>NC_080845.1:545842-845842 GCF_030435755.1 Ochotona princeps | reverse complement strand
GCCCCAATGGGGCTCCCCCCGGGGGTCGCCGGGATGAGAAAACGTGCTAACTTCCCAGCTCCAGCACACTAGAAGCCGCTGCGCTGCTGCTGGGCTTTAGGGTGTGTGAGTCACATCTCATAAAGCTGCCGAAGGGAGAGAGGGTGCAGGAGGGGACACAGAGCAGGGCTGGCCCGGGGCCTCGGGCACAGCAGCCTCTCTTCTGTGCCTGCTGCCCAGACCCCATGGCTGGCAGCCCCTTTGCAGGAGCAGCCGTGGACGTGCAGGGTGAGGAGGGAGCGGGGGCATGGGGCAGCAGGTGAGGTGCCAACCTTGGGCTGTCGGGGGCCGGGCCGGAGCCCTCTCTGCCCCACTCCCAGCCTCATTTTCCGGAGACCATAATACAGAGCACAGAGGCACTGCCAGTCACCCGTATTGGAAGGGTAATAGTTTGTCAGGATAAATGG
Source organism: Ochotona princeps (assembly GCF_030435755.1). Lineage (NCBI taxonomy): Eukaryota > Metazoa > Chordata > Mammalia > Lagomorpha > Ochotonidae > Ochotona > Ochotona princeps. The sequence continues at coordinate 845,396 of NC_080845.1, read as the reverse complement.
GGATTTTTAAAACAGGAAGCAGATAATTCCCTCCGAACTCTGGCATCCCCAGGCCAAGGGCAGGCAGCACAGCCCGGTGCCCGCCTGCCAACGGGCTCTGAATCCACTCTGTAAGCTGCAAGATGCAGCGCTAGCCACACACCCAAAGTCAAAGTCACTTCTACCGCTGTCCTGAAACGCAGGGAACCTCTGTGGAAAGTGGGCTTGCGGCTTCGGGGCCACCTCCTCTTAGTGGCTGCCGGGTTTTACTACATGTGGAAGCCCATGAGCAGACGAGCAGAGGGTTGTCCAGGGAGGGCTCTGTCACTCGGCCTCACCTGTAGAGCGGAAGCCCAGCACCTGCGATCACCCACGTTGAACTTGTCACGCTTAAAGCCGAGCTCCTCTGCTCCTGGCAGCATGGATCAGCAAATAAACGGCTTTGCCAGGGATTGAGCCAAGCCGACAAGACAAGCAGCTCCCATGAGCTGGGCAGTGGGAGACAGCTGGGTGCGGTGGCACCGCGTGCGCAGCAAGGCGGGAGCCACGAGCCTGCCCATGCGCTGCTCTGGGATCCTGTCGTCCCAGCCGCTGTGCAAGCTCATTTCTCTGCAGAGCAAGAAAAGGTGAGGCCACACAGAATGTCTATCCAGAAAGTGGATTTAATTTTTAAGCTCACACTAGGACAGGATTAACCTTGCTGAAGGGTATCGCGATGTGGCTGCAATGTAAAAACGTCTCCCAGCGCTGCTGGAATGAAACACGGAGCTGCCTTCTCCTCCAGCCTGCCCCAGGGTGTCCCCAGCCCACGGTCCCCCAGCCCATGGTCCCTCCAGCTAGCAGAGCCCCTGCCTCCAGGAGAGCAGGAGACAGAACCCAAAGCTCAGGTCTGACCATCCGCCCTCCCAGCAAGCTCACCTGCTGGCGCCCACATGTGCACATCACAGTCCCCACCCTGTCTTTCCTCTTTCCCAAAGGCAGACAGAATCTGACCGTGGTCACTGCCCACCCTACTCTGAACTGAAAGGCAAGAAAAGGTGTGAAACCCACCCTACCACCAGCTGTTTAGCATGAAGCAGGGGTGGTGCCTCCAGGCAAAGCCAGTGACGGCGACCCCAGCAGGCAACCCTACTCTGCCTTTCCCAACAACGAAAGCCTCAGAATGGGCTCCATCCAGGGCATGCCAGGGCGACGCTTGGTCAGCACCCAGATGAAGAACTCTTCTGGAAATTTCCAAGCCTGGTTGCGGCCCGTTTCTTGAGCCTGTGGTTAAGGGTGTGCCCCACCAGGAGGTTAGTCAGCAAGCCTGGCAACAGCAGCCAACAAAGGAGAATTGAGATGAGGGCCGAGTGCAAAAACGCCGCCTCATGTCCCAGCTGCCCCTGAAGCCTGCAAGTCCCAGGCGGCCCGGCCACCGCGGAGACAGCGCATGCCACACCCCTCCCCTCCCCCACCAACACCCTGCGAAGACCTTAGCAGAGCAGTGTGCAGGGTGCATCTGGGATTCTAGAAGGTTCTATGCCCCATCTCCCAGTGGGAGCCGGTTTAGGGCCTAGATTGGAGCTCAGGGTTATTGTTAGCCAAATAAATGCCAGAGAACCTTTGAGAGGCGCCAGGCCTTGGCGGGTGGGGGGGGATGCAGACACTGCCCCACAGCCCCAAGGCAGGACCGCCGTGGGAGACAGTTAAGTCCCCACAAAGCTGTCGCCCATCTGACTCAGTAGAGCCCTCAGCCTCTAGTCTCCCCCAGGCAGCTCATTTGTCATCCAGGCTCCCCAGGAACGGCTGACGGGGAACCCCCTCCTCACAGCCAGGGGAGCGCCCCGCTCCCCACCACCTGTGCCCCGCAGCCACGCCCCTGGCGCCGCTCTGGGATCCTGCTCGCCTTCGCCACGGCAACAATCGATACAAATGTTGTTGGAACAGACAGGCCGGGCAGGCCCTGGGCCGCGCTAGCCGTGTTCGCCTCCATGGCGCCTTGCACATGCCACCTCCCTGGGGACCTGGCCGCTTTGCCGACAAGCAGGGGCAGCAGGAGCTGTTTAGCATTCAGACGTCTGTGAGAGGCTGGGAGCTGCTGCACAGGTTGTCACCCCCAGCTCGCAGAACTGCAGGGGATGCGACACATCCTTGGCCCCCGCCCCGCCCAACACTTCACACCCGCTGCCTAGCCTTCGGCTGACACCTGTGCTCTGCGCCCACCTGCGCGAGGGGCAAAGGTTGATTTGTTTATCTAAAAGACACAAAGATCTTCCATCCCCTGGTTTACCCCAAGGCCCCCACTCCCCGGCAAATGCCCACAGTCACCAGGGCTGGGCCAGGCCACAGCCAGGAGCCAGGAGCCTCTTCTGGGTCTCCGTCACGGGTGCAGGGTCCCAAGGCTTTGGGCCGTCCTCAACTGCTTTCCCAGGCCACAGGCGGGGAGCTGGATGGGAAACGGAGCAGATGGACCTTGAACTGTTGCCCATAAGGGATGCCAGCAGTCAGATCTGCTATGCCACCATGCCAGCCCCTGTAATTGCTCTTCCTTTTGCTCTTTTTGTCTTGAGTGTTGCACCAGCTAAGCCAGGGCCCTGAGGAATCATGCTTTTGGTTTTCCACGGCCAGGTTTATCTTGGGTCTTGGATTCATTTGAATGAATGATTCGTGTCCCTGGGAAGTCTGTCTCCTGGTGGTGCCGGTCCCAGCACCACTGGCCGAGGAGACAACAGTCCCCACTGACACGCACGCCTGATGCCCGGCTGCTCCAGTTCCCATCCAGCGCCCACCCAGCGCCCTGCTGACGCACCTGGAAAAGCTGCCAAGGATGAAGTACTCGGGCCCCGCCCCCACGGGTGACCCGGACGGAGCTCCTGGCTCCTGGCTCCAGCCTGGCCCAGTGCTGACTTCTTGGGACACGTAGGGGGTGACCCAGCGGACGGAAGAATCCTCTTGCTCCCTCCGTAGCCCCATTTTCAGATATGAGTTTTATGAATCCGTTGGCCCCGTGTGGGGTTTGTTTGTGGCCTTTCATTCCATCTTTAATGTCACCGCATGTCCTCAGTGTGGCTCCGGGACAGGCTGAGCCCTGAGGCCCGACGGTGTGCCCCGTGAGCTTCAGCTGGTCTGGACCCTGTGTCTGTATGTGAAGCCTTGAGAGCCCTGTCTGTGCTTCTGACATGTACACAGTGGAGATGTTAAGGGATGTTGTCATCTTTTATGTATTCCAGAGGCAGAGGGAGATCTTCTGCTTGCTGGTTCTCTCCCGTTGGACACAGCAGCTGGCGCTGGGCTGGGCCCAAGCCAGCAGCCCCGGTCGAGCCTCCCAGCAGGTGCAGGGGCTGGGTCCCCGGGCCACCTTCCCCCTTAGCAGGGAGCTGGGTCAGACATGAAGCAGCTGGACCTGAACGGGTGCTGGCTCTCACTGTCTGCCTGGAACTTTGTCTCTCAAAATAAAATAAATATAATAAACGTTCCTGGCTAAAGGCAGCCCCACCAAGGGCACGCCACTACTCCGTGGGTGCTCAGGGCAGCGTCATTCCTGTCGCCAACTGGAGTGATGCCACACCCAGCGCCGGCGGGTCCGGGAAGGGTCCTTCCGTTTAGAGAAAGATTGTGGCATTCCAGGGGGAAACGTTTGGTGTCTCGGGTTGGACTTATCCCTGGGGATTTTGTTCTTTGTTAATGCTATGACCCAAGGGATTCTTTCTTCTTAAAGATTGATTTATGTATTTGACTATCATTCCCCAAATGTCCCCAATGGTTGGGGCTGGGCCAGCCTGCAGCCAGGAGCCAGGAGCTTCTTCTACGTAGGGCAGGGCCCAAGCACTTGAACTGTCACTCTGCTGCTTCCCCAGGCCACGAGCAGGGAGCAGGACCAGAGGTGGAGCTCACAGGGATTCTAACTGGTGCCACAAGGATGCCAGCATCACAGACTGCGGCTTAACCTGCTGTGCCACAGAGCAGCTGCAGAGTCATCACTTCATCTCATTCACCTTGCCCGGCTGTCCGGCTCCTTCCTGCTTCCTTTACCTGCCTGATGGCAGGGCGAGCCCTACCCTTCCTCCTGGAGCCCGGGCGGTTCCCCTCGTGCCCACTGGGCCTCATGCCACCCCTCCTCGCTGTCTCCACATCGCCACCGTCCCTCGCCTGCCCTTGCTCTGTCAGGAGTTTTGCACAAAGCCTCCCGCTGCTTCCTACCCTGCCCTCATTCCTTCAGCTAATATTGGCACCTCGGGCGCAGCGCCCGAGCCCCCGCAGCAGGAAGACCTGCAGGGAGACAAGTCTTGTGCAAACGCCTCCTGCTGTCGCTGCAGCTGTCACAGCTCCTTAAGGTGCACGCTGCTGGGCAGGCGGAGCACCCGACACTGTGCCTCCCGGCGGGTGTCAGCAGGGAAACAAGGCAGGGAGTGGCACCGAGTCCAGCAAAGTCTGCAAGAAAATTACAGCCTGGTTAGTTGTCTCCAGCCTGGAGACAACGAGTGTGGATGGGCCCCCAGCCTGGGGCAGGAGAGCACTGGGTGGTGGAGCTGGGGGCGGCCACACCCTCTGCACTTGAGCCCTGAGCTGCCCGAACAGCGCCCAGGGTCTCCGGGGGCCTGGGGCTCAAGGAACCTGTGGCTCGTCCTTGTCACCTGGTGGGTGGGTGTCCCAGGGCCACCTGAGGATGACACCGCCCTCGCGTGCCTCCACGTTAGCGGGCACTCAGACTGTCTAGTCTTCATTTGCTTGGAGAGAGCAAGAGCGAGAAAGAGAGAGAGCGAGTGGCTCAGTGCCCTAGTGCCCACACGGCCAGGGTGGCCCAAAGCTGGAGCCAGCAGCTCTGCCCAGGTCTCCCAAAGGGAGCCGGGCTCTGATGTGGGACGGGGTGCGCACTGTACCCCAGCCCATGGAGAAGCGCATGTGGCAGAGCCCGAGCTCTTGCAGCTTACCTGTGCAGGCTGAGGGCTGGGACGCGACATCTCCTGCCACCTGGAGTTCAATGGCGACTTGGCTGCAGGAAGGCGTTACTGCGCACCCTCGAGGGCCTGGCTCTCTGCAGGTGTGTGTGTGAGCATCACGGTGTGATCCGTGTAGGCACAGGTGTGCAAGAGGCCTCCGAGGGGCTCCCCACTTGCCTGGCTGGGCTGGCACCCACGGCGTCTGAAAGCTGGTTTCGGGGGCAATTTGCTCTGCCTTCTGCCACCTGGCAGGGGCTCCTGTGGCGTGGGCCTGCGTGGACCTTCATGGGCAAGACAGGACAGGGAGGGCCAGCCGAGGAGTGGCACGGAGGCGGCCGGCGTGGCTCATGCTGCGCGCAGTAGCCCCAGGCTTTGGCTGTGTTCTGTCAGTTTCCAGCCACCAAGGTTCTAGGTCCCGGCCCCTGACGAGGGGAGGGTCATGTGGGCCTTGAGTATGGAGGGGAGGGGTTCCTCGGGCAGCACCCCTAAAGGAGACCTCCCAGCAGCCCAGACCACTCACTCTGGCAACAGGGAAAGGGAACATAAGGACACAGATGACGCATACCCACCCCCTGGGTGAGGCAGGATGCCAACCCGTCGCGCCCAGCCTGCCCTGGCCACTGCCGGAGCCTCTCCCCGTGCCCTGCCTGGCACGTGACTCTTCTCGCATATTCTAAAGCCTCACAACCCGGAAGCCACTGTCACTTCGGGGTTGGTTTCCTTCTGCTGGGGTGCTGGGGGCCTCTGTCTTGACTCCACGGGGGTCAGACTTCCACGGCACAGCACAGCTCCCCGAGGCCTTCAGAGCACAGCCTGGGCTGGCACTCCTGGACCTGCACGGCACAGCTCACGGGGACTCCTGGGGCAGCGCCTTCCTCTAGCTGCCCCCAGGATCTAGGAGAGGGGCCGGTCGTGGGGACCTGAGCCACAGCCTCCTGCCTTCCCGGCCCCCGGCCTCAGGTCTCCCCTGAGGTTCCTGTCTTGCTTCCCTGGGCCCCCGGGGAGGCGTCCACATGCCCTGGTCCCGGTCGTAGCTCGGGCTCCGGGACAGCCACCCTCTCTATTGAAGAGCTGGTGACGGAGCTGTGCCCGTGGGGAGCAAACATGGATGAGGAGGCCCTTCGAGTGCTGACTGTGCACGGCCAGGTGGGACACGTCCGAGCAGGCAGGACCGGCAAGGCAGGTGAGGCAGGCAGGGCAGGCAGGGCAGGCGGGGTGGGTGAGGCAGGTGAGGCAGGCGGGGCAGGCGGGGCAGGGGGAGCAGCTGGGGTAGGTGGAGTGGGAGGGGCGGGTGGGGTGGGTGGGGTGGGAGGGGCAGGTGGGACAGGAGGGGCGGGTGGGGCAGGAGGGGCAGGTGGGGCAGGGGGGTCAACGGAGGCCGGTGGAGTGGGAGGGGCGGGTGGAGCCGGCGGGACGGGTGGGGCAGGTGGGACAGAGGGAGCAGGGGGTGTGGGTGGGGCGGGTGGGGCAGGCGGGGCAGGTAAGGTGGGTGGGGCAGGTGGGGTAGGGGGAGTAGGGGGGGCCGGAGGGACAGGCAGGGCAGGGGGTGCAGGTGGAGCAGGTGGGGCAGGAGGGACAGGTGAGAGAGATGGGGTGGGTGGAGCGGGTGGAGCAGGAGGGGTGGGTGGGGCAGGTGGCAAAGGGGGGAAAGGAGGGGTGGGTGGGGCAGGTGGCAAAGGGGGGGCAGGTGGAGTACCTGGAGTGGATGGAGCACACGGGGTGGATGGAGCAGATGGATAAGGCAGCTGGGGCAATTGGTCAGGTCGGGTAAATGAGGGAGGGGGAGGGGGCAGCTGGGAGGGAGAAGGGGCAGGTGGGGAGAAGGGGGAACAGGCGGGACAGATAAGGTAGTTGGGGAACATTGAGGATGGTGGGGCAGCTGCGGCAGGCAGAGCAGGCTTACCCGCCCTCAAGCAGGGTGCAGGTCTCCTCAGATAGACAAAGCTCTAACCGTAATGAGGGGAGGCTGCAGGGCATGAGTCTCGTGCGGTCACGCAGGGAGCAGGACCAGCCCTGCTCAGGCCTAGGGCATGCTGGGGAGCAGACGCTGGGGGCAGAGTCCCGGCTACTCCCTGCCGCTGCTCACACAGCCACAGTCCCTGAGCCTGGGAAAGCCACAGCCCAGCCAAGACCTCGCCCCGGCGTGACCAGGACGGGCCGGGACCCTGCAGGTCCTGGGCTCTCCGGGGCCTCGAAGAGAGCCAGAACAGCAGCTCCGTTCCCTTACCAACAACAGGCTTGGCGCTGGGGACACCGCATCGGCCCCCCGTCCCTGCTCACCACGGCATGCGGCCACATCCCTGGGGCAGCAGCCATGAGGGTCACCATGGCCCCACAAGGCTAGGTCTAAAGGCCTAATTGGGCAGTGCTCCTCAGCTGGCAATGGCATCGGGATCAGCAATGGTTCGGGGACCATTCTCTCCACACCCCACTGCCTGCCTGCTTCAGAGACGCCTGTGGCTTATGAGGGGCTGGCACTGTGGCATGCTGGGGCAAGCTGCCATCAGCACTGACTGCAGGTGGGCATCTGCTTGCGTCCTGGCTGTTCCAATCCCAACCCAGCTCTCTGTTTATGGCCTGAGACAGCAGCAAAGCTTGGCCTAGGTACTTGGGTCCCTGGACCTGTGTGGGGGGACCTGAAAGAGGCTCCTGGCTTCCAACTGACTCCTGGTTCCTGATTTCTGACTGGTTCCTGGCTGCTGATGGGCTCCTGGCTCCTGGCTGCTGACGGGCTCCTGGCTGCTGATGGGCTCCTGGCTCCTGGCTGCTGATGGACTCCTGGCTCCTGGCTGCTGGTGGACTCCTGATTCCTGATTTCTGACTGGCTCCTGGCTGCTGACAGGCTCCTGGCTCCTGGCTGCTGATGGGCTCCTGGCTGCTGACAGGCTCCTGGCTGCTGATGGACTCCTGGCTCCTGGCTGCTGACGGGCTCCTGGCTGCTGATGGGCTCCTGGCCCCTGGTTCCTGGCTGCTGATGGACTCCTGGCTCCTGGCTGCTGACGGGCTCCTGGCTGCTGACGGGCTCCGGGCTCCTGGCTCCTGGTTCCTGGCTGCTGATGGACTCCTGGTTCCTGATTTCCGACTGGCTCCTGGCTGCTAATGGACTCCTGGCTCCTGGCTGCTGATGGACTCCTGGTTCCTGGCTGCTGATGGGCTCCTGGCTCCTGGCTGCTGATGGACTCCTGGTTTCTGATTTCCAACTGGCTCCTGACTCCTGGCTGCTGGCTTCTGACTGGTTCAGCTCCAGTTATTTTGATCACTTGGTGAGTGAGCCAGCAGATGGAGGACCTTTCCCCACCACCCCTACCCTGCACTTCTCCTTTCAAGCAAATGAATAATTTTTTTTTGGTGAGGGGAAGACAGCAGGTGTATGTCTTCAGGAAGACATCTTCTGTGATTTTCCAGGAGACTTGTCAACCACTGGCCCGGTCAGCACACGCAAGCCCAATGCCCCAGGGTATATGGCCCCCAGCCTGGCCTGACTGCCACCCTCTTCACCCGGACCATGGCCTCTGGACTCCAGCCACCACAGCCACTCGGGCCGGTCCTATGGGGGCACACATGGTGGTACTACCATCCTCTGGGCATCCACCCGGATATGCTGGGCCCGGAGCCATGGAGGATGAGTGTGTGTCCCTGTGCAGCCTCTAGCTGCCTTTCCTGGGGTTGAGCCTGCAGGAGGCCAGCACAGGAAGGTGCCGGGGTGGTTGCCCCATTAGCCCAGTCCCCAGGCTCCTGGCAGGAAGGCAGGGGGTGCCCCATCCCACAGAGCTGCCATCACCCAGGAGTGGGGGAGGAGGGCTCAGTGCTGTCTTGCCATAAACAAGGAAGCCATACATGCACCCTTAGAAACCTCGTGGGCGACCTGCTCAGAGAGTGAGCATGGCTGTTAGCAGGGGCTGGTCTGGAACGCCAGGAGCTCTCCTGGACCCTGCTTCCTCCTCCACTGTATCCAGGCCCCCACCACACAGGGCAGGTGTCTAATGCCCAAAGGCGGCTCTGCCCGCAGCCTTGGCGTTCCGTATAGGAGCCAGTTTGAGCCCCGGCTGCTTCACTTTTGATCCAGCTCCCTGCTGATGTGCCTGGGAAAGCAGTGGAAGATGGCCCAAGGACTTGGGCCCCTGCACCCACGTGGGAGACCAGCAGAAGCTCCTGGCCCCTGGCTTCAGGCTGGCTCAGCTCTGGCTGTGGCAGCCATCGGGAGGTGAACCAGCTCATGGAAGAGCTCTGTCTCTCCTCCCTCTGCAATTCTGCCCTTTCAAATAAAAATAAGCTCAGGGGAGAAAAGGCTGTGGTACTTCCCTGCACTCCTTAGCCTCACTTTGCATGATGGGTGTGTGGCACGGGAATCTTTTCCACCCCTGGGCTTTTCACAGGAGCTAACCTGGGGGGTGACACGGCCGGCTGGTCCTCCGCAGCGAGCGGGCACCGAGCCGCTCACTTCCTGCATACGAGGTGTCTGCCCACAAGCTCGGACGGGGACCCGGAGGCCCAGCCACGTGCAGGAAGGGCCAGGCTGAGGTGGCTGCCTCACACAGACACACACGCAGGCACAGCCACACATCCACGTGTGACTCTCCCATGGCCCAAAATAAAGTGAGTCACTTTCCCAGGAAGAGACAACCCATGAGGGATAACTGGCCTTGGCGGGCTGGCCAGCTGCCCGAGCAAATGCCAGCTCTGTGCCCTCAGGCCTGCAGATGCCAGCTCTGTGCCCTCAGACCTAAAGCCTCCATAGCTGGGAGCCCAGGAGCCCACGAACTACAGAGCCTATTTCCCGGTCCAGAAGACTCACTCTGGGCCCTGGTCTCGTAAGCTCCCAACAGGAAACCCCACGCAGTCAGGGAGTCCCGCAGGCCCTGCCCACTCAGCACCGCTCCACCATGTCCTTTATTCAGCAGCAAAGGGGGTGGGCGAGGATCACCTGGACATGGAAGGCACCGCCCTGGGCCGTGCCCTCCCCTGCGTCCACACCCAGCAGAAGCCGAGAAGCCCCTGACCAGACTGCAGCCTGGCTGTGGGGCATGCCCAACCACGCCCCTCCCTCCCCTTGCCTAGGAACCGCACGACCACTCCCGCTGACCTCACCCACAGGCTCTTTGCCCAAGGGTCCCTGCTGGACTGGGAGAATAGGAGTAACGGCGCTGGCCGGGCATGTCCTCCCTGGCCTGCTAACGGGCCTGCCCGGAAGAGGCCTCTCCCGGAGCCACGCAGGGCATGGCCACAGCAGGATGTGACAGAAGCCTCCTGCAGGCTGAGGCCCCAGGCTCCTGGACAGCAGGCCAGGGCTGTACCAGCCGGGGTCCCAGTTCCTCCATGGGGCAACAGCCCCCCGCCACCCCCGAGAGGAGTGTCCTGCCAGCCACTGCCCACGCAGCTCTGCACCTCTCCTTCACTGCCAGTGAAGGCACAGACCCAGCCTCACAGTCCCACGGCCTTGGCCTCGGCCCTGCCCGGCTGGAGCAGGTGCAGGAGCCCCCAGGGCCATGCGGTCACGGCCCCCCTCGTTCCAGCCCCACGGGGGCAAGGAGGATTCCCCCTGTGCCCGTGGGTGGGAGGGGCCAGCAGGGCCAAGGGCCACCCAGGGGGGAGCCCTACTCCCTCCGTGGGCTTGTTCAAGCCTAGATGAGCCAGGGTGCTGGATACCTTCAGCTAGATGCCTTCAGAAGCGCCCTGGGCTTCACTCTCCGGGGTCCCAGGGCAGCCAGGCCCCCACACTGCTGCCCCTGGTCACTGCTCTGGCTCTGGAGCAGCTGCCCTGCCTTCCTGATGCATCAGGTGCTCCTGGCACCAGATCCCCCAGGAGTGCTGCTGTGCCAGAACACACGGCAGGGCTGCCCTGGGGGGACGCGTGTAGTCCAGGGGCTCTGGGCGGCCATGTGAGTAGGGCCCCAGAGCCCTTGGTCGGGCAGAACACCATCCCTGTGAGGCCCCTGCAACCCCCAAGACATGGCTCATCTTGCTTGGAGCCCAGGCTGCCCCTCCCCTGGTCTCCGGACAGAGCCGCATCCACTTGGTGGGACAAGGGTGCCATGGTTTATCATTCAATTACCACCAGCAGCCGGGCCATTACTGAAATGACTGAGCACATGGGTAATCCATTTTTAATGAAGCAATCATGGCACTCCAGCCCAGGCGTCAGCCACTCTAGAACCCTCCCGTGTGTGTGAGCCATCAGCGGCTGCAGGCTCCACAGCCCCATTGAGAGCCACAGCCAGGAGCCCACGGCGCCTCAGGGACGGGGAGGCACAGCCCAGCACAGCCCCACCCGGCAGACACCCCGGCTCTGCCCCAGCCCCGCCCTGACAGTGCGGTGTGTTGGGGTGGCGCTGGCTCAGGGCCATCCCCCGCCCTCCCTGTGCAGGGTGAGGGGGCCAAGCTGGGTGGGCCTGAGCTGGGATGCTGTTGCCTGCATCTCGGGGGACTTTCATCTGGGAATTTCCTGCCCAGGTTCATGGGTAGGTCCTCCCTGCCCTGCATTTCCCTTAGGGTCCAAGACCAAGGGCGTCTTCACCCGTTCCCCGCCCCTCCAGCTTCCACTGGCCACCCCCACCCCACCCAGGTCCCATTCAACCACAACCCTGGGTGAGTGTGTACGCATGAGGCAACCCGTGCGAAGAGCCCCTGCTAGCCGAGCCCAGCCCTCCAGTGCCTTCCTTCTGTCCTAGTCACACACACCCCTCCCACACTGCTGCCTAGCCCATCTGCATGGGTGCACCTGTCGTAGCCTTGGCCTATTGCCCCACCGCTTTCTCTCCACAGAGGCATTTTCGGGCTCCACTTGGTGGGGAATTCTCAGCACCCAGCTCCAGGGGCATCTGCGGGGAGTTGCATGGACATTTGCTGATCGTTGGAAGGGAACAGTGACCTCCCATGGGGCACGGTACAGGGCGAGGGTGTGGCCTCTCCCGGTACTCTTCACCAGCAGACACTCCTCACTTCCACTGGGACCCTCTTCTGCGATCTGCACCTGCAGCTATAAACCACCTTGTCCCAGCCTGTCCTTGGGAAGGACGCCCTTGGCAACCGGCCCTGATGGCTTTCTCGTGCCCGCCTGGGTCCTGGCGCTACATGTACCTTGTCACGGCTGAGAAGCCGTAACTATGAAACTCATGTGACGAGGGTGTCCTCTGCCCTGCGCCAGGGCCAGGCACGTGGAGGCTCCGGGAGCCCACGATTGCTACATCGACGCTTCCAGCAAAACTGTGTGTGGCCCGAGGCCGACTTTAAACATCAGTGCAGCACCCATCAAGGCTGGAGCAACAGGACCACATGGATGCCACTCTCCCTTCTGAGAAGGAAGGAAGGAGGGAGGAAGGAACAGAAAGAGAGGAAGGAAGGAAGGGAGGGAGGGAGGAAGGGAGGGAGGGAGGGAGGAAACCCAACCAAGGCCACCATTCCCGGGGTGCGGTTTGGAGATCGGAGTACGGGCCCTGGGCCCTGCACCAGCCGGGATGTCCTCCGTCAACAACAGCACGAGGGTGGCCAGTGCATCCAGAGGGGTGTGGGGTGGTGGCAGCCGGGATGAACAGAGAATCCCAGAATCCCGCAGGGAGCCCCCGCCCAGGTCAGGAGCACCGCCTAGGGTATTGGGGAGGTCAACCCTGGAGACCCAGGCAGAGCCTAGAGCAGCCAGGATCAGGAAGAGCCCCCGAGGGAGCAGCGAGCCCCACGCCAAGCTCAGGAGGGTCGGCCACTCCCAGAAGGCGTCAGTGTGGTCCTGCCTCCAGGAGGGGCTAGGACTCAGCCCCCGGTGTCCCGGTGCAGGCCTGGCCCGACCACTGCAGGGGACTTGGCGCGATCAGACAGGGCTGCTGTGCAACTGAAATCACAATGCCATGGCTCTGCCAGGGCAGGGAGCAAGCATCTCTCAGGAGAAATGCCCATGATGAGGGCCAGGACAGAATGGGATCCTGGGTGTGAACACCATGGTGGCTGCAAGGTCAGGTGACTGGACAGGAGACACTGCAGCCTGCCACGGGAGGGACCACAGCCTCCCACGGGAGACACTGCAGCCTCCTACAGAAGGGAGCGCAACCTTCCGCAGCAGAGAGGTCTGTGGACTTGAAGGCAGCAATGGCCGCTCTAGAGAGGCACACGGAGAAAGAAGGCTTGGGCAGCACTCAGCCCGGCGCCCAGGGCTCTGGGATTGGGGTCGCTCATTTGAGTCCAGGCTGGTGAAAGCAAGAGAGGATGCCTGAGTCAGGACGTCTCTGCCCTCTCCCCAGATAACCTCGGGTCTCCTTGGGTTCCCGTGTGGATGCTGCCAGCCCCTGGTGCCTGGGCCTTCACAGTGCCTGGGCTTGGGCGGGGGCACCCCTCAGCAGCTGCCAGGGCCAGAATGTGTTTGGATCCAGGACAAAGAATATTCAGAGTGACAGTGTAGCCCCTCAGTGCCACCTGCTCAGTGACAAAGGCCGCATCATCTGGGCACCTTGGCACACCTGGTTCCCGAGACCTGGCACCCTGTGTGGCTCCGTTCCTCTCCAAGGGATGAGAGGTAGCAGCCAGTGGTGAGGGGACGGCCCCAGGACTCGCTGGCCCGTACACAATCTCCCAGCCTGGCTGCCTACTTAGCCACCTGCACAAGTAGGGCAGGCTCGGGGAAGCCACAACCTCCACAGCTGTGAGTGACCCCAAAACAGTGAGTGGGGTGGTCGGCCAGCCAGCATGAGGCCTGGCCCCTGGGGAGATAGCAAGGCACAGTCTCCCACGGGAGGAGTAAAAACAGCCCTGCCAGGACACAGGGATCTGACATGGGCTAGGCAGAGTCTAATTAAAGCAGCCAGGGTGGCGGTGGCGGCCGCAGCAGTGGGTGGCGGTGCCCCGCCCCCAGCCAGCACCTGGGTCAGGAGCCCGACCTGGAAGCTGGGACCATGTGAGCACACTCTGGCACCGGCTGCCAGTGAGCCCCTGAGCCAGCCCGACCCCCCGCCCCTTGGATGCCTGGCTGTGGCCACACGCAGGAGGGATGTCATACACACCCCTGAAGAATCAGACGACGGGGATGGCGCCATAGCACAGCAGGCTACTCCTCCGTCCCATGTGGGCGCCCAGCTGCCCACCTCCCGTCCTGAGCAGGAGCAGAGGATGGACTGAGGACCTGGGACCCTGCACCCACAGGGGAGAGTCAGTTCTGGCCGTCATGGTCATCTGAGGAGTGAACCAGCAGATGGGAGATCTCTCTCTGTAAAACTTCCTTTTTAAGTAAAGTAAATAAATACGTATTTTTTTTTTTTGAAAGAACAAGCTGGTCAGCTGCAGCTGCAGGGATCAGACCCCAGCAGAGGCCAAGGTCAGCGCCCTCCACCACGAGGCACTGCTATGCCGAGGACGGGCCGAGTGTGTGACGCCAGGGCTCAGGGGTGGGCTTTGGCTAACACCGGGTGGCCAGGGTGACACAGGCTGCACCCTAGACAAAGGCCACGAGTTGGCCACTGACTTCCGGTGAGCCCGACACAGCACTGGTGGCTCTGACTCCGTTTCCGGAATTACTCTCAGAAGGCAGCGTCCAGGCCTGAAGGACGGCTGTGGGCGAGAGCCTGTGGGCGAGGGGCACTGGGCACACCCCGGGGTGACAGAGGCTGTACTTCCACCCTCAGGATCTTAATCATTACATGTCTGTCTCAATTCAAAGGCAAAACAGCGGAGGCTCTGACCCCTCCCAGGCTGGAGGCGGCCTTGAGTGGCGGGACCCGTGGGAGGGCGGGGGGCTCGGCCCAGGACCTGCGTGCGCACATGTGTGCTCTTCATCCTGCCTTTCCGGGGCGCGCGGGACGCCCCATTCCAGCCCCCAGCCCACGGCACTGAGCTGTGGACGAAGCACTGTGTCCACCTTCAGGGGGCTCAGGTCTCCCTAGGCACTGGCGAGTCCAGAAGGGGTCTTGTGTGTTCGGCACATTGGCAAGGGGCTGTGGGAGACAGGAACCCCTTCCCCTAAGAGCCCCTGGGCAGAACTGGGCAACATCAAGAAGGAGCGGGCGCAGAGCCCCGGAGTCACACAGGGCGGGCATGAGCTAGGAGGTGAGCCCACCAGCTGTGCCACGGCCAGGGGTCTCACCCAGCTTCCTGCCTCTGCCTCCCTTGGCCCGCCTGGCTTCCCTCACCCCTACGGGCTCACAGGGTAGGGGCGCCAGTCACTCCGAGCTCCCAGTCTGGCACCATGCCCAGCTGCAGAAAGTAACCCAAAAGGCAGGAAGGTGAGCAAAAAGGGAGCTGGGAGGGGGCGGGCCTGCTGGGGGACGACTGTGGGCAGCGGAGGGGCAGGTCCTGGACCCTGCAGGTGCCCAGGCTGCCAGGAGCACAGCCGGGGATGGCGCTGCAGGCCTGGCCTGGGCTCTCATCACCCCTGTTCCTGCCCTGCAGGATGCCTGGACTGTTGCCCTCCAGCTCCCCGTCGCCAGCACCCAGGGCTAAGTGCCCCCTTCCCCAAGAGCAAATGCCTTTGCTTCCTGCCCTGGGCAGGTGTTCTGAACTTTAACAAGCTCAAAGCTTCTTTTAAAAGAAAAAAATACATAAATAAGCACCCAGAGGGAGGCTGAGCTCTGCCGGAACTGGGTCCCAACAGCCGGCGAGGAGGAGGGGGAGGGGGCCTGGGGCCGCTGTGGGAGGCAGGAGGCGTTCGTGGCTCTCCGCTCCAGGCTGGGTCCAGGCTGGGTGTGAGCAGGTGGTGGGCAGGCTCCGTGCATCTTTGTCATTAAAATTAAATCGCCTTGGAAACCAGAGGCCCTTTTTGCACACATTTAGGGGAAGACAGCTTGCTGGCCTGCTGGGCAACAACGCCCCCCATCCCAGCCACAGCTCCGCATGGCGGCCGGAGGCGTGGAGCCGGCCACGGCGTTGCCCACGGGAGCCCTACCACAGCAGCATCATGTGCTTGGCAGCTTTTTCTGCTGCCACGATGCGAGAGGGCTCCGTGCTCTGTTCATGGTGGCTGTGACCCCGGAGCGTCCCACAAGACTGCCTGCACCATGCCACACGTGCTGTACCCCCATCCTGGACCACACTGCCAGCTGCACCCACAGGCTAAGCACCCTGCCAGACCTGGCTCAGATCTGATCCTCATGGGCTAACCAGCCGCCAAGGCTTCCGGGGCCCACCTGCCCGAAGGGTCCACAGCAGGGGCGGGGGAGACAGGATCCTCCCCACCGTGTCGCCCAGGGCCTGCCTGTGAGCTCAGACAGGCTGCTCGGAGTTTCTCATGGTGAGATCGGGCCTTTGCTCCACCCTCCATGGAGGGCAGCAGGCCTGTCCTCTGCTGGGTCAACACGCTGGGGAGCTCAGGAGGCGAGGCCACAGCAGGGGCGGCCTGGTGAGCCCATGAACACCCCGGGAAAGGGCATCCCTCGTGCCAGCCTCCCCAGCCCCACTGGACCAAGCACACCCCAGGGGGTCCCTGCCCCTCACGGAACTCTGATGGCCTCTCCTGGCCGGCCAGCCACTCCTGGTCCTTTGCAATGAGCAGTGGCTGGGGTCTCAGAGGGAAAAGTGGAGGAAGAGGCTCAGCACAGTGGTCACTCAGGCCGTGTGGCAGAGCCTGGTTCCTGTTCCAGCTCCCCCCACTCCCATGTCCCTGCTGGTGCACCTGCCCTCAGACCTTCCAGCCATGTGCGAGGCCTGTGTGAAGCACTGAGCCCCTGGCTCCGGCCGGCCCGGCCGTGCTGTCACAGGCTTTGGGGGGCAGCAGAGCAAGGCTAGAGGATGGGTGCAGTCAGCTGGCTGCTACAAGGAGCTGTTCGGGAGCTGCCCCTGCAGCCACTGGGAGCCTGCCGGGCCCAAGACGCCTCAGCTTGGGAGCCCTGTCTGGGCCTGGGTGGACCCTGAAGGACACAGCCCTGCTGCCACTGGGAGCCGGCCGGGCCCAAGACGCCCCAGCTTGGGGGCCCTGTCTGGGCCTGGGTGGACCCTGCAGGACGCAGCTCCGCGTGGGACATGGGGTCTGTACAGGGCTTTCCTTGCCCTCCTCCTCCCAGCTGGCAGGGTGGTGGGGCCTGCTGCTAGGTCCCGGGACGCAGCCCAGTCCTTGTGAAGCTCCTGTAGGACCAGGCGCAATATTGGTCCCTGCTCTCCTGGGGCCGCCGTTCCCAAGCACGAATGAGGCTGACAGTGAAGACACAGCAGGTATGCCGGGAAGGCCATGGGTGGGGCGTCGAGCAGCTCTAGGCTGGAGAACTGCAAGGATCCTCCCCTGTCCCTGGGACCACCACAGCAGGGACCAGGCGGAGGAACATGGCAGACACCAGGCTTCCAGCTACGCAGGGGGGGAGCCTCCACACCCAGCCAGCTGCCTGCAGAGCCACTGCCTGCTCCCCAGCAGACTCCTACAGAGCTGCACGTGGGACTGGGGCGGAGGAAGAGGGTGTGTGTGTGTGTGTATCCGGTGTGTGTGTGTGTGTGTCTGGGGTGTGCCTGTGTGGTGTGTGTGTGTGTCTGTGTGTGTTTGGAGGGATAGCAGCACATCAGGCCACAGACGCAACCAGGGGGAGGGAGCAGCCACAGGGTCTGAGTCAGCCGGGCCCCATCACGCCTTACCAGCAGGTGTCTCCCACCTACCCAGGACAAGCAGGAGGAAGGGCTGCCAGGATCCCAGGCTGCTGCTCCTGCCAACCAAGCACTCTGACCAGGAGCACGTGGGCAGTGGTGTGCACGGCTGTGAGGCCAACTTTCCCGTGTGAGTCACTCAGGAGTGCGCTCCAGGGCCTGCCAGCGCAGCCCCCCTTCCCTGCCAGCACAGCCAGAGCTCGCCTGACCCACGAGCCCACACACACCCTCCAGGCCCCCGGGCCTCCTCTGATGCCAGTCAATTTGAAGGGAGAAAAAAACCAGAGCTGCTGCCATCTGCAGAATTCGCCCCAAGCCGTGTTAGCTGGAGCTAATTAAATGACTCACTTTGCCGTGAATGAAGGCAAATCGGCCCTTTCACACTGAGTTAATCCTGTTCCTTCCACAGTGGCGGGCTGCAGGGCAGGTGGGGCGGGAGGCAGGTGCATTGCCCAGGTGTTTCGTGGGTGAGCCATGTCCCCCAGCAGACGTCCTTGGCTTCACAGGGGGCTGCGACCCACCTGGCCTTCAGCCCACCACATACCCAATTTCTGTTCTTAATTGACCCCAGACATCTGCTGCATCCCATAATAGGCATTTCCTGGATTCCTCCTGTGGGCCACTGGGGCTCACCATGGAGAACTGAGCACCAGGAGAGGGGTGAGCAGAGGTCACCTCCCAGGACACGGGCTGGGGACAGGAGGACCTTATCAGGATGGAGGCCAGGCTGGGCGGGGCAGGAGGGCAGGCCGGGCGGGGCAGGAGGGCAGGCCAGCCGGGCAGGAGGGCAGGTCAGGCAGGGTGGGAGAGCGGCCTGCAGGGACGTCTTCCGGGCAGCACAAGGATCAGCCTGGACCTGGGCAGTCCCTTGCCAGCAAGCGAAGGCAGATGAAGAGTAAGGGGCAGGAAAGCCAGGGAGAGATTCGTGGTCAGCAAAGCAGAGACCCGGAACCCCGAGCAGGGCACACCTGTAGGAGGACCAGCCCTGGACTGCTGTCACGGTGCTCGCACAGCCCACAACAGCCCTGGCTGCTGGGGTCCCCACAGGCCAGGACAGGAGCTGGACATAATCGACAAGCATGCTAGATCCGGGGTCAAGCCCCAAGGCAAGCTGCCCACCGCTGCGTGGCCTGCAGGACCTGCGTGGGAGGAGCTTGTACCATGCCGCCGTGCCAACCACACAGAGGAAGAGTCCAGGAGCAGTGGGCGTGGCTGTCCCTGCAGGGAACTCGCCCAGCTGTGCTGAGCCCCCAGGGACCCTGTCCCCGTAAGTAGAGCGTCCTGGGCCTCAGGACCATGCCCAGGGCACAGGGGGATGGGCCTGGTGGTCACCTGCAGGGCTTCTGGAATGGCCACCTGAAACCTGGAACCATGACCTTGTTTGGGAGAAGCAGGTCCGCTCTCAGGGTGAGCCTTGCCCAGCTGGTGCAAGAGTGTGGGCCCTGTAACCTGTGGCAGGTACCCTTCTGAAAGACAGGCAGGGGGACCCCGGGAAGGGGAGCCCTGTCCGCTCTCGGCTGTCCATGCCCTGGCCTCTGGGACATGACCTTTGGGTGGATGTCTCCAGCCCCCCCGACACACACACGCGCACACACACTGTGTGTGCAGTCCTGTCCTTGCAGCCCCAGAACCCCCCATCATGCAGTGGCCCGGGGCAGGGACCAGCGTCCCCGTGCACCTGCCAGGCAGCCAGGACTCCCGGTCCGCCGGGGAGGTGGGGCGGCTGCAGACATGCCTTCCCTGGGGGACGCATTGCGTCGTGACACGCTTTGAAACCGCCACGAGATTTATTCGATTAAATAACCATCGACTGCAGTTTTTAATCCACACATCCACGGAAACTTGCAAAGCTCCCGACTTATTATTACATCAGAGAAATGAAGTCAGGCCTGCAGTCCGCCGCTCCCCCACCCCACCCCCACCCCAATTACACACAGGCTGGACATGAATATTTCATGGGGCATTGGCCTCTAAGTGATTTTTCTGTTTACGGACCTAGCTCGTACATAAAATATGACGGTCGTTAATCAAACATGGAACAGCTGCAAATTACGCTAGATAAATAGTGTGACCAAATCAATATTCTAGCGATGGCTCACACACGCAAACACGCACAGATGCCTCTAAGTCACACCGAGTGTCCCCGTGCGAGCCCCCTGTGCGACAGCGTCCATGTGTTTGCTCGTGGCTTAAAAATGTTTAAATATGCTGTGGGGGCCGGCCTATGGCCAGGGGGACCACAGTGACTGGGTGTGAGCTGCCTGCTCCAGCTCCCCGCTAAGGGGCACCGTGGTGAGCCGCAGGCAGCGGCTCAAGCACGTGTCTCCCCACGGCCTCTGTGGGAGGCCCGGCTTGTGCGCTTAGCTCCCAGGTTTGTATCTGAGGGAGTGAACTCACAGACGAAGGGTCTCTCCCTCTATGTCTGCAACTCCACCTGCGGAAGCGCTGGACGCGCTGGCCGTCTGCGGGGACAGGCGCTTTTCCCGTTGCTACATCTCTTGGGTTTCTGCAAAGACATGTCATCGCCCTTCAAGAAGCTGAAAGGGGTGGTGGGCTCGCAGCATGGTGGTGTGGCCGGTTAGGTGCTTGTCTGAGTCCTGCCTGCTGCACTTCTGGCCCAGCTCCCCGTGAAGGGAAGGGCCCACCTGCTGGGGCCGCTGCGCCCACGTAGTAGACCTCCAAGAAGTTCCTGGCTGCTGGCTTCCACCTAGCCCAGTCCTGAATGTTGCAGCCACGAGGGGATGAACCAGCAAATGGAAGCGCGCTCTAACTCTGCCTTTCAAAACTTTTTTTTTTTTAACGAAACTGAAAGGGCTTCCCTCTTGTGTCCCTCCAGCTGCAGGGGTTCCCCCACCAAACCAGGCCGCGTCTGAGGATGGTTTCGGTGCCAGGACTTCTGCTTGTACCCAGTGGAGACGGGCCGGAGCTGCTGCAGAGTACAGAAACACCTGCTTCTAAAACATCCCCAGTGCCCACACAACAAACCCGGCCCAGGCCAACATCTGGTGCCCATACAAACACAAGGCCTCTAAACCTACAGGGCGGCTTCTCCCAGCCTCCCAGCCCTGCGCACCTGCTGCTGCCACGGCATGAAGAGCTCTCCCTCACAGCTCCTTCTGAACAAGCGCCCTCTTCACACACGGCCTCAGCCTCCCCCTCAGGCCCAGCCTCCCCACGCCCTCCCCAGAGCCTGTGTCACCAGCTCCCCCAGGTCCTGGGGCTCCACACCCACTTGCCAGTTGGGCTACCCAGGGGCAGGAAGTCCAGGGACACACGGACTCCTCCTGGTCTATTGCCCTTATCTCAGAAATAAGAACAGAGTCCAGAGACATTTGCTCTGTGGCTGACCTGGTTAGCAGATGGGGATGTGGATGGATATTTAAGTGGTTTGATGGATAGCAGTGGGGATGGATGGATAATGACAGATGAATGGCTACCCGGGTGGGTATGCTGATAGAGAAACCAAGGGAGGGAGGGCAGTGGGGAAGTTGGGGGTCTGTCTGCACACCTCGCCCACACTCGCTGGCCAAGTAGCCCCACTCCATTCCGTGGTGGCAACTGTCTGTCAGGTGACTTAGAGGGGACTGGGCTTGTGTCCAGCACAGTGAGGCTTCCGACAGCTCTGAGCAGGTGACTGGGAGCTGAACTGGGCCGGTGGTTGGGAACTGCCCTGGGCAAGGGCCGGGGGCTACACTGGGCCGGTAGCTGGGGGCTGTGCTGGGCAGATGGCTGGGCGCTGTGCTGGGCAGGGGTCTGGGGGCTGCACTGGGCAGGGGGCTGGAGGCTGTGCTGGGCAGGTGGCTGGGGGCTGAACTAGGCAGCTGGCTGGGGGGCTGTGCTGGGCAGGGGGCAGGGGGCTGTGCTGGGCAGGGGGCTGGGGGCTGTGCTGGGCAGGTGGCTGGGGGCTGTGCTGGGCAGGTGGCTGGGGGCTGCGCTGGGCAGGTGGCTGGGGGCTGAGCTAGGCAGGTGGCTGGGGGCTGTGCTGGGCAGGGGGCTGGGGGCTGGGGGCTGCGCTGGGCCACTGGCTGGGGGCTGCACTGGGCAGGGCTGGGTGCTGCGCTGGGCCATTGGCTGGGGGCTGCACTGGGCCATTGGCTGGGGGCTGTGCTGGGCAGGTGGCTGGGGGCTGTGCTGGGCAGGGGGCTGGGGGCTGCACTGGGCCACTGGCTGGGGTCTGTGCTGGGGGTTGTGTCGGATGCTGCGAAGTTTCCTGGTAGAATATTGGGCTCCCAGTTCCATCTGAATTTCAGTAGAACTGCAGGAGCTTCTTCCATGTGAGTGTGCCCTGAATACTCAGGCGACATGAGCCATGGCAGTACGGGCTGTTTGCCTGCGTCTTAGCTTGCGTTGGAAATGTTATGTACTCAGCCTGTGCCCCCAGTGGAGGAGGGAGAGGACGGAGCCTCGTTGTGTGAGGCCCCCGTGCACAGCTGGGGCACTGCTGGCAGGAAAGCTTCGAGGTCCCCCGTTGCAGCCTGGGGTCCTAAAAGCCTTTAGCGCAGGCAGCAGGCCACAGCCCACCGACCCCTACCCCCTCCGTCAGCCTGCTGGCCCCATTTCCAGGCCTGCCCACCTTGTCCCTCCATAGTTCCCGCTACCCTCTCTCTTGTGGCTTCACGGCCACAAGGTGCCCTGCGGCTTCTGGGGACAGCTCCAGGCCTGGCTCTGCACGGGGCTGACGGTCATTAAGTACAAAGCAAACAGCACAAAGCACTTGACGCAGTCTCGCCTGGTCTGTGGACTTCCACCACCCAGGAAAGCAACCGTGAACGCCCTGCCAGCAGTTCCTGCTGGAGGGTGGAGGGGGTGACCGCCTCAGCTTGCCCCAAGGTGGCCACCTGCCCCAGGGACTGTGAGGCCAGCGCAGAGGCACAACGACCCCCTGCCCGACTCTCTCCAGCGGGGCGTCCGGCCTCAAGGTGATCTGACAGCGCGTGTGCCCGCTGCCAGACCCTGATCGCAGGGTCCAGAGCTTTGTCGGGGTCTCCGCTGAGGAAAGGTGACAGTCCCCCGCTGGAGCTGCGCGAGGAAGCACTTGACATGGGAGTCGGGGTGCTCAGGGCCGAGCTGCCCAGGGAGGGGTCTTGCCGTCCAGGTCCTCAGGTGGAGGAGGGGCTGTGGTTCCGGCCGGCAGCAGGGAGCTCTGGGAGAAGGACACCTCAGCCTGCAGGTGCCCCGGGAGGCTGGCAGCCACAGGAGACACTGCCCTTCTGCCCCGTGAGCTGGGGGGCACAGGGTCCATGCAGGACACAGCAGGTAGCCAGAGCGTGGAAGAGGCCACCCAGCCGCAGGTGAGGGTCACCTGGTGTGCCCCAGCCAGGCGCACCTTGACTCGGGCGTAGGACCCAGCATTGGCCACTTCCAAAGCCCACGAGGGTAAGGGCCCCCTGAGGCCCCACCAGGCCTCCCGGCTAAGCCCCCAGCCTGCCCTGGCTGAGCTCTGCCCACACCAGGGCCAGTCAAGGTGACCGTCACCGCAGGCGGCCCCGGGGCCGGCTGCAGATGCTCGCTGCGTGGGGCCAGTCCCCGCGCCGCCTCCAGCACTTGCAGATGGAAGGCAGCTGTCGCTGTCCGCCTGTTTCTGGCCCTGCTCTCTATTCCGGGACTTCACGGCGACCCGCTGAGCCACGGGTAATGGGAATTGAACCTGACATTGGTGAGCGTCTTTTCTCAAATAGATAAGTCAGCTTGAGCCCTGTGAGCTTCTAAGTGCGCGGGGCGGGCAGGGACAGGAGTCAGTTCCTATCACTGATGGCTGAGGTGGGGCCAACAGCCCAGGAAAGTCTCCCAAAATAGCCACAGTGGCAGATGCGGTGTGCCGTTAGGGATCGTCAAAATCCCTCCTCACGGGGATATTTTTCACTTGACTGAAAACGACCTCCCCTGCAGTGTGGAGACGGGGCCTCAGGACCCGGGGTAGGTGAGAGGTGTCTGCGACCAGGGTGGCCTTCCGTGTGGTCCCCCGGCCCCGCCCCAAGCACGTGCCGGGATGGGGTTGGGTGAGGCCGGCCAGAGCCATCAAGTGCTCACCCCAAGCTGCAGCCCCTGCTTGTCTCCCTCCTGTAGGCACCAGGGGAGCTAGAACTGCCCAAGCCAGACTAGGGACAAGGCGGGGGTGGGGGGTTGCCAGGTGGGAGGGAAAAGACACACCGTCCAGGACAGAGGCTGGGAGTGTGCTGGTGGGGCAAGGCTCAGGTGTGACCTCCACCACCTGAAATCGGGGTTAACAGTGTCCCCCGCCATGGGTGGGGTCACCCTCGGCCCTGGCACCTGCAGGTGTGGTGTCTGCCCTGAACAGAGTCTTTGATGACAAGAGCCATGCTCATGACGTCACTGGAGCAGGAGCTCCTGCAGGACAGAGAGGCCAGGACACAGGCAGGTGGCCGTATGACAGCCGAGGCAGGGCTGGAAGGACCCCAGCAGCCACCAGGAGCCAGGAGCCAGGAGCGAGGCATGTACGGGCCCTCCCTGTGGGCCTACATGAGCCCCATGCCCGACAGCCGCTGTCTGAGGCGCTACCTGCCCAGAGCCCCCAGGCTGAGGGTGCCTGGCCTCCGGCCGCTCAGTTGGGGCCCACTGATGGGCCTCCCCCTGCTTCTCCAGGGACTTCTGTGGGCAGGGAGGGCCCCAGGGCGCGTGCACAGGTCCCAGACATGAAGGCCTCAGCTGAGCCCAGGAGTGGAAACACGAGGTGGTGCAACTGTACTTGTGACATGGGAAGCCCCGTGGACCCCGACTGCCCAAGCTAGCCAGCAGGTGCTGCACGGCCAGCACCCACATGGCTGCCCAGGGTCGCTGTTCTCCAGCGAGGTGACACCGCTGACTGCTCCCTGTGCCCGCTGGGAGCACGCAGGTTACCACTTCTGTCCCAAGGAGGCTGCGGGCCATCCTCCAGGTGGACCCAGGACCTGGCCTGCAGCCAGCTGTGCGCTGGGAGCTGAAGGGACACAGCATGAGCACGTCATACCCTTGGGGGCTCACAGCTGAGAAGTCACCGTGCCCAGATGGCAGACAAGACACCCAGGGCCCAGCAGGCGCCCTGTCAAGTGGGCGGGCCGCATCCAGGGAGCGGGGAGCCAGGGGAGGCAGGCTGGGACCCCTGAAGGCGGGCCGACTGATTCAGCACCCTGAAGCACGTGTCGTTAAGCTCACTCACGTTAAGGAGAAATCCAAGGTGTGCTTGGACACGCGTGTGTCCCGAGAAGGTGTCGGATGACGGCGAACAAGCAAGACTGACGAATCAAAAAGAAATATCAAGAGATTAGGCTGCCATCCACCAAGACTCACACCACACAGGGCACACCCAGCACCGCACGGGAGGCCAAGGTTAGCACCGGCCTGAGTCACTTCACACCTGCTGGGGAGTTTTGTGGGAGACAGGCATGGGCTGGCCTGTTGCAGCTACTGGGGACACTGCCACATGGCCTGGCCCCGGGAGAGAACCCAGGAGGAGCTGGGCACGTTCTGAAGACATCGCGAGAAGACAAAGGCTGTGACGTGGGGCATCACCCCATGGGGCGTCACCCCCGTGGGCCAGGCAGGAGGTCTGGGGGAGCCCAGCCCTGGCACCGAGCTTCACCTGTGTTTGTCCGCTTGATGGGCAGTGGGGTGGCACCAGGCACAGCGGGTGCCGAGGGTGATGGGTGGTCAGCGTTTGCCAGCCAGGTATGGTCACTCGCGCTTGCTGAAAGCCTCTGCACGCCACCCCGCCTCTCCAGGTGCTGTCGGGAGGCACAGTGGCAGCCCACCGTCACCCTCTGTGAGCAGCCTGGCCTGGCCTTCTCCGCACCGGGTCCCAGAGCTCTAGCCCAGCCTAGAGGCCTCCTGGGGCGTCAGCGAGAGCCCCAGAGGCAGCCACGTGCCACAGCCACCATGTCTGGGGACCGTGCGGGAGCAGGCCAGAAGGAAAAGTGGCGGTCAGGCCTGGGTCAGGAGCAGCCTGGTCCCTGCCCCCAAGCCTGAGGCTCCTCATCACGGCAGCCCGTCCCCCTCCCCCTGCCTGGCAGGCCACACCTTCTGTGCCCCTTTGTGCCCCCAGCCTTCACCGCTGTCAGGGCCCCCTGCGGAGGGCAAAGGCAAGTCCTGACCGCACCCCCCATGCCCTGAAGCCTACCCCCGTCTTGGTGGCATCTGTCCCAGAGGACTGCAACCCCCACCCTCCTGTAGGCTGCAAAAGCCAGCTCAGACCCCTGAGCAGACCCAGGTCCAGCTCTCACCGACTTCGGTGGTCTTCCAGAAGCTTCTAGAAGATTCCAAGCAGTATCCAAGACCACATCCTCTTGCAGGAGCCTGTTGGTCCCAGAAGCAATACCTGCTGGGGGGGCAGGCAATGCATGGACCCCTTGGGCACTGCTCTAACTCCCTGCCCGAGTCAGCCAGGGCAACCCTGTGGCAGTGGTCAACGTGGGAAACAGCAGGGTGGCGGCTCCTCAAGGGCCGAGGGGGTGGGTGAGGGAGAGAGCAGGCGCCTCACTTCCTGGGGTGAAATGAGTGCCCTAAAGGGCAGAGGGCAGGCTCCCAGGGGACCTGCTGGCGTCTCCCTGAAAGCCACTGTGGGTATCAGCTTGGTGGGCAACCCTCCCTGCCCCCACACAGGTGCCCACCCCATTCTACACAAATGGCCTCTGTCCTGCCGTGATGACAACGTGGCTGAGGGCAGGCGGGTTCTCCCAGAACCTGGAACACGGCGTGGCCAGGCTGGGCATCCCTGCGTGGCTGAGCTGGGCATCCCTGCGTGGCCGAGCTGGGCGTCCCTGCACAGCTGGGCTGGGCGTCCCTGTGTGGCTGGGCTGGGCATCCCTGCGTGGCCGGGCTGCGTGTCCCTGCACAGCTGGGCTGGGCGTCCCTCACACGCAGACGGAAAGCCAGGGCCCAGGAGAGGTGTCTCGACACAGCCCAACTCACCACGCTCTCACCAGGCTCCTTGTTCAAGGGCACCTGTGTGAGACCACACCTGGGGTTTCCAGGGGACTCTGGGCAGCAGCCTGTGTCCCCTGCCTGCACCGTGAGTCCCAGTCGGCTGGCTCACACCCCACAGGATGCAAAGGCCAGGCTGAATCCCTGAACCAGCAGCTCGGCCCATGTGTCCACAGGCTCTGCTCCAGAGCCAGGGCTGCCCCAGCTTGCACGGCAGCTCCGGTCAGTACGTGACGACATAGACCAGGGTCTGCAGCCCACTTGTTTTCCAGCTGTGGGACACACATGGCCCGGCCACACCCTGTTGACCGTCAGTGTCACCCTCCTGCTGGGCCCTGACCAGACAGGCGTGTAGGCAGGGCCCAGGGCGGGTGGGGTACCATCGTGAGGGGGCAGGGGTTGGAGTGCGTACTCCCCATCCCTCGAGCAGGCTGTACACTCAAGGTCTCACACACACACACCTGTCCCCACCCTGTGGGACAAGGTGGCTTCCAGAAGTGAATGCCCAGGGCACACGGCACGTGGATGGCCTCAGCTCCTGCTCGCAGCCATCTGGCCAAGGGCGCCCCTGGCCCTCCCATCTGGGCTGCGTCCCCAGGAGCTGTCTCACGGCCCGGGACTGCATGAGAAGGGGCAGAGGACAGCTAACTCGAGGGTGGGGACCTTCCACCTGCTCCAGCAGGAGGGGGTGTAAAGAACCTCCCACCGGCCACCTCAGTCCCCGCGTGTAAACATGTGTGCACACACAAACACACATGGGTGGGCGGCGCATGAGCGTGCACACAGGAACACACACGCCCACACGGTGCGTACACACTCAGGCAGTGCGTCACATACGCATAGGTGTGCATGCAGCCCCCTGAGTCCCCACCCGCACCCCGACATGCCCACAGACTGCACCCACAGGCCCAGGCATGCACGTGACCCCTGCGTGGAGGGTGGCTGGAACCCTAGCTGAGCACCTCCAGGCGCCCCCACCCCCTGGGCCTGGTCACTGGGGCCGGCCAGGACACTGACAGCCAGGGTGCCACCGCCACTTCCAGTCCCAGGGTAGGCCCCGCCGGGCACCCACCCTCGGGCACCCTGAGCCAAGTGTCTGGGCAGGGCTGGGGCCTCCGGCAACCCTCCCCTGCCTGGGACTCAGCTGAGGCCAGCCCCGTGTGTGGGGCCGGGCCCTGAGGATCCACCAGTGGAGAAGTAACATCCGTTCAATGCAAACTTTGCTTCAAAGTTTTCAGAACTCAGGGAGGTGCAGCCTGATGAGGTGCCAGGTGCCAACAGTTTAGGGCAGAGAGCTGGGCACATGGTCAACCCACAGGCTGCACCACCAGCTGCCCCCACACCAGACCACCAGCCAGCATGCGCAGGGTTCATGTTTGCCATCAGCAGCGTTTCTAGATGTTTCTCTGACGCTCAGTCTAAAGCTGAGTCTGACCCTGTGGTCTCCACCAGCAAGATTCATGCCCAGCGGAGGCATCGGCACCTTCACATCCTGTGGCTCAGATGTCCCCACGGCTGTGCCCAGTTCCGTCTCCACGGCAGTGCCCAGCCCTGCAGCTGAGCTGTTCCCACAGCAGTGTCCAGCCCCTGTTCCCATGACCATGCCCAGCTCCATCCCCACGGCTGTGCCCAGTTCCGTCTCCACGGCAGTGCCCACCCCTGCAGCTGAGCTGTTCCCACAGCAGTGCCCAGCCCGTCCCCATGGCAGTGCCCACGTCACACTCACAGCGCACTCTCTTCCCAGACAGCAGATTCCGCGGGCTGCTCCATCACAGTTCTCAGACTGAACCGCCATGTCCCTCAAACTCAGGTACCAACCTCTAGAAGCTACAGAGGCCCCGGGCCATTGAAAGGACAGGCTGCAGTGTGTGGTCAGCTCAGCCAAGGACACGGGGAGGGTGAGGAGCCCCAGCATCTGGCTGTGAGCACGTGGGCCACACACCACGAGCGACCAGGGAGGCCGAGCGAGCCACCGGGCTGCCCTGGTTTTGTTGCCAGGGTCCTTGCTGTAAGCAGAAATTGTGGGTGCCGCTGAGTCACAACTGCCTGCAGCTTCTCACCTCTGGTGGGGGACAGGCCACCACCAACGCCAGCTGGGGGTCCTTCCCCTCCCGGGCCACAAATCTGAAGCTTCCAGCCACGTGTCGAGAGCCCAGAGCCTGGGGCCCGGCAGCCATGCCCCTCCCGGCCACCAGCTCCCTCCAGCACTGCGCTTCTATCCAGAACCCCCTCCGGGAAGGCAGAGAGCCGACCAGGGCACACAGGGCCACGTGCACTCAGACGTGAGGCTGCACAGCGGCAGCCCATGTCGCCTGGCAGGCGCCCCTGTGGGCGGGGGCCCAGAGGCAGCGTGACGTGGGAGCTGGTGGCAGGATTCCTGTACACGTGAGGAGGCCTGCTGGCACACTATTCTATTTTAAGTCTGGTGGGGAAAAAATCAAGGAGAGAAATGGGTTTAAAATTCTGTTTCCCGCACGGACACATCACGCAACAACAGGAGGACAAACGACAAGAGCAGTCAACAAGCAGGATTCATACGGGGATCTTGCAAACAGCCATCTTGCCACACAGCCATGGGCGGGGTGCTCACTCCCCACGGGGAAGCTTGCTCATATCACCACACAGCCATGGACAGGGGGCTCACTCCCCACGGGGAAACTCACCTACAGGTCAGTCTGAATTACTGCACACAGGGCTGTTCCAGGCCCACCTGACCCTCCTAGCTCTGTCCCTGTGCCCACTGCCCACGCACAGCACTCAGCAGGGCTGTCCCTGTGCCCACTGCCCACTGGGCACAGACAAGGCCTCAAGTACTGCAACCATCCTCCACTGCTTTTCCAGGCCACATGCAGGGCCCTGAATGTGCAGTAAGGAAGCTGGGATCCAAACCAGCACCCAAATGGGATTTCGGTACTTACAAAATGAGATTCAGCCATTGAACCACAGCATCGGGCCCCAAATAATAAAGAAATACAGAAATCGCCCAATTTGAAGGAGAAACGGCTGTGTCCATGAATAACGCCCCCCCACCCCCGGGACAGGGCAGAGCTGATGCCTGCAGCGCCCGCGTCCCACGTGGGGGCCGGACTGAGTCCTCGCTGCTCCACTTCCCATCCAGCTCCCTGCCGATGGCCTGCGGAGGCCGGGGAAGACAGACCAAGTGCCTGGGCCCCTGCACCCATGGGTGGACCCGGATGGAGCTCCTGGCACCTGGCTGCAGACTGGGCCAGCCCTGGCCATCGTGGCCATTAGGGGAATGAACTACCAAATGCAGGCTCTCTCTCTCTCTCTCTCAATCCTGTATCTCTGTCTTTCAAATGCATAAATACGTCTTTCAAAAAAGATACTACAACTGGCAAAATCTTAGCAAAACTGACTGAGAAATGAGTATAATTACAAATCACCCACGTAAAGAATGAAATACTGGCTCCGATAACAGACCTTAACACACACACACACACACACACACACACACACACACACACCAAGGCCTACTACACCAAGATGTGAGCAACAGTGTGTGCGCAGAGCGACACCAGAGGGTAGGAGAACAGGGTGGTACCGCGACGCCAACACACTTGCCAACTTGGACAAATTCCTTGAAAACTGCGTCACAGCCAAAGCTACACAGGGCAGCAGGACAACCTGGCTCCTCCCTCAGCCATCCGCAAAGCACCATGAAGAAACACACCTGCCCTTCAGAACACATTCCAGGCCAGCGGCTTCCCTGGTGGCTTCCGGCTGATGTTCCGCAAAGTCCTCACACGGAGCCGCGAAAGACCCAGAATGTGCAGGGACAGCGCGGTGCATCCTGGACCACGGACAGACAGGGACATGGCCGGACAGGCCAGCGGCCAGGAACAGGGACACATGCCACTGACGGCAAAGCCTGGGGAGAAGCAACCTGAGAGGGAGCACAGGCCAGTGCTAGGGAGCACACCCTCGGGGGGAGCACTGACCTACAGGAGGAGGAGAGGCACAGACCAAGGGAGGAGGAGGAGGAGCACACACCTGAGGAGGAGGAGGAGCACACACCTGAGGAGGAGGAGCACACACCTGAGGAGGAGGAGCACACACCTGAGGAGGAGGAGGAGCACACACCTGAGGAGGAGGAGGAGCACACACCTGAGGAGGAGGAGGAGCACACACCTGAGGAGGAGGAGGAGCACACACCTGAGGAGGAGGAGGAGCACACACCTGAGGAGGAGGAGGAGCACACACCTGAGGAGGAGGAGGAGCACACACCTGAGGAGGAGGAGGAGCACACACCTGAGGAGGAGGAAGAGCACACACCTGAGGAGGAGGAGGAGCACACACCTGAGGAGGAGGAGGAGCACACACCTGAGGAGGAGGAGCACACACCTGAGGAGGAGGAGGAGCACACACCTGAGGAGGAGGAGGAGCACACACCTGAGGAGGAGGAGGAGCAACACACACCTGAGGAGGAGGAGGAGGAGCACACACCTGAGGAGGAGGAGGAGCACACACCTGAGGAAGAGGAGGAGCACACACCTGAGGAGGAGGAAGAGCACACACCTGAGGAGGAGGAGGAGCACACACCTGAGGAGGAGGAGCACACACCTGAGGAGGAGGAGGAGCACACACCTGAGGAGGAGGAGAACTCCTATTTCTGGAGCATACGTCTCTCTGGAACACAAGATTTGGGAGACAGCGTGTATTTGGGGTGTGTTTGTACGGATGGAACACTGGGAGCTGCTTGAGGCCTCGGGCCCCCCGAAGCATGGAGGAAGCCCTCATTGTTGCTTCGCACAGATGGAGAGAAGCCATTTGCCTAGACTAATGAGTTGATCCCAGCAATCATTTGGGAAGCAGCAGTGTGCAGTGGGGCGGAGTGGGGTCGGCCTGAGGGGTTCCTGACGCAGGGGGCGGGGGAACAGGGCTCCTGCCCACCCCTACCCTGCAGAGCAGATGAAGGAAAAAGCCGATGTGGCTGGAAAGCTGTGACCCACACAGTGTTGATGAATAACATGATCACTGTATTTTAAAAATATGCCGCTGGCATGTGTCCACGAGCCTAGCCAGGTCGGGGGCCCCAAGGACACAGAGACCAATCAGGCTTACAGATCAGCCGCTGACCGGAGCGTGGTGTCCCCAACATCCTGCCTGCAACAGCACATGGGTCCCCAATAAAACAAAGACAGCTGGAAAGCCGCAGTCCCCCTTCCCCGGGAGCCCCAGAGCGCAGCGGGCAGGGAGCGAGAGAGAGCTCGGGGGCCAGGGGAACCCAGCCCGAGGTGGCGGCAGAGCCCTCCCTGAACCCCTGCCAACCCACTGCCTTTGGGAAGGCCTCTCCTAGGATGCTCTCCCCCCGCCCCGCCCAGCTTTAGGATCCTTTCCCCAGACCCACGTCCTCACGTGCCATCCACAACACATCCCTTCGCTCCCTGTCTGTCCCCACTTTCAGCCCCTGCACCTGGACTTGACTGGTGACCGTGACTGTACACAGAACAAGCCGAGGCCCGGGATCCCCCACCCCCGACACCCGGGCAACCTGCAGGAGTAAGCTTCCTCTCCACCGTAAGGGATGGGCAGGGAGCCGGGCAGGCCCCAGGGACAAGTGGTGAGGCTGGGCTGAGGGCTTCTAGGCACGGCTCAGGATGGGCACGCAGCCCCTGCCAGGGACCACCTGTGACCCCAGAAGCCCGGGCGACAGGAAGGGATCTTTCCCAAAGCATCCAAAGGCACACGGCCCTGCTGACCAACCCCTCCTGAGCCCAGACTTGAGAAGCCACCTGGGGTGAGGAAGGCCACGCTGGCCACCGCAGGACCCTCCTGGTGTCAGCTCAGGGAGCCGCGTCGATGACAGTCTGCACACGGCACCTGTTCCCAGCAGGTACAC
This sequence comes from Ochotona princeps, assembly GCF_030435755.1. NCBI lineage: Eukaryota > Metazoa > Chordata > Mammalia > Lagomorpha > Ochotonidae > Ochotona > Ochotona princeps. The sequence continues at coordinate 813,182 of NC_080845.1, read as the reverse complement.
AACAAGCACCTCTCACTGGATCCCGGTGGACTAGGAGCACGCAGCCCAGCAAGGGGGCAGGCACAAGGGCCCCCAGGGGAGAGCGAGGGAGTGCTGTCTACGGGCCAGCTCCCCTGGGTCCTGAAGGCACCCAGCACAGTGCCCGTGTGGGCTCCAGGGGGGCACAGCACCGTGTGGGCTCCAGGTGGGCACAGCACCGTGTGGGCACCAGGGGGGCCAGCACCATGTGGGTTCCAGGTGGGCCAGCACCATGTGGGTTCCAGGTGGGCACAGCACCGTGTGGGCTCCAGGCCCCATTTTCCAGGACATTTGCAGAGGATGGGAGAGGCAGTGCTGTTGCCTTGGCGACGCTGTCACCTTGTAATGAGGCCCTGCGGGAGGAGTAGGCTTGTTTAAAGGAACACAGAGCTCATCGATTTGCTGGTTCCAGAGGAGTGACCTCAGCAGGAGGGAGCTCTGGGCTCCTGTTCCGTCCAGAGGCATGTCAGGGGTGGGGGACATATGGCCGGTCCAGGGTATGCCCAGGGTAGCATGAGCCTCAGGGTCTCTTCCTGTCTCCCCCTGCAGCTGCAGCCAGGAAGCTGGAGATGCAAAGTGAGGCCACGAACCGTGACAGTGTCAGGGAGGGGCTGCGGCCACCCTGCAAGGTGGTGTCGGGGGGCTGCGGCCACCCCGCTTGGTGGTGTCGGGGTGGGGCATTGGCCACCCGGCATGGTGGTGTTGAGGGGCTGCGGCCACCTCACATGATGGTGTCAGGGAGGGGCTATGGCCGCCCAGCATGGTAAGCAGGGGCTGTGGCCACCCTACATGGGGGTGTCGGGGCTATGGCCACACTGCATGGAGGAGTCGGGGCTGTGGCCACCCTACATGGGGGTGTCGGGGCTATGGCCACCCTGCATGGCGGTGTCGGGGCTGTGGCCACCCTACATGGGGGTGTCGGGGCTGTGGCCACCCTGCATGGGGGTGTTGGGGCTGTGGCCACCCTGCATGGGGGTGTCAGCAGCTGTGGCCACACTGCATGGGGGTGTCGGGGCTGTGGCCACCCTGCATGGGGGTGTCAACAGCTGTGGCCACCCGGCATGGGGGTGTCGGGGCTGCGGCCACCCTACATGGGGGTGTCGGGGCTGTGGCCACCCTGCATGGGGGTGTCGGGGCTGTGGCCACCCTGCATGGGGGTGTCGGGGCTGTGGCCACCCTCCATGGGGGTGTCAGCACCTGTGGCCACCCTGCATAGGGGTGTCAGGGCTGTGGCCACCCTGCATGGCGGTGTCGGGGCTGTGGCCACCCTGCATGGGGGTGTCAGCACCTGTGGCCACCCTGCATAGGGGTGTCAGGGCTGTGGCCACCCTGCATGGCGGTGTCGGGGCTGTGGCCACCCTGCATGGGGTGTCAGCAGCTGTGGCCACCCTGCATGGCGGTGTCGGGGCTGTGGCCACCCTGCATGGGGGTGTTGGGGCTGTGGCCACCCTGCATGGCGGTGTCGGGGCTGTGGCCACCCTGCATGGGGGTGTCAGCAGCTGTGGCCACCCTGCATGGGGGTGTTGGGGCTGTGGCCACCCTGCATACAGGCAGGCTCCACAGGGCCCAGCAGGGAGGAGCCAGTGGGTGGGCAGGGCTTTGAGGAACAAACTCTCCAACTCCGTTAAGGTAAAGTTAGTGCAAGAAGGGTTGACCTCAGGCTTGGCAGCGTGGCCTAGTGGCTAAGGTCCTCGCCTTGATCCCATATGGCTGCTGGTTCTAATCCCGGCAGCTCCACTTCCTCTCTATCTCTCCTCCTCTCAGTATATCTGACTTTGTAATAAAAATAAAATAAATCTTTAAAAAAAAAAAAAGAAGGGTTGACCTCATGATGCAATAAACTAGGCCTCCATCAGAAGCAACGGCATCCTATATGGGCATCAGTCTCAGCCGCCCCGCTTCCCAGCCAGCTCCTTGCCCACACAGCCAGGAAAGCAGTGGAGGACAGCTCGGGTCCTTGAGACCCTGCACCCACGTGAGAGACTTGGAAGAGGCTCCTGCCTTCGGACTGGCTCAGCTCCAACTACTGTGACCATCTGAACCAGCAGACGGAAGATTTCTGTCTCTCCTTTCTGTAACTACATTTCAAATAAAAAGTTTAAGAAATGAATGCAAGCAATGTAAATTCTGAAGAGGAGGTACCTGACCCTGCCCAGCCTCTCCACACAGCAGGTGGTCCACACGGACAGACCCGGATGAGGACCCGCGCTGCAGGCCAGAGCCTGTCCACACGGTGACAGGGGGACAGTAGCTGCTTGAGGATACCGGCGCTCCTTCCCTAGATTCAGAACATGGTGCCCACCCTGTGAGTGCCACATCCCCACAACAGGTTAGAGGGTGGGAGGGCATAACGGCTCACAACGAGACAGGTTTTTCCCATGGTTATTGCCTGACACGATGGCACAGCAGCTGGCAGCATGGCCTCTCCCCGACCGCACGCAGCAGTCACACACAAACACCACACCACCTTCCGCAAGGGCCTCGGCACCCACGGGGCCCGGACCTAGCAGGGGCACCTGGCACCCACACTCGCTCGGGGAACCTGGGGCTGCAACATCTCTGCACTCTCAGGGCCTCCAGGTGTGGCCACTTGCCCACACAGCCCTGGGATCCACACTCCAAGTCCCTCACCCTTGGCAGACTGCCGGGCACCGAGGAAGGGCCGACACCAGCCATTCTCTGGAGGTGAGCGGCAGGCAGCAAGTGCGCCTGCTGGCAGCTCCCCAGTGGCAGCGCTGGACTCAGTCTGGCCCACTTGACCTTGGAGCCTCCAGCCTGCCTGGCACTTTGCCACTTTGCTTCCTCAAACCACACGCCCGCCTGTCCTGGCACCAGGTCCACCTGCTGCTCTCGGCACTAGCTCTTGTTACTAAAATTATCTTGGTCCTTCCTTCTTTCTTTCTCTCTTTCTCTCTTTTCTTTCTGAGTTGTCTATTTTAAAGAGTTACAGACAGAAACACAAAGAGAAAAACAGAGATCTCCCATCCACGGGTTCACTCCCCAAGTGGCTGCAATGGCTGGAGCCGAGCTGATCCGAAGCCAGGAGCCAGGAGCTTCTTCCAGATCTCCCATGCTGGTGCAGGGTCCCAAGGACCTGAACTGTCCTCTGCTGCTTTCCCAGGCTATGAGCTGGGAGCTGGAGAGAAAGTGGAGCAGCCAGGACACAAACTGGAGCCCACACAGTAAGCCGACACCAGGGGCAGAGGCTTAGGCTGGCACACCGCGATGCCAGCCCCAGTTCTGACTGCGTTTCGTTCCCAGCCCGGGGCATCGGCTTCCATCAGTGTCCTGTACGCACTCAGGGTGCTCTGCCCCGAAGGCTGCTCAGGACTCAAACATCACCTTGCAGCTGTGTCTGCTCCCAGCGCCCCATCAACCCCTGCCCAGCCCCAGTGAGCACCAAGTGTCTGGGGCTGCAGGTCCCCAGCCAGCTCTCCTGGAGGCCCCTGGGCTCCGTGCCCCATGGCCGCCCCTCCCCCTGGGTTGCCCTTCTCCCTGCTCAGCCCCTCCCCTGTGGCCACCCCTCCCTCTGGGCTACCCTTCCCCCAGGCTGGCCTCTACCCCTGGTCAGCCCCTCCTCCTGGGCCACTCCTCCCCTGAGCGGTCCCTCCTCCCAGTCCCCCAGCCCCCAGTTCCTGCACAGGTGCGCGGTGATCTCTGTCTGGCCCTGGCTCTGCAGTTCCCAGGAGACACCCAGACACAGACTTTCTGGGCCATACGGTTACATAACCTGAACGACAAAAACAAATCATGTGAAAACTGGGCGGCGGCGGCCAGTCCACCCAGGAACTCGGCTCCTTCCACAGCCCATTCTGACCGTGGGGACTCTGCCTGGGTGGTGGGTGCCAGGCTTGTGGACGGCTCCAGAGCTCTCCTGCCTCCGTGACATGCCCGAGCCCATGCCTGCGTGATCCCTGCGTGGAGTCATCCCTCCAAGTCAGCGCGAGACTCACCAGCATCCCCTGTGAGCGCTGGTTCAGGCCCGGCTGCTTGGCTTCCCACCCAGCTCCCTGCTCGTGCACCTGGGAAAGCAGTGGAGGACGGCTCCAGGGCCTGGGCCCCTGCACCCCGTGGGAGACACCAAGGAAGTTTCTGCTTCCTGGCTTCGGCTGCCGCAGTCACTGGGGGAGTGTCCTGGCCCAGAGCTCTGGCTGCTGGGGACAAATGCTGCCCCCCCCCGCCGCCTTGCTCCAGCTTCCCAAGGTGCACACGCCCAGCACCCAGGAACGCCCCACGGCTGCGGAGAGGGCAGGTGGTCCTGACTCAAGCACCCTAGGTGACCTGTGCAAGCCAGCCTCCCCCCCACCACCACGCGCCCACCAGGCCCAGCTCCAGGCCCCCAGGAGGCCCCTGCCGTCACACTGTTTCGAACAAGAGTTAAATTTTCCAAGTGGAAACATTCAGCATCAGCAGACAGCTGAGCACCGGTAACCATCCCTCCCAGAACATGGGTGCCCCAAAGTGGAGAATTTAGGTGGAAAACGTGCCTTCTCCCACACCCCCACCCCCGCATTAGTTTTAGTACCTGCCAGGGCAGAAGGATTAGCCCAGCTCTGAAAGCTCACGGCCCTTCCCAGCCCCAATCTGGAGCCCAACCCAGGCTCCAGGCCCAGGCAGGGCGTCTAGGACTGGCAGAGGGCCAGGGACCTGGGCACAGTGCAGACCCACACACCTCTGGACACAGGGACACACCTCATCTACTGCCAGCCTGGGATGGACCCAGCCCTGCTGGCCACCCAGGCAAACGTGGCTTCTCGCCTCAGCTCTATTCCTGGCCCGGAGCCACTAACACGACCTCCTGTGGCCACCAAGGGCCGGGTCCCCCACGTCTTCCCACCCTCTTGGAGTCCTCAGCTTTTGTACTCTGGCCGCAACTCCGCAGTCCTGGAGCCCTCTGTACGTCCTTTGGCCAGGATGAAGTTTCTGTCCCAGTTCAATTTTCCCCGCCTTGTTGATGTCACATCCTGTCCCGGCCTGCCTGCCTCCCTGCTGGCCGCCGCCCCCTCCCCGCGCGGTCCAGGCACGCGGGTCCCTCTGCGCCACCCCCGCGCCCGTCCATCGCCCGCAAACTTTTGGCACCCAGCGCCACCGCCGCCGAGCGCGCGTTCGTGCGCCGCAGGGCGCGCCTCCTCCGCCGAGCCGTGCGCGCGGGGAGAGGAGGGCGCAGCCCCCGCCCAGCCCAGCCCCTGCCCAGCCCGGGAGGCAGCCGCGCCGGAACCGGGACGCGATAAATATGCAGAGCGGAGGCTCCTCGCAGCAGAGCCCGCGCGCCGCCTGCTCCGGGTGCTGAGCCGAACGCGCGGAACGCGAGCCGGGCCGAGCCGGGAGCGCGTCCGCGTCCACGCAGCCGCCGGCCGGCAGCACCCAGGGCCCGCACGCCAGGACGTCGGAGGTGGCCGGGAGACATGCCACCGGCCCGGAAGCTGCTCAGCCTCCTCTTCCTCATCCTGATGGGCACCGAACTCACTCAAGTAGGTGCATCCAACGCCATTTTCCTCCGTGCCAGGCGCTGGTCCGGCCGAGGGTCCCCGCAAAGTAGGGGAGCGCGCGCCCGAGCCCCACCCCCAGGGGGTTGGGGAGGGGGCCGGAGGGAGGGAGGGGGAGGCTGGAAGCCCAGCCCTGGCCAGGCAGGCGGGACGCCCCGTAGCAGGGCCCTCCCCCTCTCCGTGATGAGAAGTTCAAAGGGTTGCCTTGGGCAGCTATTGTCCTGCGGGATGGCGTTTGGGGGGTCCGGGTTCTTACTCCTCCTCCCCTACACACCCTGCTGTGGCCCAGCCTTCCCTTTGGGGCTTCTGGAACCCCCAGGCCTGGGGGACAGATGGCGTGGGGGGGGGCTTCTTGGGAAGGGGGTTGGGGGCTGTGGCCTCCTGTGCCCGGCGGGCGGCGCGTGGCAGCCAGGCACTCCCAGAGGGCTTGCCTCCTGCGAGCATTGTCTCAGCACACGTCCGTGGTGGTCCATGTGGTCGATGCTGTCCATTTTAAAATGCATCTTGGAGCCGGCAGGTCTGGGTGGAGAAGGAGGAGGGGCCGTGTGTGGACGCTGGGCGGCCGGGCACCCAGCTGGTGGGTGGGAGTGTGCCAGGCTTGGGCTGCTTGGGGGTGACATTAAAATGCCCTTTGCCACGGTGCCACGCTCTGGGCTGGGAGACTGGCCCTTCCGAGTCACCAGTCTGAAGCCAGTGGGAGCGGGCACCTTGGCCCCAGCAGCCCGGGCCGTGGTCGCCCCTTCCCTCTCCCCCTTCCTCCCTAAGAATTGAGACAAAGAAGGGGGGTAACAGGAGGCAGGCGCAGGAGGACTCTGGCACATGCGTGCACACTCAGGACTCGTACCCGCTCCCCGCCCGACAGGGGACTGCCGCTCCACACGTCCCTGCCGGCCCCTGTGCACCCTTGCCCGTGGCCCAGCAGAGGTCCTGCGTGGCCTCCTGGAGGGAAGTTTTCTTGGTCCCCCTCACCAGATCTGGCCACTGTGTTGTGGATAGACACACGCAAGCACACACATGCACACGCACACACGTGCTCACACACATGCACACACGTGTGCACCCACGTGCGGGGAAGGGCAGAGCAGGCCCCGAGCAGCTGCCAGCAGCCCTGTGTGCAGCCAGACCTGAGCGTGTTGGCAGAGAATGGCCCTACAAGTCCCTGGGTCCGAGGACCACACAAGCCCTGGTGACCTCCTTACTTTTGGACACCCCAAGCCCCCACTGCAGGCACGTGATGCTTCTCCCTTTTGTGTTTTCCCAAAGACCCCCTTACTGGGGAGGATCTCCACCGTAAGGCGGAAGCCCCTCGCTCTGGGTGGGGCTGGGGGGCAGTGGGTGGCTGAGCCCTTATCGCTGCCTCCAGCCTCCTGGTCCAGCACCACCTGCCTTCAGCACCCTGGACAGCTCCAGCGCGTCGGGTGCGAGCTTGTTTTCTTAGCTTGCCTGGGAGGTTTCTTTCTTGGAGCTGGGGGCATCTCTCAGTGGCCTCCATCTCAGACGGGAGGTGCCCTCACACCCCCACTGCGCCCCTGCTCTCCCTGGCCGACTTGCAGGACCTGGGGTGGGGACCTTTATCTCCGACTGTGGCAGAGGCTGGCTGGTTCCAACCCACCCACCCCCACCACCGTTTCATGGCTGTGAACATGTCGGGGAGTGGCTCCCCGTTTTAACAGTGGCCTCGAAGATGGAGCGTGGGTGGGGAGTGGGTGTGGGTGCAGGGCTGGGTAGCTGTGACTTCCATCCATAAGTGGAGCATGGCCAGGTGTCTTGGGTGGAGAGTGAGGGCCGGCACTCCCTGGCACCTGCCTTCCCACCCTCACCCTGCAGTTGGGTTCCTCCCTGGATACCCACAGACCCGGGAGCCCAGAGCCGCTGTGTTCCTGGCTTGTAATGAGGGGGACAGGTTGGCTTTACATGGGCTGAGTCAACATGGCTTGTGGGATTCAGGCAGACACGTGGGGTACCTGGCCAGGCCCTCTGGGCTCCTGCCAGCCCGCTCACAGAGAAGCACCAGCTGTGCGCCGACTGGAAGCTGTGGGTGCCCCTGCACTTGTCATCAGATAGAGGGACACTTCAGTCATTCTGTGACCCTGGAAAGAGTGACAGAATCACAGATGCTGAGGAGCCGGCACCTCCCTGGCCCTGGGAGAGGGGGCCTTCCCACCCAGGACTGCCTTCCCTGCAGCCAGCAGCGTGTGCTGTGTGACGGCAGGGAAGGCTCTGAGGGTGAGGACTTGGCCCAAGTGCCCTTCCACACTCCAGAGGGGCCCAGCTGGCAGTGCCTGGCACATCCTTTCTGTGTGCTCACCTCCTGCCTTGGTGGTGGTACAGAGGGGACCATCTGCACTGAGTGTGGAGGGGCGTGGAGCCATGAATCCCACCTTGAAACTGAGAAAGCTTTGGGGAGGGGCCCACCTTGAAGCCGGGTCCCTGGCCCACATGGGAGCCCGAGGGTCGGGGGAGGATGGCAGGGGCGCAGGGGGCAGCAACGAAGGCCCGGGACCCCGGCTCTGCCACCAGAGCTTGCTGAGTGTGTGTGCGGGATGCTCGTTCGTTTGGGTCTGAAGTTGGCGTCTCGGGGTTAGCCGTGCACCCCTGCCACAGGGTGTCCTGAACGCTCCTCTGCGGTCCCAGAAGTGGGCACAGCGTGTCGTGGGTGTACATGCTGTTTCCCTGCCAGCTTTATGGAGCGACTGCCGTGTGTTTGGTCCCGGAGTCCATGCGGCTGGTCTGGAGTGTCTCTGCCCAGCATTGGGGAAGTATGGCCAAGGGCAGGCAGAGGGACCGGGTGGGTGACATTCCCACAGTGTCTGTCGTCTCTCATTGCCCATCCAGCCCTTTCTGGAGCAGAAGGTTCCACACCACTGCCCTGAGCCGTCAGCAGGTGGGGACTCCAGGACACGGGCCTGAGTGGAGCTTCCAACCCCTTGCCACGAGGCAGCACTTCCTGTCCCCTCCGCATGGACAGGAAGGGGGACTTCTGCTTCCACATTCCAGGCCCCATGGTCCTCACGTTAGCACCGCCAGGGAAACCAAGACAAAGTTGCTAGCTCAGACAGCTATGGGGCACTGTGAGCTCGGCCCAGTTCCCAGCTCCGTGGGCCCCTCCGTCACACAGGAGCCTGGAGGCCTGAAGTCGCAACCCTGGGCAGGGCCTGCCCCCGCAAGTTGGTACAGGACTGAAAGCTGCACAGAGGTGTGGAGGGGGAGCCCAGGTGGAGGAGGAAAGAGAAAGAGAAACGGTGCATTTTCACAGAGCAGCGGAGCGCACGCTGAGTGAGCCAGCAGCCAGGGCTGCTTCTGGCCGCACCGTGCGTGTGCGCAGTCCTGGGCCAGGCGCACCTCGTTTCCAGGGCACGGGTCCCAGCCTCGACCTGGGAGCGGGCACACGGGGGCATGAGAGGGTCAAGGCCCATGCCCAGAGATCCAGGAAGGATCTGGTGACACCTGGGGTGCCCGAGTTCAAGTTCTTTTCAAGATCCAAAGGGGGGGAAGCAGAAAATGGGGCAGCTCAATGTTCCTGAGCCCCAAGCACTCAGAGGAACAGAGAGACACCTGAAGTTGTCCACCAGGGACCCAGTGGCCACATCCAGGGGCGTCAGAGTGGCGGGTCCCTCAGGCTTGCGAACCCTGTAGCCACAGTGGCTGACCATGACCCCTGGCTTAAGAGGGCCGGCCTGGGCACGGTGCACTGCCGGAGTCCAGCTCCAGCCGAGGTTCGGAGCTCGGGAAGGGTGCGTGGATGAGGCGTGTAGAGAGAAAGAAGGAGACGGACCACCAGATTCCTTGATCGTAGTGGACAAAGCGAGAAAGCTGTCCGCTTTATTTATACAGAAGCAGTACAAAGTTTTTTCTTAGGGGCATATTGACACAGCTTCAGGGGGACACAATTTACAACTTCCTGAGAAATGATTGAGGAAGGATTCCACATTCCTTGCTTATCTTGGCTTGCCAGTCTTCATCTGCTCTCCTCAGGTCTGGGCTATAACCTAGGCGCCATCTGCATCAACCAGACCCCTATCTTGTATGAGTTAAAAGGACTGGGGCCTTGTTCTATGGGGATCAGGATTATTGACATTAGTTGGCCATAGGTCTGTAAGCTCACAGTTTGTTAACCAAACAAGTAAAGCAAGGGTAAAAACGGCGGAAAGAATTGCAGTTAGCAATGAGCTAAGTTACTCTATTTAAGTTTCAACTCTACAATGGATGAGTGAGTGTTTCCAAAGACAATTCTACAAATTGTTTCAGTATTAGACAAGGCATTATCCATTCCAACGTTGCAACCAAGAGTTTCTCAGTAGACAACACATCTTATGCAGTAATACACTCCTAATACAATTCTTATTCAACTTATCTATCACTAAATGGGAGAAATACATCAAGAGAGAAAAAACATGAAGATCTAAGACAAAAAGTTATAAACATTACATTCCTCTACAACTGCAGGCTCTACAACTTCATAAGTGATCAAACAATAATCAAAAATATCTCTTTATGATGTTAGTGAAAGCACCCTATATTTCCTTTAGCTAAAAATTTATGAAAACAACTAAAACAGCTACATTTTCTATATTCTAAAGAATTGCAAGGACAGGCTAACCTTTAAGACCACAGTAACTATATTTTTTGCCTTAGCAGGATAGGCTTCAGGGTTACAGTAGCTATATTCTTCGTCATAGCAGTATGGCCTTTAGGGTCATAGTAACTATATTCTTTGTCATAGCAGAATGACCTTTAGGGTCACAGTAACAGGATAACTTTTAGGGTTCCTCTTATCAAGCCATTCCCCAGAAAGCATGATAAATATCTGGGCCAGATTTTCTGGCAATGGGTAAACAGCACAGACTTAATTATACTCCTGTGTGTAGTTAAAGGCCCACTCACCAGGACATCCTCAGTAACATTAACTCTTAAGCTCACATTGGTTGTAAAAGCCATCTCACAGGGGCAGACAATGCCTCAATAGATTACATAGTGGGGTGGTTGAGTGGCCATGCGAAGGGGAGTGAAAACTGCGTCAAGGTGGTCAGAGATGAATCCACTTAGCCCTGCTAAGCAGCTGGTAGCTCCCCGGGCCCTGCCAGTCAGGGAGCTGTTCTCTTCACACCTTCGTGTTATACACACCTACTGCATGGCCTGCATCATTTCCCCCTTTCTTATTAAAATTAAGCTGAAGGATGCGCAGTTCTCTGCGAGTGGCTTGAATCATGAAGCTCAAACGTCGGAAGATGACTGGGCCAAGAAACAACACAAAAAGGAGAACAATTAGCGTGATACCCAAATTAGTAAAGAATGAAGAAAATGTCTTATCAGAAATAAAAGATGAAAGAGATTGTAAAAATTGATTAGTAACGCCTCCTGCAGAGAGAGCCTGAAGGTGAGAGTGAGAGATGGCAGAAATCTGGGCATGTAATTCCTGGATGCTAAGGCTGGTAGATGTGTCATTCCAAACACCTTGGAGATGAGTTTTAACATCACTCCAAGAGATATGCGAGGCATTATAAGGAAGAGGAGTGACACAGATCCACTTATAAATATTATGGCAAGAGGTACCAAATCTGGTTTTTAGGTGTTGAATTTCATTGCCAATATAAATCACTGCCTCTTTTAATGCATTTATTTTAGCTTCTAGATCTGTCAATACTCCCCTATGAACTTATTGCACCAGCTGTAAGAGGTCCAATAAGGGTAACAAATGCAGTGAAACCAAAAGATAACCCACAAAGCATGGACAAAGTTGTTGAATACAATTCCAAAGTATAAACAGTAGCAGCATCATACCATAGTTCAGGCAAATTTACAGCTAACATTACATATGAGGACTTTCTCAAGACACCAAAAGTACCAGGCATCAAGTAACAATTAAGACAGTTGGTAACAATGCACTAGTACAAATTACAGTGTATACAGAACCATCTTCAGGAAAGCTGGAAGGAGCTTAAGGCTCCATCTGTAAGGGAGAAATATCACTTATCAACAGTCCTTTTGGAAGTGGCTTGAGTTCTGTGCAGAGATGTCTTCCGTGGTAGAAGGTAGTCAGCAGATGTACGCATGATGTGTCCTCATGGCAGGTGTTGATCTTCAGACTCAGCCTTTAAAACAGTTCCGGGTGGAAGTGTCTGTGGATCCCAGCAAGCGTAGCACGGAGGCTAGAGAAGCTCTTTCTATTGTTATGGCCACAGGGAGGCAAGAAGGAGAGATAGCACCCTGGTACCTAGCTTGCTATTCTTCCTCTGGGCCTCTGGGAAAGTGGGCTGTAGAGGCAATCCTTGGGATTTCAGGTCCATAAGTTAGCCACACCTATATAAACTCTGGAGATCTAACTGTATATTCTGAGAGGCCCTTTGGAGTTTTTGGAGAGGAAGTATAAGAGAACTGAAGGAAAAGTTAAAATAATTAAAAATAATTATATAAATCACTCTCAGTAACAATATCAGGTGAAAACCATCAAAAAACAGCCTTAGAAAATATTTGCCCAAAGGTCCAATGTTTGCTATAATTTTAAAATAAAGGCGCATACCCAAGTAACACATTGAAAAAGGCAATGAGAGTATAACATGAGAAACCTGGCCATAAGTGAACTTAAGCAAAAGCATATGGCTGACTAAAAAACATTGTCAATGATAGTCTGAGATTTAAATTAAGTGAGCCAAAAAACAATATTAGCTTAGAACAATAAAGTAGCTTCAATAATGATCTAAGAGCTTTAGACATTTAAATTTATAAATTGGTTAGAATTACCCCGTTGTTTGTAGTAAAATAAGTTTGCATGGTCATTAGATGGTTTACAAATATAGAATAGGAAATGGATTATAGTAAAGATTTTACTAAGATGTCTTAGGGAACATATATCAGACAAGTATATCTGTTCTTTAAATAATTTTTGTTACAAAACCTTTAAGAGTTAGTTAAAATATAGTATTTCCCAACTAGCAAATGCAACAATGTATAATAACAATCAAGAACTGTTTTGTAATAACTGTAGCTGGGAAAAATGGAATAAAACTTAGATCTATCATGTACCCATTTCTCATCTGATCTCAAGGAACATTGAAGACAAACAATAAAACAAACACACACACACACATATACATTCTCCCTCTTTTTTTTTTTCCTATTCTCCCTCTTTTTTTTTTTTTTTTTTTTTTTTAACTATAGAGGAGTATAAGAGTAAAATTTCAAACAATTTTAACAAAAAGATGTACAGCAAGACAGACATATGTGGCCACCACACTCATTCAATTTTAAATAGCTAATGAGCCATGACTTCTCATATGGATCGTGACTCAAGAAGTTGTGTTGCATCCAGTCCTCTCAAGTCCCAGATGAGTATTCAAGACAAGCAAATTTGGATGATGAGGTACCTGTATATAGGCAGAGGTCAGTGCAAATCCTGCGAGCCAGGAAGCCAGGACTGGCAGTGGGGCCGTGTTAATCATCACGGTGGCCTCCCCAGACTACCGAGTCAGGCTCTAGAACTCAGGATGGCTACTACCTTCTGACTGAGGCCTTCAAAATGTTACAAAGTGTACAAGAGATCATGTTAGATAAATTTAGGATTTATTAAGGCGCCTTTATAAACCAAGCTTGGTGATAGCAGTTCCCATTAGAAAATTACTAAGTGATAAGTCAATAATGATAACTCAGTCTAAACTGAAACCCTGAGAGGAAAAAATTGGTCATTACTGAAGACCCTGATTTTAGTTATCTGAGCAATATAAATTAGCCTAAGAGATAAGCAGTCAACAGCCTAGACATTTTTATAAAACCGTAAACATTTATCCTTTTCTGGCTTTTTTGTTGTTAAACATTACCTGTCCTGGAACTCTTGGAAATACAGAAATTTGAATTAACTTCTGTAAAAAAAATTGTTTTATAGTAGTATATTGATATGACAAAATTTTGCCCCACTTGGCATCTGGCAGCATCTTTAATACAATCCAAATGCTTACTCAGTTGCATCTATTAAATAAAACTTTTGAATTTTTAAAATGCATATTAAGGATGTCAAGATCTATAACATCTAGTTGAAACAGAATCTTTATATAACACAATATAGATTAGATGTAATTATTGACATTAAGTGATCTCTTTAAATACCTATAAAATAAGTACATAACTTTTGTCAATCTTAAGCAATGTGAGCATACTGAAAGGCAGAAAACACAAAGATTGCTTCAATATAGAATCTTATCATATTCTGAGACGTTTCAGCAAAGTCAGATCTGGAGTTCACTGGAGCTGACTAGAAAAATTTAATCATTAATTATATAAAAACAATTAAGAAGATGTTATAATATTTGGTTAACTTTGTTGTTATAACAGAATCAGATTGTAATTCCATGAATCAATGATGAACGTATTAAAAAACGCTGCAAACAGTATGTTAAAGACTATATCTATAAAGACTAGCAGATAAAAGCATGGGTACATCCCATACCTGGAAAAAATTTAACAGTGAATTAAATGTTACTTTTATATTCAGTTACAGTTTATATTTGGTGTAAATGTTACACTTTCAAAGCAATGCCTTAATACCTCAAGAGTTACATTCGTAAAATTCAAAAATTCAATATAAAAATTTAATAGAGTTAAAAAAGACGTTAATTATGAAAAAACATTATTTATGAAGTACAAGAGGCTAGGTGTTCTTCTGGGGACCCAGTTTAGTTTATCTCCTATCACTCTTCTCTTGGTTAAAAAGGGTTGGAGGTAGGAGGCTTCACAAAGGAAAAAAAAGGTAAAGCGTGCTGGAGAAACTGCACTAGTGAGACAAAGAGAAGCAGGAGGGGGTCAGGAGTGAGCGTACCTGCTGGGGAGAAGAGAATTTAACCCTGAAGTTGCTGGGCAGGAGGAGGAACTTCTGTAGAGGATGCTTGCTGTGAAATGGCAGGGGGGTGGAAATGTAAATTGGATAAGATCTAGAGCCCTAGTCAGCAAGTCCACGCTCTGTGGAAAAAGAAAGCATTCCCTCCTCCAAAAGTTACGAGGAAACCACGTCCTTCCCATTGGCCTGTAAGGATGTTTTCAAAATCTATGATTAAAGAAGTTGTTGTTATATGACCATCTGTAAAGACTAAAGAAGCAGTCTGAGGAAACAAAAGGGGTTAAAAACAAAGGAGTTAAGGAACAAATCTTTTGAAATATAATCAAATGACTTTTAACAAAATGTAAAATGGGATTTTCAGCTAACTGGTTTGAAATTGAAATTACAAGGGTTAAGAGTGCTATTTATCTTATGTCAACCTCAGATATTAAAAAAAATAAGCTGTTTAGAGCTATAAGGAATAATTATTTACATCTTTGCCAAAAAAGCTCCTTATTCTTATGACATCTCTTTGTAATTAAGGTGGAGCTCAAAGCACAATAAGGAGTAATAACTTCTTTTTATACATGGAGAGGAGATATAGCCACTCTGAAGACCCTTGTCACAGCATCCAGTTGGGGTATGAACAGTAGGTAGTATAATTAATTGCAAAGGAAAATGCAAACTTTTAATTATCATTTTCACAATTAATATCAGGTTTTAAGTCTATTACTCTTCTATAGGCACAGCTTGGGTAAGATAATGCTGTCTTTTAAACCTCTGATTGTTCAAGGCCCAAGACTGGCCCCGCCACGAGTTTCCTGACCACAGGCGCTGGCCATTATGATCAATTTTAGATTTACATTTACATACTTTTGCCCAATGTATACCTCTATGACATTTAGGACTTATCTTAGGGCATTGATCCTTAGCAGTATCGGTGCCACATTTTTGAGCTAAAAGAGATGCTGTTCGGCATTCTTTTGGAAGGTGGCTGGGTTTCCCACAATTAAAACTTTTGGCATTCATTTGCTTCTGAATAACAGTGGCTTGAAACCCTGCAAGGTGAGCAGGATGCCTGAAACGCCCCCTGCTACCACAGGCCTTTAGATAACCCACAACTTGTTCACCAGACTTCTGGGCGTTTGATTTCCTACAATCCTTCCACGTATGTCCCAATTTGCCACAATTATGACATTTAAATCTATTTTGCTTTAACCCATTGCTTAATGCAGCACTCAACATTTTAGTTTTGTACCTTTCAGAGACAATATCCATACATGACCCTATTACTTGGGGGGCCCAGGACTGGGCCCTCCCGCTTCCCTGCTTCTGACCCTGTACAGACTGATTACTCAATTTAGATTGACTGAGAGGCAATAGAACTGTTCCATTCTTGTGGAATTTAGACTGACAAGCCTTCTGCCAATGAAATCCCTTCTCACACCGTGGACAGACAGTGCGAGGAATATTTAAATTGGGTCTAGCAATGTCCCTATAAGTTTCTTCCTGTTTGAAATTTTGAGATGAGTTTCTGGCAGGACAACTGTGGCTAAAATGCCCTACTCCACCACAAGAATAGCAATTGTTTCTTTTTTTTACGTCTTTGATTGCCTCTTATGTTCTTTAAAATCTGAATCGCAGTTTGACCTTGAAGAGCTGCAGCAATAGTTAACCCTTGAATGTAAGATGGAGTTACCTCGGCACAAGCTCTAACATAATCTGACAAGTCTCCTGTCCTTCTTATTGGTTGAAGTAAAGTTTGGCAAGTTGGAGTAGCATTTTCAAAAGCTAACTGTTTAACTATAAGATCTGTAGCTGTACTGTTAATTACTGTCCGGCTCACTGCCTCGGTGAGTCTAGCTACAAACTCTTCAAAAGGCTCCTCAGGCTTCTGTTTAACATTTACAAAACCTGAAGACTTCTGATCCGGAGACAGCAGGCGTTTCCATGCTCCCAATGCCAGGGAGGAGATAAGCTGTAGAGTCTCCTTCGGCAGAGTAAGTTGTTCTGAAACGCCAAGATGAGTGCCCTGTCCTAGAAGCATGTCTAAGGTAAAAGAAGGTTTGCCACGCCTCACAGATCCCTGAGACTTTACTTCTGCCTTAGCTAGTTCCTCATATTCCATTTTCCACACAAGGAAGTCTCCTCCTGTGAGGCAAGCCTTGGCAGTCTGAAACCAATCATATGGAGTCATCCACTTTGCTCCCAAGCTTTCCACCATTGCCCTAGTGTACGGGGAGTTTGGCCCGTAGTCTGAGACAGCATGCTTTAGTTCTTTAATAAGCTTATAAGGCAACGGTTCCCATTCAGGTTCATCCCATTCATAGACAACAGGAAAACAGAAAAAATCACCTTCCTTATGTGCTTGCTGCATTGCCCCTCTAAAGCCAATCTTTGCTGGATCTGGTCTAGCTAGAAAGGACTCACAAGGCTTAGCAGAATACCTTGAAGGCTTATCATTAACAGCAGGAGACCTTTTATCATGTAATTCAGCCATTTGTCTCTTTTCACAGTCTCTAACTACTAATCTAAATATTTCTGGGTTTAAAAAATCTTCATCTGTTAAACTTTCGTGATCATTGTTACAAAATTTTACATTATTTTCAGGATGGACACTTTCCACTGAGCCATAACTAAAGCTTAAGCCTCCCTTCTCAGGATCAATAAGGGGAGTATGTTCTCTCTGCTGAGTTGAAGGAGCAGGATAATGCTCAGGTCCCACATCTAGTGCCTGCCGTAAAACATTCCAAATGGCATATGCGGAGGATGGCATGCCCACTCTTCCATTACTCCGATACCACCTTTTCATATCATTCCCTACCTGATCCCATGTGTGTAAGTCTAAAGTGCCCTGCTCAATAAACCACGGGCTAACTTTTTGTACAAATTGTAAAAATTCTAATAGTTGCTTTCTGCTAACTTTAATGCTCTTCCTATGTAAGGTATGTTTAATAATATCAGCATATAAACTTCTTTCACTAGAATCACTCTGGCCCATTTTTACAGCACAGAGGGTACACGACTTCTCAATATAAGTTCTGACTATTCACCCCTCCTAACCTGACCTTCTGTCAGGGGGCCTGCAGCACCCTGGGTGAAGTCCTATCCACGCCGCAAAGAGAAAGAAAAGAACTACCTTCGTCGAGTCAGTCACGTTGGGCGCCACTTGCCGGAGTCCAGCTCCAGCCGAGGTTCGGAGCTCGGGAAGGGTGCGTGGATGAGGCGTGTAGAGAGAAAGAAGGAGACGGACCACCAGATTCCTTGATCGTAGTGGACAAAGCGAGAAAGCTGTCCGCTTTATTTATACAGAAGCAGTACAAAGTTTTTTCTTAGGGGCATATTGACACAGCTTCAGGGGGACACAATTTACAACTTCCTGAGAAATGATTGAGGAAGGATTCCACATTCCTTGCTTATCTTGGCTTGCCAGTCTTCATCTGCTCTCCTCAGGTCTGGGCTATAACCTAGGCGCCATCTGCATCAACCAGACCCCTATCTTGTATGAGTTAAAAGGACTGGGGCCTTGTTCTATGGGGATCAGGATTATTGACATTAGTTGGCCATAGGTCTGTAAGCTCACAGTTTGTTAACCAAACAAGTAAAGCAAGGGTAAAAACGGCGGAAAGAATTGCAGTTAGCAATGAGCTAAGTTACTCTATTTAAGTTTCAACTCTACAATGGATGAGTGAGTGTTTCCAAAGACAATTCTACAAATTGTTTCAGTATTAGACAAGGCATTATCCATTCCAACGTTGCAACCAAGAGTTTCTCAGTAGACAACACATCTTATGCAGTAATACACTCCTAATACAATTCTTATTCAACTTATCTATCACTAAATGGGAGAAATACATCAAGAGAGAAAAAACATGAAGATCTAAGACAAAAAGTTATAAACATTACATTCCTCTACAACTGCAGGCTCTACAACTTCATAAGTGATCAAACAATAATCAAAAATATCTCTTTATGATGTTAGTGAAAGCACCCTATATTTCCTTTAGCTAAAAATTTATGAAAACAACTAAAACAGCTACATTTTCTATATTCTAAAGAATTGCAAGGACAGGCTAACCTTTAAGACCACAGTAACTATATTTTTTGCCTTAGCAGGATAGGCTTCAGGGTTACAGTAGCTATATTCTTCGTCATAGCAGTATGGCCTTTAGGGTCATAGTAACTATATTCTTTGTCATAGCAGAATGACCTTTAGGGTCACAGTAACAGGATAACTTTTAGGGTTCCTCTTATCAAGCCATTCCCCAGAAAGCATGATAAATATCTGGGCCAGATTTTCTGGCAATGGGTAAACAGCACAGACTTAATTATACTCCTGTGTGTAGTTAAAGGCCCACTCACCAGGACATCCTCAGTAACATTAACTCTTAAGCTCACATTGGTTGTAAAAGCCATCTCACAGGGGCAGACAATGCCTCAATAGATTACATAGTGGGGTGGTTGAGTGGCCATGCGAAGGGGAGTGAAAACTGCGTCAAGGTGGTCAGAGATGAATCCACTTAGCCCTGCTAAGCAGCTGGTAGCTCCCCGGGCCCTGCCAGTCAGGGAGCTGTTCTCTTCACACCTTCGTGTTATACACACCTACTGCATGGCCTGCATCAGTGCACTACCAGGAGGCAAGCAATGGCCTGCAGCGGCCCCTGCACTCCACAAGGCCGAGGGTGTTAGGCAGAGGCTTAGCAAGTTGCCACCCAGCCGTGCCCTGGCCGCCCCAGCTCCAGCCTGGTGACTTGAGCTCCAGGAGGCAGGGAGCTGAGGGGACACCACGTGTGTGCACACAGGGGAGCATCTGAGGTCGCGGGTCTCAGGTTCCGCCGGGCGTCGGTCTGCAGCAGCGTGGAGCAGGGCATGAGCCGTCGTCCCTCCGCGGCCTGCCCCCACCCCGCTCACACTGCCGCAGCCTTCCAACCCGCTGCTTCCATCCTGGGTCACACAAAGCCCGCGACCACTGCCCAGCTGCCGGCTGCGGCTGCTGGTGGCTGCTTTGGTCTCAAATGAGAACCGGCCCGCCTGCTGTTCCTCCAGAGAGCTGTCTCTGTTCTCCGCGGTGGGGTTCAGCCGCATCCTCCTCGCGCACGTGAACCGGTGACATGGACAATCCGCAGAGGCAGCAGCGGCCTCGGAGTGGGGAGCAGTGAGGGCCTGGGCAGTGCTGGAGCAGCCCTCACCGAGGAGACAGTCGCCCCAAGCAACCCACACCCACGTGCCTTTGCCCCCAGGACTTGGAGGCTGTGCTGGGGTTTCCCCAGTGTGCACAGGAAGGCCTCAGGGGAGCCCAGGCCCCGTGCACAAGCGAAGAACAGAGCGGAGTGGCACACACCACCCAGTGCTCCCCAGGGGCTGGAGGACACAGCCATCTGCCAGCAGCCCAGCCCACAGCTGCGAGTCCCTGGGCCTCGTCCACCCACCAGGGATCCCAGAGGGCAGTGCCTGGGCGAGGTCACCTGACCTCCATGCCAACATGGGGAACCAGGGCGCAACAAGGGGGACAGGAAGAAGCAGCCAGAGAGATGTTGCTAAGAAAGATCCCAAGGCCACATCCAGGCCCAACAGAAAGGTGCCCGGTCATCAGAGGGCCGTGACCCCATGCAGGAGCCACGTGCCCTGGGTACACTTAGCCACTGGAACCTGCTGGTACCCATGGCCTCGGCAATACAGACATGGCGTCCCTGGTGCTCTCAGGCACGCGGTAGGACCCAGGGTGGCTGCTAGCATTATGCCCCCTTATTTGTGGCTTGTTTTTGAAGATGTGTTCAAACCTATGTGTTTGAAAGGCAGAGTAACAGAGAGACAGAGGAAGATCCACCTGCTGGTTCACTCCCCAAGCGGTGGCGACAGGCAGAGCTGCGCCAGCCCGACCTGAGGCCGGGCGCTCCCTCGGCATTGCCCATGCGGGTGCAGGGGCCATGTCCTTGAGCCTCCCAGGGTCTGCTCAGAGCTGGAGCTGGCACAGGCCCCAAGATCCTGGGGACGTAGGTATGAGCACCCACTGCAGACGCCACCGTGGTCACTGTCTCGGCCGACACTGGGCCAGGCTACCTTCTCGGGTCACAGCCCTGCACATCCCTTCCATGACCACCAGGAGCTCAGCCCAGTGGGGAGGAGGGTGGTGTCTGCGGAATGAGCTCCTTTTTTCTGCACAGCAGCCTCCCTAGAAATCCATCCCTGCCCACTCTGGCAGCTGAGAGCGCAGAGCTGCGGCTTCCTCAGGGTGGGCCGCGCCCGGGGTAGGGCAGCTTTCGCTTGCCTTGTGGGCAAGGCTGCGTTCCCGCCCATGCCACAGGCTCCCGCCGTGTGCCTGCCCATCTTGGAGGGTCCCAAGGACGGGAGTACCCAGTTCTGTGTTTACGAGGGCAATGGCCAGGACCAAGCCAGGACCAGGCTGGCCCTCTCACCTCCCACCGGCCAAAAAGGCAGATCACACGGCCAGGTCCCAGCCTGGCAGGGTCCATGAGACCCCAGGCCCCTGGGAGGCAGGCAAGGTGGAGGGAGGCTGGTCTGGGCTAAAGGAAGGACAGTGAGGGAGGAAGGTGGAGGCCTGAAGAGGACTGCCCCTGGTTCCCTGTGGCTTCCGGGAGGGGTGCCCAAGGCCTCCAGGCTCCTGCTGGCTGTAGGCCACCTCCTGGGCCCAAGCAAATACGCGTTTCATCCACAAGAGGACACCCCACTTCATGCTTTGGGGTGTCCCTTTGCCAGCGAGTGGCCGGGACAGCTGCTGCTCTCACAGTGCCCCTTGCCCAGCTCTGGGGCGGCCAGGCCTCGTGACGTCACCCAGGGACACGACAACACTCAGGCACCTGCTCCCGAGGGATGGCAGCAAAGGCTCAGGCGAGTCTCCTTCCCGTGTGGTGTCTGCAGGGCTGCTGCAAGCCAGGGCCGGGCTGCATCCTGGTGCTGAGCGTTGATTCGTGTGGCTTACCAAGGTCGGAGACCACGAGGGGCTGGCTGCCCGCCACCCGGCAGGGCGCTCAGAGATCACTCAGGGCGGGGCAGTCACGCGTCCTTCCTGAGTGCCTAGCAGCCAGGGCCTAGGAATGCCTTCTGGGGGGCACGGGGACTGGGGGGCCGTGCAGGGAGCTGGCACGTCCATCCTTCCACTCCTGGGAGGCAGGGATGTCACTGCTGGGGACGGGCTTGGCCTGGGATCGACTTCCTTGCCACGTGACCTTGGGCAGCATTCCTAGCTGACGCAGCCATGTCAGCAGAAGCTCCGCCTACCCCCGGCTTCAGCGAGGATTCAGTGACGTCGGGCGAGGCTCCGCATCCCTGGAGCAGCCTGGGCACAGCACCTGCCCCATCAGTGCCATTCCCTTGCTCCCATGGAAGCCATGTGGGATAGAGATGTGAGCTGTCCACCATGGCTGCGTGCGCCCAACAGCCTTCGCTGCAGAACCCGCAGCCACAGGGTGCCCTGGACACACCGAGGGCTGCGTCTCCTGGCTCATGGTTCACACGCTCGGCAGGTGCTCGCCGGGTGTGACTAACTGAACCACACAGCTGCAAGAGCAGGAGGGGTGCCGGTGTGGGGGTGCAGGTGTGCGCAGCTGGGGTACAGGTGTGGGGGTGCAGGTGTGGGCAGCTGGGGTGCAGGTATGCGGGTGCAGGTGTGGGCAGCAGGGTGCGGGGGTGCAGGGTGCAGGTATGAGGGTGCAGGTGTGGGCAGCAGGGTGCAGGTGTGGTGGTGCAGGTGTGGGCAGCAGGGTGCAGGTGTGCGCAGCTGGGGTGCAGGTATGAGGGTGCAGGTGTGGGCAGCAGGGTGCAGGTGTGGGCAGCTGGGGTGCAGGTGTGGGGGTGCAGGTGTGGGGGTGCAGGGTGCAGGTGTGGGTAGGTGTAGGCAGCTGGGGTGCAGGTATGCGGGTGCAGGTGTGGGCAGCAGGGTGCAGGTGTGGGGGTGCAGGGTGCAGGTATGAGGGTGCAGGTGTGGGCAGCAGGGTGCAGGTGTGGGGGTGCAGGTGTGGGCAGCAGGGTGCAGGTGTGCGCAGCTGGGGTGCAGGTATGAGGGTGCAGGTGTGGGCAGCAGGGTGCAGGTGTGGGCAGCTGGGGTACAGGTGTGGGGGTGCAGGTGTGCGCAGCTGGGGTGCAGGTGTGGGGGTACAGTGTGGGCAGCAGGGTGCAGGTGTGGGCATCTGGGGTGCAGGTATGAGGGTGCAGGTGTGGGCAGCAGGGTGCAGGTGTGGGAAGCTGGGGTGCAGGTGTGGGGGTACAGCTGGGGTGCAGGTGTGGGCAGCAGGGTGCAGGTGTGGGGGTGCCGGTGTCGGGGACAGTACCCAGGGTCTGAGCTGTAACTGCTACACCACGCTACCTGTCACTCGTCCCGCGAGGGCTTGGCCAGAGCCGCGTGTGTCTGCCAGGGTCCTAGTGATGGGGGAGGGGAGGGCCTAGAGGTGTTGGGGGATGGTGGGAGGCAGTACTCGCAGCCTCTGCCTTCCCAGGCGTCCTCGGCATCTCACGGCCCAGACTCACATTTGGCAAGCTCCAGACCCATCGCTCAGAGACCGGACTTTCAAAGGGCTGCTCCCCAGACCCTCCGAAGCACCGGTGGGCAGGGCGAGGGGGCACTTGCAGCTCCGCAGGCCCTGCTCTGTCGCTGGGCAGGCTCCCTCCACCCAGGGTCAAGGCTGTGCTCCGCTGGGGTGACAAGTACTGCCACTTCCCGAGGTGCAGCTTGCTCTGTACCGCCATGCTCTGGAGGGGACCGTCCTGCAGGTGGGGACATCCGAGTCCCGAGTGACTCCTGAGCCGGGCACAGCGGTCCCAGCCAGTGGTGGAAGGGACAGGTCTAAGGCGCACGTCCAGGCAGCTCCTCCTCAGGGGACAGCTGAGCTCACAGGGCCTGGCTGTGCAGAGGTTCTCGGAGTCGCCGCTGCTGTTGTCTGAGCGTGGCTTGCGTCTTGGGGCTCTCACAGGCTGTACCCGGCATTTGCATTCAGCAGGTGCAAAATGTTCGTGAGCTCCGAGTTTGTGGACTGGCTGGGGTTGCTTCAAGTTGTTCCCACAAAGTGTGCAGTGGGGAGCAGGTGTGGACGGCCTGGGCAGGCAGGCGCGTGCGTCCCTGGGTCCCCAGGGACTAAGCCAAGGGATGAGGTGGGGGTCCATGGGCGGTGACTGGACTGCAGTGCCAGCTGGCTCGGGGAGGTGGCGCCCTTCCCCAGCGCTGGACCTGACTGGCCAGCAGTCCAGGCCCAGAGCGACTCCAGCTTCCCGTGTCTTCAGGGTCAGGGTGAGCTTGACTGGAGCTGGACTGGGGGGCCTGAACAGACCAGCCAGGTCCCAGGGGCTGTCAGGGAGGCGGGGCTTTCTGTCCCGGCCGCCTTTCAAACCCAGAGAGGAGCTGAGAGGGGAGGGGCGTGGGGTTGGACACGACTGTTGGGGGAATTTTTCATCCCCAACAAATCCAAAAATCCCAAACGGAGTTTGACCCAGTCAGGCCTGCTTTCCGGCGAAGCTCACCCGGGCCCCCGGCTGGGAACAGGGCGCCAGGGCGGTACACACACCTGCCCCGCAAACCCTGCACGCAATCTGGGGCCCCAAACCTCCCGCAGCTGCGCCCGCGCGCTGGCCTGCCGCCGCTCCAGGCGCACAGCTGCGCTCACCAAGCCGCCGTCTTGCTCAGCGCCGCCACCTGCCAGCTGACCCCTGTGGCCGCCCTGGCTGGCAAGCGGCCTTCCCTTGGCACCAAGCCCCCTCCCCTGCTCCGGCGCTAGACACTGAAGCCGCTCAGAGCGCCCCTCGTTAGTGTGTCGGGATGGGCGACTGCGTGCGGATGCCAGGCGGGCTGGGGCAGCGACGCCCGAGTGGAGCGGCCCCTCCGACCCGGAGCGCGCACGGGGCCTTGGAGAGGGGTTTCGCCGTGCCCGGGGACCGGTCGGTCTCTGTCTGGGTCTCTGCGCCCGGTCGCCCTTGCTCCCAACTCCACCGCCGGCTGCGGCGTGCACACCTCGCCGCCTGCAGCCAGGGGGCGGCGGGGAGCCGGAGCGCGCAGGAAAAATCCACCCATTTCCTGGGCAGATTGCGTCGGCCGCCGCCCGGCAGTGTCCCCGCCTCCCGGCCGCGGCCCCCGCGCGCTGCCCGCGGCCAGCTCAGAACCGGGCGGGCGGCCGTTCCCGGCGGAGGGCGCAGGGCGCGGCGCGCGGAGCTCCTTCCCTCCTCGGCTTCCTGCGCGCCTCGCTCCCCTGCGCCCGGGGGGCAGCGCGGCGATGGCCCGGGCGCGCGGGGCGGCGGCGGCGGGCGCGGGGCGGCGGCGGCGGTCGGAGGGGGCGCGGGGACGCGGCCGGGCGCCCCTGCCCGCCGCGGTGCCCGCCGCCTGAAGCCGCCCCGGGCGCGGAGCCGGCGCCAGCGAGGCGCGGGCTCGGGGACGAGGCGCGATGTCGGTGCCGCTGCTCAAGATCGGGGTTGTGCTCAGCACCATGGCTATGATCACCAACTGGATGTCGCAGACGCTGCCCTCCCTGGCGGGCCTCAACACGACCAGGCTGTCGGCCGCCCGCGGCGGGACGCTGGACCGCAGCACCGGCGTAAGTGCGCCCGCCGCGCCCTCCTCCCTACGCGTCGGCGCCGGGGCCGGGAGGGACTCTGCGCGCGCCGCGGTGGCTACCCGGGTCCCTGCTCTGCACCCAGCGAGGGCGCTTTGAGGGTTGCTTGCTCGTGTGGGGCCGGGGCTTAGCTTGCTCGGGGACTGGAAGGTCTCCAGGCTCCTCAGCCTGAGACCAAGTGCCTCGTGGAAAGGGTTGGAAAACTGAAGCTGGCCACTTGGGGGACTTAGCCAAGGTCACGGGGCTTGTAGGAGGTGAGGACGCCTCCCAGACCCCAGTCCGGGCTCGATCTTCCCGAGACTCGCCCTAGTTTGAAAAAGCCGAACGGAGCCCAGCCTCTGTCCCCAAGGACCCCCGGCCCCGAGCACCCTTCTCTCCCCTCTGCACCAGGCGGTGCGTTGGGGTGCGCTCCGAGGAGGGCTGGGGCGGGCGGAGCCCGGGAGCTCCCGCGGCTTCGCCTTCTGCCACCTCGCCTCCTCGCCCTTCTGGGGCCTGGGGGTAGGGGAGTGACGGCCGGAGCCGCCTGTGGGTAGAGCTGATTTGGCTGGTGGCTGGGTCTTACACCGGCGAGGGGCCCGCCCTCCCGGCTGTGCTGAGAGAGGTGGAGGTGGAGTCGCCTAGTGGTTCCTGGGCTGGGTCCGGGGGACATGATGGAGTGAGCGTCGCTCCCCCCCCCCCCCCCGCCCCCAAGCCCGCCGTGCAGGGGGAGCTGCCCAGCGAGTCCTTCGATGTGATTTTGTCCTCTGCATTGGTGCTGGACTCCTGACTCCGAGAAATGAATGAAATTAAATATATCCTACTCCAGGCTCCCTGGGTCCGAGCTAAGAATAGCAGGCGGCCTGCACGGCCAGCGGAGGGTGCCAGCCGGGCAGACTCGGGCCCCGGGGGGTCCTGTGCCCCCCACAGGCCTGGTCACTGGGACAGCTGAGCTGCAGGGGAAGGGGCAGTTTTGGTTTCCTCCATGGTCCGCTGGGTGTGAACTGCCTGATGGCTGCTGGGTCAGCCTGCACCGAGCTGGGTTCCCACAGCTTCAGCAGGCTGCCCGCAGGATGATGGCCAGGGCTGGGGTCACTGCGGCCCCTGCTAATGGCAGCTGGCTCCAGGACTCTCGCGAGGGTGCCTGGCTGGACCAGCCGCCCTGCTGGTCTCCTGTGGGGGGGAGGGGAGGAGGGCTGTCGTTTCTGGGTTGCCTTCCACCCTCCCACGGTGAGTCACAGCCCTGCCCTGCTGCGTGCCCGGCCGGGGGCACTTGATGGCTCTAGCCCATCTGTCCGGTCACAAGCAGGAGCTCCAGGCATCCTTTGGTTGAGCCTAGATTTTGAAGCATTTTTGTTTTAAACAGTAGCGCCCTGTAGCTTTGCTTCTGGCCCCAGCAGCCTCCCCCTGCTCCGGGTCCGAACCGGGCTGAGTGGGTGATCTCCCCTCGCTGGCCTGTGCCCTGCCTCACCAACTCTCCCCTGCTCTCTGCAGGTGTTGCCCACCAACCCTGAGGAGAGCTGGCAGGTGTACAGCTCTGCCCAGGACAGCGAGGGCAGGTGCATCTGCACTGTGGTTGCCCCCCAGCAGACCATGTGCTCCCGGGATGCGCGCACCAAACAGCTGAGGCAGCTGCTGGAGAAGGTGAGTGTGTGTGCAGGCACGTGTGTGCTGGCTAGCCTGCAGGGCCATCCTGCCACGCTCCTGGCCCGGCCCCACTAGACATACTCGTGAATGGGTGAATGGTGTGTGGGTGAGCGGATGAAGATGCCCCAACATCTGGAGGGGGGAGCCGCCCCCAGAAGTGCCTGTGGGCTGCACAGTCCCCTTCCTTGATTGGCAGCTCCTTTGGGGCTGGAATGTGGAACCTGGGGTCCTCTGAGAGGAGCCCTCTCTCCCTGCCTGTGTGAGGCTGGCCTTGACAGGGGCAGGTGTTCACCCCAAGTGGGCCTGTGTGGCACAGCTGGCTGGTACCCTCTGCGGCCCACAGGGGTCCCCTGTGTCACAAACCCGCCACCCCCCATGGATTCGATGAGCTGGGCTGAGTTGGGGGTGGGTGGGGAGATGCCTTCCAACCCGGGCCCAGGTCCCTGCCCACCAGATGCTCACACAGCTGGCCACACACATACACACACAGACGCACACACAGACGCCACCCCCAGAGGCTCTGCTTGCACACTCCCAGCACTCGGAACCCTCCCCACCCAGAGCGTACCACCTGCATGGCACCCACGCCACCCTCTTTCCTGCAGGTTGGGCTGCACTGTGCTAAGTGGGCGCCAGTCCGAGTCACTCTCCTCCCCTCCCACCGACAGGCAAAGCATGCCCTTTGTTACCTGGGGAAAGGCTGGGCCGTGAACTCTGGGTGACTGCCTGTCCTGAGCCCAGCTGGAGGGGTGTGGTCAGACCCCTGCTCCTGGGGGCAGCTGAGTGGTGCTGCTGGGGTCTCCCCGGCCCCCCAGAACTCCCCCTGAGCCAGCCTCCTTGGAAGCCCTGCCCCCTGGAAGGCTTGAGAGCAAAAGCAAGTGGCCCGGGCAGTGGAGGCCGCCTCGGGGAGGGCTGTGAGCCCCAGCTGTAGCTGACCGGCCATGTTTCAGGGGCACAGCTGGCTGGTCCCCTCAGCGGCTCTCTGTTGGGAGGTGGTATTCCCCTGGAAGACTGGGTGAAGAGCAAAGCAGGTTGCCCAGAACGTGCCCGCCCTGGCCCCTCGTGCCTGCTATGCCCCCTAGGGTGGGTGGCCTCATCACAGGGACCGGGAGCCCTCAGCACACCCATGGCCTCCTGAGACACGCCCTGCGGGCCGGAGAAGCCACCAGGAGCCTCTTGGGGGCCGGCTGGGGCGGAGGGACCGTGAACGTGGGAGCCTGGCTCTGGAAGGGCCCTGTGCTGGGCTATGACTGAAGTCTGTGAATCAGGGTCTGATCTTGGAGGAGGTCAGATTTACTAGAAATCTGAAGTTTTCTGGGAAAGCAGGCAGTCGTGTCCCGGGCCTGTGCCCTGCAGGAGAGAGTGGGCAGAGGGGCCGTCCTGCCAGCCTCGTGTCTGCAGGCTTGCACACTCAGCTGTGCCACCCTGTGCTCAGCGAACAGGACCTGGTCCTGGCCTTCTGGGAGAGTCACCTTCTCAGCCACTGGCCGGTCCAGGGCTGTGGCTTGCCCCTGTGCTGGCTGCCGGGAGGAGGCTGTGTCCAGGCTGGGCCTGGAAGGTGGAATTTTCAAAAATAACCAACATTATTGCTTTTCTCCCAGAAGTGCTGCAGGGACTTGCGGTGGCAGGGAGCAAGCAGGGGGCGCGGGCGGCGGGGCTCCCCATGCTGTAGAGCCGCAGGACGGGAAAGCAGATACTGCTCGCTGCCTGCACTCGGCCCTGAGGGCTGCTGAGCTCAGCAGGCCAGGGAGCTGCAGGGGCTGCGGCCACGCCCTCCCCGCTGGGTTTCTTACCCTGGAACAGAGAGAAGTTTTCAATTTGACTAAAATCAGTAGCTCAGAAGTGCAGGTTGCTGTCTGGGATGGGGCGTCAGTGCAGAGGCAGGCTCCCAAGCCCCCACCCTGCCTGCCTGGCCTCGCTGCCCCGCCCTGTCCGCCTGCCTGGCCTCGCTGCCCCGCCCTGTCCGCCTGCCTGGCCTCACTGCCCCGCCCTGCCCGCCTGCCTGGCCTCACTGCCCCGCCCTGTCCGCCTGCCTGGCCTCACTGCCCCGCCCTGTCCGCCTGCCTGGCCTCACTGCCCCGCCCTGCCCACCTGCCTGGCCTCGCTGTCCTGCCTGGCTTCGCTGCCCCACCTGCCTGCCTGGCCTCGCTGTCCCGCCCTGCCCACCTGACCTTGCTGCCCCGCCCGCCTGCCTGGCCTCACTGCCCCCATTGTCCCAGCTGGCAGTGGCCGCAGAGAACTCGCTGGTTCCCTGAAGTCGCCTGGAGTTGTGCCGGTGACATTCCGAAGCCTCTCCAGTGTGCGCAGGTTGGCAGGGCAGGGGTCTTGCCGATGCTGTGGATGGAGGAGGACATGGAAGCAGGTGGGGGGTGCCTGTTGATGTCCTCCCACCTGCCCTTGGGCTGCAGCCTTCTTGGGGACAGTGCTGGGTAGTGGAAGGAGCCATTATACCTGGGGCCACCTAGCCCATTACACCTGTACCACGGGGACCAGGAAGGACCCCTACCCCCTAGGGAGGAATCAAGATGAATCCTGGGGTCCTACGCACCCAATTCCAGGACTGGACTCTGGGAAATGGCAGAGGACATCGCTTGCCAAACCAATTTGCCCGGCACAGGCTGCGGAGGGGGGCGGCGGAGGTGTGTTCAGGGCCTCTAGCAACCCAGACGCCGACAGCAACCTCGTAAATAATGCATAGGCCCCTTGGGGCTGCCGGAGTGCGGGCCACCGCATGCGGAAGGTCAGGGCTGTGAGCGTGTGTCTTGGCCCTGCCTGAAGCCTGCTCCCCCCTTGGCAGGTGCAGAACATGTCACAGTCCATCGAGGTGCTCGACCGGCGGACCCAGAGGGACCTGCAGTACGTGGAGAAGATGGAGAACCAGATGAAGGGGCTGGAGACCAAGTTCAAGCAGGTGGAGGAGAGCCACAGACAGCACCTGGCCAGACAGTTCAAGGTACACACGCCCCACGCCCATCCTGCCGTCCCGCTGTTGTCCTTCCTGCAGACAGCGACTGGAGGCCCCTGGGGCGGGGTGGAAGGGATGGCCCAGGCCCGCTGTTGCTGCCAGAGCAGAGCCTCAGCCAGGCCCCCGAAAGGGGCAGGCTTAAGTGGCATCTCCTTTCGGAGTGCCCCGGCTTGTGCACTGCCACTGCCAAACCACTGGTCAGCCGGGAGGGCGGGAGCCCCCCTTGCCATCACATAGCGCCACAAGTGTCACACCAACCAAGGACTCGTTAAGTTGACCAGAGCTGCTACTGGGCAGGGGTCTCTCGGGGCAGTCTGTCACATCTGAGCTAATTAGCTACAACAAAAGGCACACTGCCGACTTGTTGGGGGAGACCTGGACCCCACGCACCTCGTGGTAGAGGCTCCCGGCTCCCATAACTCTGGGCGTTAACGCTGGAACCCGGTTGACTTAAGACAGTAGATGTGTGTGTGCCCGTATATGCATGTGCGCCTGCCGACTGCTCGGCTTCCAGACGGTTCGATGGAGAAGTGACGTGCAGGCCCAATTAAGGTGCCCATGCATGCTGATGAGCGGTGCGGCCCGCGTGCGAGATGAAGGGTCGGCTCCCCAGCCTGGCTGCCGCTGCCCGCCGCCCCGCCCCACTCCTGTCCTTTCTATGCTAATGTTTCTCTTTGATGTGCCCCCTGCATGCAGCAAGAACTAATTTTCTTTTAAAAGCCAGACATTAGACAGACGAAACGGCAACCAAGTCGCACATCTGTGTTGTGCCTCAGACGCCAGGCAGCCTCGTGCTGTGGAGTGGCAGTGGCCGGGGGCGCCTCTGGCCCCTCCACGCTGCCCCCCAGCTCCTTCTGGGTGCCCCCCAGGGCTTGAGGGGCCGGCCCTCCCTGCCCTGTGGCCAGCAGGCCCCTTGAGTCCTGGGCTGTCATTGGCCACACGCAAGGGCGTCCTGCTGCCCCAGGCCAGAGCGGGGGCGTTGCCCCGGGGCAGACCCTGGCCTGTCGCTGTTGAATTTGCATGCAGACAGGCAGGCAGGCAGGAGGTGGTGTGTTTTGACTAACTCCAGCGTGAACCGTGTGGCTCTTTTTACGTGACTGTGGAAGTACTTGTCTCTGAGGCTGTCTGTGCGGGCAGGCCGGTGAGCCAGCTCCTGAACGCTCTTTCGTTTTCTTGCTTGCAGGGCTAACCTTAGAGTGTTTTTCCTGCCGTAGTGACTGAAGAAGCAGCCCAGTCCCTGCGACTGAAAAGCCAGAGAGCTTTTTGCACCTTGTGTTTTTACTCTAATTTTCCAATACGTAGCGCCAACCCTATCAGTAAGCAAGCCTGAACACAAGCAGAGCCCTCCCTTGCATGCGACTAGACACGTTTCACGGACAGTCTGAACCCTTGTCGCTGCATTTTTTGAAAAAGGAAGAAAAAAAAGCGAATTTTGTGTATGTGACCTATGGCATGTAACCCTCAGATGTTTCCTTCTGACAATAAAGAGCTTTCCCAAGTATGCCGGTGTCCTGAGGACTGTTTCTGCTCTTCTGACTCACGGGGACCCCACCAAGCGAGGGGCGGGGTGCACCTGCCCGCCGCACAGGGAGAGGCCAGGCCGGGGCAGGCGCTCGGAGGGGCAGCAGGCGTTCTTGCGTGCGTTGCACTGAACCCGGCTTATTTTAACCTTGCAGGCAATTAAAGCGAAAATGGATGATCTTAGGCCCTTGATCCCTGTGTTGGAAGAGTACAAGGCCGATGCCAAATTGGTATTGCAGTTTAAGGAGGAGGTCCAGAATGTGTCGTCAGTGCTTAACGAGCTGCAAGAGGAGACTGGCGCCTATGACTACGATGAACTACAGAGCAGAGTGTCCAATCTTGAAGAAAGGCTGCGTGCATGCATGCAGAAACTAGGTAGGCCCAGACGCCCGGGGTGCGGCGCCGCTGCCCGCCCCGGCACACGCACAGGCTCAGGCGCCCGCACACGCCAGGGCTGCCGCTGCCTGCGGCCACCTTAGCGTGACAGAAGCAGGATCCATGCCAGGCCACCGTCCCGCACGGACTTGCGCCTCTGGCGGACATAGGGTGAAGGTAGCCGTTTTCATGTGGTGTGTGTGTATGCGTGTGTGCGCGTGTGTAAGGCTCAAGGTTCACAGGACAGGAAACACACCTCGGGCCCCTCCAGATAGACTCACACAGTGTGGGCGACAGAGGCAGGTGCACCGTGGTAGACAGGCTCCTCCTCCGTCCAGGCCCTGGCCTGTTTCCCGGGGCCTAGCCCAGGCTGGCGGCCTCACTTGAAGGCATCCTTGTGATTGGCTGCCCAAGCATTGCGGCCACCAGTCTCAGCAGCTCAGCGTCCTGGTCCGCGTGCATGGCCGCCTCTCCCCCAGTGTTGTAGGGTTCGCTGTGTCTCCAGAGGACACAGGCTCTGCCCATGTGTGTTTTCTGCCAGCTCTGCCTGGGGCCCACACTTGGCTGCCTTCTGGTCCTCACTGCCCCGCCCCCTGTGCACCTGCCCCAGGAGGATGACAGGGTCAGCCCGCTGTGCGCCCTGGGGTTTCAGTGGAGGCAGCTGAATAGGAATCCAGTGTGAGAAGTTACAGCTGCGAGAAGAGGGCCGCACCAGGCCTCTCGTCAGGAGACGTTTCCTGCCGGCTTGATCACAGGCCCTGGGGTCTCGCTCCTGGCACACCTCACGCTGCCGATGCCCGTTGGTCTGGGAGTGGTGGGAGAGGGCAGCAGCCCCACCCCGGAGTGCAACTCTGCACCTTCCCTTCTGCCTGTAAATTCGTCGGAAGGGTCACGGGATGCAGACAGACACGTGGTGGGGGTTTAGCCACGGCGAGCTGACCCTGAGGGGCAGCACTTCGCGCCCCTGCCCTGGTAGAACAGCGTACGGGGGCAGGGGGGTTGCACCTAGTTTGTGGTCCCCCCGGGGCCTTGTGCATCTTAGGAGGTCCCAGGCCCTAGGCTTGCTGGGAGAGTTCATAGCAATGATCTTGTTTAAAAGATTTGTTCATCCATTGAAAGGCGGAATTACAGAGAGAGGGGTGTTCCATCTGCTGGCTCATTTCCCAGATGGCCGTGATGGCTAGAGCTGGGCTGATCAGAAGCCAGGAGCCAGGAGTGCCCTCCAGGTCTCACACATGGGTGCAGGGCCCAAGCACTTGTCCGTCCTCTGCTGCTTTCCCAGGCACAGGAGCAGGGAGCTGGGTCAGAAATGCAGCCACCGGGACTTGAACCAGTGCCTATACGAGATGCCAGCATCTCGGGCGGCAGCTTTACCCACTATGCCATGGCACTGACCCCCACTGGCGAGATTGCTGCACCCTGGGGCCCAGGGGTGTCATTCCTGTCGGGCACGGAGCAGGGGCTGATAGGAGGGGCAGGTGGCTGGTTAAGGCTTTGTGGGAGGATGGCTTGAAGCTGCAGTGGGTGACTGGTTAGCTGGTCGGTGGGTAGCAGTGTCTGATGAAGATGGCCACATGATTTGTCAGCAGGTGTTAGCTGATTTAGCTGCTTCTCCGCCCTCCCCTCCAAGCTGGGGGGAAACTGAGTGGCGTCTGCGGAAGGGGCGGGGCTCCAGTGTGGGGTTCCAGGGCGGGGTTCCAGGGCGGGGCTCCAGGGCGGGGCTCCAGGGCGGGGCTCCAGGGCGGGGCTCCAGGGCAGGGCTCAGTGTGGGGCTCCAGGGCGGGGCTCCAGTGTGGGGCTCCAGGGCGGGGCTCCAGTGCGGGGTTCCAGGGCGGGGCTCCAGGGCGGGGCTCCAGGGCAGGGCTCAGTGTGGGGTTCCAGGGCGGGGCTCCAGGGCGGGGTTCCAGGGCGGGGCTCCAGTGTGGGGCTCCAGGGCGGGGCTCCAGTGTGGGGTTCCAGGGGGGTTCCAGGGGGGCTCTGGGCAGCTCAGCTTCTGTGTCCCTCCTGCCCTCTCACTTCCCCACCCCTGGTCCCTTCTCTGCCTGCTGTCAGCCTGATGGAGGCCCCAGCGCTTCCCAGGGTCACAGCAGGACACAAGGCACACACTTTCCAGCCCCGCTGTGGGCAGGAGTGGAAACCCGAGCCGGAGCTCACTCCTGGGCTCGTCCCAGGTGGCAAAAGGCGCAGCTCTAGCCGTGAGCCGGACACAGCCTGGGGCTAGGAGAGCCGAGCCCAGCAGGGTGGGCTTACACTGAGAACCCAGAGCCGGCTGCCCCCTGGCCTGCCTGCCCGCCCCAGGGATGGTTACAGTCCCACTGCATGCCTCAGCTCTCCCCAGGGGCAGTCACACCCCAAAATCCTGCTTGCTCCCCTCAAGACCTCCAGAGGCTCAGCTGCCAAGGCCTGAGGCCGTGCAGCGGAGGACAGAGCCCTGGAGGCCTCCCACTGCGAGGCAGGAAAGCAAGGTGGCCTTGCCTGCACTAGTGCTGTATGGGACAGCACCCTGGTGGGGCCCAGTCCTCCCAGCTCTCCCCAGCAAGGGCTCCTGGGGCTTCAGGTTGAAAGGAGAGCCTGTGACTGCCCCCCAACCCAGGCAGGGGGCAGCTTGGTGGCCCACCCAGTTCATCTCCATCCTGGACAGGTGTTTGTCCAAGCCCCAGCCACATGAACAGCTCCCTGCGGTCAAGTCTCGGATCCAAGAGAAGATGTGGGGCACGGGCTGGTGGCTTGGGGCAGGCGCCTGCTAGGCTGTGTGGAGATCCTAGAGGCCCTGCCCCGGCATGCTGCTCCTACCCAACATAGGAGGCGGTGGGTTCCACCCCAGGGTGTGGCTGGCGTGGGCTCCCTCCAGACTCCTGCCCTGGGGCACGCTGCTCCCGGTACTCGGCCACTTCCAGGCTCGTGGCCCAGGAACCCCCTCCTCGCCTGTCCCCTCTCCGCCTGCAGGTGCCTCGGTCCTGCACTGCCTGGGTCAAGAGCCTGCTCAAGCTCTGCCGTGGGCTCTTTAGAGCCTGTCCGTACACGAGGTCTTGGCAGAGCCAGTCTGGACCGAGAACCAAAAATAACTCCCTGAACCGAGCAGAGCAGCCGCATCTAGCCCCACGGGCCTCGGGCGCCTGGCCTGCAGCCAGCAGCTGGCAGAGCCGGGTGCCCAGGCCGCTCACTCCCTCCCTTCCATCCCCCCCGAGCCAGGGCTGCAAGCGGCTGGCCTCTACGGGACACCGTTTGTGGCTACAGAGGCCCAGGCCCCTGGGGCGAGCGTGGCCAGTGGTCCATGGAGGACAGGGTGGGCAGGACTTGAGGGAGACCGGAGCCTCCCCCCTCGCCGCTCCGGGTCTGAATCCAGGGCGTGGATAGCTAGCGTGCCAGCGCGGCACCCGTGGCCCTGGCCGACACGCGGCTCCGGCTGACGCACCCCTGATCACGTGCCCCTCCCTGTGGCCCCCTCCCTGAAGGGACCATTCATTCATTCATTCATTCACTTTTCGGGGAGAAAGTGCAGGAGGTGTCTTGTCTGGCTGAAAAGCGGGGCTGAGGGCGGGTTCAGCCTTGGAGGCCAGGTGGAAGGCCTGGCCGATGCCCCTGGGCAGGACTCAGGGCGGCGTGGGCGCTGGCCGCACTCCGACGGGTGCTCCTGCTCCCCCAGCACCCGTTCAGGATGATGCCCTGGTGGCCCTAGTCCCTGAGGGGAGAGCCAAACAGCTGAGCCGGACCAGCAGGGAACCCAAGGTCTCAGGACCCGCCCCTACCACTATGTTCTTTGTTTTAGACCCTGTATCCCTCCCGCTACGTCTTCTCCCAGGTGGGGGCTGGGGCAGGGCAAGGTTCCGGGTCACAGTGATCAGTCAGCACTGGCCAACACACCTGCCCTGCTGCCGGGAGGCCTCAGCCAGGGCGCCCTGAGCTTATATGGGGAGCACACGCTTTCCCTTCCACAGGGAAGGCAGGGTTACACAGAGAGAGACAAGAGAGATCTTCCACCTGCTGGCTCACTCCCACAGTGGCCACAATGGTCATAGCTGAGCCGATCTGAAGCCAGGAGCCAGGAGCTTCTTCCGGGTCTCCCACGCAGGTGCAGGGTCCCAGGGCTTTGGGCTGTCCTCCACTGCTTTCCCAGGCCACAAGCAGGGAACTGGACAGGAAGTGGGCAGCCGGGACACGAACCAGAGCTCCAATGTAGGGTGCTGGCATAGCTTAACCCTGTACACACCAGCCCTGGCACCACCCTTCCTGACGTGGGCACAGGAAGGCATAGGCAAGAAGGACAGAGATGCCAGCCCCGGGAGCTGGGCTGTGTGTGCTTGGGCAGGCTTGGGTGCAGAGCTGTTTTAACTTCTTCTTGCTGTGGGAGCTGAGCAGCTGGGAGAGGTCCCTCCTTGTCCTTGTGGCTCTGCTGCTGGCCATGCACCCTCAGGGACAACGTTGGAGGCACTGGGGCATGGGCAGGGCTGCCCCCTTCTCGGGCATCAGCCTGGCTAAGCCTAGGTTCCCGAGTGAGTCAGACAATCTCCGCTGAGCATGGCTAGTGCGGTTGCATGCCGGGAGGTCACACGCAGGCCTCACCTGCGGCCGTGGGGAGGGAGCAGAAGGTACCCGGCCACCAGGGGCAGGAGGCAGCAGAGAGCTACCCCAAGGCTCAGTGGTGCTTTGGCCTTGCTCTACCTGGCCCAGCACCTCGTGGGGAGCCTGCCTGCCCACCCCTGCCTCAGCAGCCCAAGGCGGGGCTGAGCTACTCCTGTTCCCATTGCCCAGATGGGAACACCAAGTCCCGGAGCGGCTAGTACCCTGTCCTTATGCTGACCCGCCCAGCCCTTCCAGGAGGCAGAGACGCAGCAGTGTGTCCACTCATGCTGTCTGGACCTCTGTGGCTCTGCTGGGGGACGGGGTGGCTCCCCTGGCCCCTGGGCATTCGGGGCATCCCTGGGGACCAGGCCATGTGAGCTGCTGTCCAACACTCAGGACCCTGTGGGTCGATCGGGGCAGGAGGTGCCAGATGGCCCGTGGGCAGTGGGCCCCATGCTGACCCTGTGCTCCCCTCCCCCACCAGCCTGTGGCAAGCTGACTGGCATCAGCGACCCTGTGACCATCAAGACCTCCGGCTCGAGGTTTGGGTCCTGGATGACTGACCCCCTGGCCCCAGAAGGCGATAACAGGGTAAGTGTGTCAGGTCGCCTGGGCGCTGCTGTGGGACACTGGGCAGGCTGGGGGATGTGGTGCTGGCTCCGGGTGAGACTGGTTCTCCACAGTCCTGGGCTGGCTGCCCGCAGGGCCTCCCTGCTGCCTGGACCACAAAGCCACAAGCATTTTCCATTCCTTTCATGACTGATGGAGGCTCCTATTCCTTTAGATTTGGGAAAAATTCCTCTTCCACCCCCCAACCATCCTTTATTCTCAGCTTCTCCACACCCCAGGGTCCTCCCACACCCCACCAACCTCCCACACCCCACCAACCTCCCACACCTCACCAACCTCCCACACCCCATCAACCTCCCACACCCCACCAACCTCCCACACCCCATCAACCTCCCACACCCCACCAACCTCCCACACCCCACCAACCTCCCACAGCCCAGGGTCCTCTGCCCATGTCCCGCCTACAGTCCTGTCAG
Source organism: Ochotona princeps (assembly GCF_030435755.1). Classification (NCBI taxonomy): domain Eukaryota; kingdom Metazoa; phylum Chordata; class Mammalia; order Lagomorpha; family Ochotonidae; genus Ochotona; species Ochotona princeps. Next base: position 776,226 of record NC_080845.1, on the reverse strand, counting down.
TACACTGAGGGCACCCGGCCAGGCCAGGCTGTGTGAGCTGGGCAGCAGGCACACCTCTGCCAGGCTGTGCCTTCCCTGGCCCCCGCGGGCACTGGCCCCAGCATTGGCTGTCCAGGTGCTGAGGGCTCAGGGCTCATAGACACCCAGCTGTGTCCTCCCACACACACTGGGCTCCCCAAGCTTCCAGGGTGTAAGATTAGCTCTTGGTGATCAACCTCTCACCTCCCGGGGAGGGGCTCTGGAGTGGGCAGGACGTGCTGAGAAGGAATCAGGGAGCTGGCAGCAGTGCGGGCGGGGAGGAGGCGGGTGCCAGGGCCAGCAGGGGTGCCCCGATGCCCGCTCTGCACTCTGCTCCGCACCTGCTAAGTGGCCCATGGCCAGGGCAGCGGTGTGGCCCTGCCTCTGCTCTTTTGCAAGCTCCAGTCTGGTTTGGCTCACACCCACACGCAGGAGACCAACAACTCGCTAAAAAAAGAGGAAAGCAGCGTGAGCCGAGGAAAGCACAGGCCACATGGAGGTGCTATGAGAGGGGCGGGCTGGCGGGCCAGGCACGGTGGCCCTGGGCACCCAGTGCTGAAACCGGCCACAGAGCTCTGCCCAGATCCTGCTTGGTAGGGCCTGGCTGCCTTTGCCCTGCGCCGTTGGCACACAGGAGGCCTGGCATGCCTTGCACAGCCCCTCCCGGCTCACAGGAGAAGCGCCAGGTGCTGGGCTGGGGCCCTGGGCTCTCTCCCTGTTTGCCCAGTGTCCAGGGCAGGCCACCCCACGCATCCCCTGCCCTCAGGCCAGACTCCTCTCTTCACCAACTCCCCGTGCACAGACCTCTTGCCAAATTGCGCCCCCACTCCCAGGAGCCCACAGGAACTCCGGGGACCCAATGGCCCTCACAGCCCGAGGCCTGCCAAAGGGGTGGTGTCTCCAAGAAGACACGGCAGGGCCCTGAGTGTCACAGGAGCCTCTGTCCTGTACTGGCCCCCAAGGCAGAGGCCCCGGCCCTCGCCTTCCCTGGGCGTGCCGACGGCTGGGCAGACAGGCGCGGCTGGCCACAGTGGGGTGACGCCGGCCTTCTCTCTGGGCCACGCTGTGGAGTAGCCGCAGGGTCTCCTCTGTCCGGGGGTCTACTCTGTGACGCCTGGCATCCTCGGCTGGCAGGTCTCTCCACTTGTCCTCTTGTGGCCATCCTCGGCCCAAGTCGCCCCCTCACTGTACTTTGAGGATCTTGACACTGGGCCTCAGCCCTTCTCCAGAGAGGGTGCCATCCTCTGGGGCAGGCTGTGGGCCGCCACAGGGCTTGGCACCTGCCTGCTGGGAGATGCCCCAGCCCCACACGAGAGGCACGCCTGGGCTGGGCTGTGTGTGGCAGGTGCTTGTCCAAGGCGCAGACGTGGAACACGTGCAGGTAAGGAACTGGAAAATGCTTCCATGGATGGCATTCCAGAAGGTTCCGTAGTGGCTGCTTCTGGGGTGGGGGGTGACGGAGCTGCTCCGCTGGACCCAGGCGCTGGAGGAGTTGAGTCGCTGCTGCCCAGGAAGTCCCTGTTTGGAAGCCGCGTGGCCTGGGCCTAGGGACCCCTAAGCCGGGGACAGCCTCAGGGTGACTGTCCCCCTCCCCCAGTCTGCAAAGGAAGGGCTGAGGCCCCACGGAGCAGTGGACGTCTCCCTGCTCAGGGCCGGGTCCTCTGCTGGACCTGGGCACATGCTACCCAGCCCTGTCCCAGGCAGGAAATGGCCCCTTGGGTCACTCCCCAGCAGGGGCTACAGGTGTCTGCTGGAATTTGAACTGGCACCCATATGGGTGCCAGTGTGATAGGCAAGGGCTTTACTACGCCCGATGCTGGCCCCGAGCCTTTTCTAACGGGTCCTGCGTCATGGGGGAGGCCTGTGCACAGGTGGGGCAGGGGCCACTGTGGCAGCCGCAGGGCTCTGGGTGCCTGGCCCTGCCACCTCCACCCTCCCCCAGCTCTAATCCACGACCCACGTGGATTACGGGGCTGGGTCATAGATGATCGGCGAGGCCAAGTTCTTTCTGAAAGTTTCATTAGACCCAAAAGGGCATCTGCCTCTAAGCCCCTGAAGCAGGATGTGGGGACAGGGCTGTCACTTCGCTGGCCCCTCGGCCTCTGACACGGGCAGACAGCACAGCTTTGACGGGACCTGCGGCTGCCTGCCGACAAACACAGCATGGGCAGGTGCACACACAGCAACCCCTGCAGGTCACACACACACACACACACAGAGCATCCCCACATCTCACACACACACACAGAGCATCCCCACATCTCACACACACACACACACAGCATCCCCACATCACACACACACACACACACACACAGAGCATCCCCATATCACATACACACACACACACACACACACACACACAACACCCGTATGGGCACTGCCTGGGGGACTAGACTGAGCTGCCGGATGAAAGACCTGGACAGGTGTTGGGAGGCTCTCAGATTGCCCATTCTCCCAGACCCAGAGCTGGCAAGGAGGACTCGCCAGGAGGACAGGTGCCAGGCCCCTGCAAGTGACCCCTGTTTATTCCCTGGGACGGGCTCCATGGCTTTGGAGCAGGGCTGGTGACTCTCGGTGCTTTCTGGCTGCCCACCCCGGTGCCCTATACCTGCTGAGAGTGCCCTGCACCCATCCCAGCACCCTGTGCGCACCTTGGCACCCTGTGCGCACCTTGGTGCCCTGTACCCACCGTGGCACCCTGTACCCACCCTGGCACCCTGTACCCACCCTGGTGCCCTGCACCCGCTGACGGCACCCTGCACTCACCGTGGTGCCCTGCAGCTGCTGACAGCACCGTGTGCCCAGCCTGGCACCCTGCACCCAGTGACGGCACCTTGCTCCCACTGTTGGTGCCCTGCGCCCAGTCCAGCACCCTGGTGCCCACTGACGGCGCCACTGTCTCCCGGCAGGTCTGGTACATGGATGGTTACCACAATAACCGCTTCGTGCGAGAGTACAAGTCCATGGCCGACTTCATGAACACGGACAACTTCACCTCGCACCGGCTGCCCCACCCCTGGTCGGGCACGGGCCAGGTCGTGTACAACGGCTCCATCTACTTCAACAAGTTCCAGAGCCACATCATCATCCGCTTTGACCTGAAGGCCGAGACCATCCTCAAGACGCGCAGCCTGGACTACGCTGGCTACAACAACATGTACCACTACGCCTGGGGCGGCCACTCGGACATTGACCTCATGGTGGATGAGAGCGGGCTCTGGGCCGTCTATGCCACCAACCAGAACGCCGGCAACATTGTCATCAGCAAGCTGGACCCCGTGTCCCTGCAGGTGCTGCAGAGCTGGAACACCAGCTACCCCAAGCGCAGCGCTGGCGAGTCCTTCATCATCTGCGGGACGCTCTACGTCACCAACGGCTACTCGGGGGGCACCAAGGTGCACTACGCCTACCAGACCAACGCCTCCACCTATGAGTACATCGACATCCCCTTCCAGAACAAATACTCCCACCTCTCCATGTTGGACTACAACCCCAAGGCCCGCGCGCTGTATGCCTGGAACAACGGCCACCAGGTCCTTTACAACGTCACCCTCTTCCACGTCATCCGCTCCGATGAGCTGTAGCCCCACCCGACCCCATAAGCCATGGGCCCAGGCCTCGCCCCCCAGGAGACCCGTTTGCAGAGAGGGAGAGGAGGCGGCCAGTGAGTGGGTCCCCACGCCCCCTCCCGAGCTCTCTCCTCCCCCACCCCAGATCCCGACCGTGCAGGTGCCTGGCGGGGTCACAGGCTCCGGATGAAAGCCCCGTCCTAGCAGCTGGAACTGCAGCCCCAGGCGCCCCGGCCCTCCCGCCCCGCGTCCCTCTCGGTCGCTAACACGCTGCAGAGAGAAGGCGATGACTGTTGGCCAATTCTCCCCCCACCCCCGCCCCAGAAGACCCTTGGCGTTCCTTTAGGTTGTGGGAGGTGCCAGCCATGGGGGTGGCTGCCCAGGCCACGCCCCTTGCTCTGTGCCCGGCGCCCGTAGCTCGTGGCCCCGTGTCTAGTGCTTCCAGAGCGGCGCTCGGAGCGAGTGGGCTGAGGCCGAGCACCGTGTCGCGCGAGCCCGCGGTCCCCGTAGATGTGTCGTGCGCTGTCCGTCGTTAGTCCCTCCAGGTGGTCACTGTCCGGTTCGTGCCCTGAGTGCCCGTGACTGCTATGCCGTAGTTTGGATTGACAGTGGGTGGTTTTTTGTTTGTTTGTGTGTTTTGTTTCTAAAATGAAAAACAAGAAAAGTCACTGTTCACCCTTCTAGAGACATAGTCAAGTTCATGTTGATAATACTCAAAGGAATGACTCCTCTTCTTGTTCAGTTATCTGTCAGCGCGATGGGAAGGGCTCATCTGAGTGCACTCAGATGGCCACGCGTGTCGTGAGGGCAACAGTGGGTGGAAAGGACATTTTTTAAGATTAAAAAAATAAAGAGGAACACTTTGTACTGTCCAGTTACCCAAGGACAATAAAACGCTAGGAGGCGGCTCTGCTTCGCGTCATCTGTTTGTTTTGTAAGATTTTTTTTTTTAGAAAGGCAGATTTACAGAGAAGGGAGGAGGGAGGTATCGTCCGTCCATTGGTTCACTCCCCAAATGGCCATAATGGCTAGAGCCAAGCCAGTCTGAAGCCAGGAGCTTTTTCCAGGTCTCCCACGTGGGTGCAGGGGCCGAAGCACTTGGGCTATCCTCCTCTGCTTGCCCAAGAGCGTTAGCAAGGAGCTGGATGGAAAGTGGAATGCCAGACTCGAACAGGTGCCCACGTGGGATGCCAGACTCAAACAGGTGCCCATGTGGGATGCCAGTGCTGCAAGTGGAGGGTTGGCTTACACTGTAGCACCAGAACCTTCATTTGTTGTTTGTGAGGGTCTCAGATCCTGCATAGGATTCCAGTACTTGGGGAGCCCTTCCCTATAAGACACAGGGGAACACTCCTCCCTGTGACACCTGTCACCCCAAAGCACCAGGGAGCTAACCGGAGTGATCCTCCCCCCAGGGGTCCCAGGAACTGTGCAGGCTCTCAGGCTGTCCAGGGGCTCCCACTCACACCCCTGCCTATACCCATGCAGCCATGGGGAGTGTGATGCTTACCGCACAAGAGACTTAGCAGAGAGCGGGCCAAGGAGTGCACCGTGTAACCAGCTCCCACCCCTAGGCTGTGGCAGGTCCAGGGAGTGAGTGGCCACCCCCGGGGAACCTGGAGCTGGGGGACCGCATGCATGGCTCAGCTCAGGAGTCCACAGTGCCGGCAAAGGCCACCCCGGACAGGCCTCCTCTCAGCATCCCTGCTGCCTGGAGTCCAGGGCTGCAGTGTCACCGGAGAAGAGGCACTGCCGGTGACTGTTCTACAGGATGGCACCACAGCCTCAGCCTTGCTGGCCACACATCTGAGTTCCCAGACAGACATGGATGGTAGGAGCCCCTCCCCCAGGCCTCTGTCCCAGGACCCTTGAAGGAGCAGCAAGATGAGGAATGGGCTTAGGTGAGAGGCAGTGGTGGGCGGAGCTGTCTGCAGTGAGGGTGGAGTTGTCCGCAGTGAGGGCGGAGCTTTCTACAGTGAACACAGCTGTCTGCAGTGAGGGGCGGAGCTGTCTGCAGTGAGGGTGTAGCTGTCTGTAGTGAGGGCAGAGCTGTCTGCAGTGAGGGTGGAGCTCTCTACAGTGAACCCAGAGCTGTCTGCAGTGAGGGTGTAGCTGTCTGTAGTGAGGGTGATGCTGTCTGCAGTGAGGGGTGGAGCTGTCTGCAGAGAGAGGAGGAGCTCTGTTCAGCCAAGAGAGGCAGCAACGGAGACCCCAAGATGCAGTAACAATGGCAGGCTGCGTTTCCCTACTGCAGTTCCACGGAAGCCCAGGCCCAGCCACCTCTGTTGTGCTGAAGTAGAGGTTAGCACTGCAAGCTGCTCCTCTCCCCGAATTTCCCTCTATGGTGACACGGGGAGAACAGAAACACACCCCTGCGCCATGAGTCACCGGAGGACACAGAGATGACCCCAGAGGTCCAGGACAGAGTGCTGTCTCTGGAGGGTATTTGCTAGGAAAAATATTCCCATGGGATGCTCCCCAGGCATGGAAAATGTTTCCATCCAGAGAGCAAGTAAGACAGCCTCGTGTCGCTAAACCTCCTGGGTGCCAATAACAGAAGATACTGGGCGATGGTGCAACAGCTGGGGATGAATTTTTAGAATTTCAGTGTGGCCCAGAATCAAAAACTGCCTGTTGCCCAGGGCAGCTGGAGGCCGGGGCGCAGGATGCACAGCTCTGGCGGCGGCTGGACCCCGGCCTTCCCTGAAGCCACAGGAGGATGGGGCAGGGAATGGAGGCAGCAGGATCTCCCCAGACTCGCACCCCAGGGCTCCTAGCAGGTGCAGGGCAGAGAACAGGGGCCCAGCCTCCATGCTTGGCCAGGGCTTCAGATCCCAGCAGCGAAGGGAATGGGGCATGTCACTTGAGGGGTGAGGAGAGTTAATGAGCTGTCCTGGGGCTGTGTCGCCTGGGAATGTTCAGCTTGTGCCGTGTCTAGCTCTCCTCTGTTCCTCCGTGCCTCTTCTCTTAGACCTCAGGGGCTTGTGTGTGCGCATGGGGAAGTGAGCCTGTGTGTGTGGTGGTGACATCATCCTGTATGGCTGTGAAGTCATCCTGTGTGGCTGCGATGTCATCCTGCGTGGCTGTGAAGTCATCCTGTGTGGCTGTGACATCATCCTGTGTGTGATGTCAACTTGTGTGTGGCTGCGACGTCATCTTGTGTGGCGTGGCCATGATGTCAACCTGTGTGGGCGTGATGTCATCTTGAGGAATGTGATGTCATCCGGTGTGTGACATCTTGTGTGGCTGTGATGTCATCCTGTGTGTGGCTGTGACGTCATCCTATGTGTGGCTGTGACATCATCCTTTGTGCGGCTGTGAAGTCATCCCATGTGGCTGTGATGTCATCCTATGTGGCTGTGACATCATCCTATGTGTGACATCAACTTGTGTGTGGCTGTGATGTCATCTTGAGGACTGATGTCATCATGTGTGTGACATCATCCTATGTGTGGCTGTGATGTCATCCTGTGTAAGTGACGTCATCCTGTAAGCCGTGACTCATTGCACACACTCTGCTCACTTGTCAGCTGTGGCTCCCCTGGTCCCAGTACTTGTGGTCCAGCGTCTGCGCTTCAGACCCCTGAGAGCGACACAGACACACTGCGGTCCCATGTGGACGTGTTCTGTCCTTGCCCAGGCTGCCCAGCTGCCAACTGCCTGCCCTCCCACCCTGCATGCCTGCGTGTCTGGAAATGGTGCCCTGAGACAAAGCAGTCACGCACACAGCGAGGCCACCCTCCCCCTCCAAGTGCTGGGCCAGTGTTGACTTCCCCACCTATGCTCTGGGGCACCCAGGGACAGTGATGAAACCTGGCCAGGTCTTTTGCCTTTGTCAGTCCACTGGGTCCCCAGAGACAGTGGGGGTGGGGACACAGATCTCCTGGGGCCCCTCCTGCCTGCCTGGAACCAACCGTCTTGTCTCAGCCTACTGGGTCCTGCCCGGGGACATATCTTTCAGGCAAGTCCCTGTCCCCTGGGGTGGCAGCGAGAATGGCTGTGAGGTAGGGGGCAGAGCTGGCCACCCCAGCAGGGGCAGCACCCTGGGCTCCGGTCCTGCCCACACTGCGTCCTGTTGGCCCACATGGTGCCCCCTCCAGCTGGTAAGTCACCCCTCAGTAGGCTGTGGAAGGTGCCAGAACATGTGCCTGGCCAGGACCTGGGTTGCTGAGTCATCACGGCTGGTGCAGGGTAGTGGTGCAGGGGTTGGGCTCTGGCCGGGGGTGGGGGGTGCTTCTGTCCCTGCAACTGCCACAGGGGGCAGCGTGTCTTTCCTCTGAGTCCCCTCCATCTGCTGCTGGCTGTGGAAACTGACCCCACCCTCTATCTGGAGGCTTGGTCCTCCCAGCGAGGATGAGAGCTGTCGCCCTGCTCCAGGGCAGACCTCTGCTCTCCTAGCTGCACCTCAGGGCTTCCAGACCTTCTGTGATGCCAGGGCGCCTCCGCCACCACACTCCACCTGGCCCTCAGTGCCCCCAGCCTCACTGGCCTCCTGGTGGGGGTTGCAGACCAGGTGCCCTGGTGCTAAGCGGACGTCTCTGCCACATAGGGGATGGCCACCACCCTGAGGACAGCCCTGCCCGGGTCAGCACAACACGTGGACCAGGCTGCGCACGGAACCCACATCAGCTGGGTGACTCTGCCAGCTCGGCTGCTCCCTGCCTCCTGGCAGAGAAAAGAGCCCTTGGTTCCGAACTTCCTCTCTGGCCGCGGATGCCACCGAGGCCCGGAGAGACTAGTACAAGCTGCCCGCGTTCCCACAGCTAGTTAGCAGCGGCTGACGACGAGGCGCCAGTCCCCAGACACCTGCCAGAGAGCCACGCGGAGGAGTGGGTGCTGGGTCACGTGAGCGCCCCTGAGTTCCCAGAGACTCACACTTCCTCTCCCACCCCCTCCCCTGGCCCTGCCCGGGTGGCAGCCCCCAGGGAGACCCAGCCACTGCCACCCTCGGCTGTGACACCAGGAACACTGATTTCCTGATTGGGCCTTCCCGCTGAGGGCTGGGAAACCAGGTCGCCCAGAGCCAGCCACGCTGCTGATTAAGTGTCTCAGTGAATCCTACGGGACCCCCTGGCCCTGCCCAGCCTCTCCACACTGCTGCAAGGACGCCCAAGGCCCTAGCACACCTGCCAAGCCCCCTGCACCTGTGTCCCCTCAGCCTGGCCCCCCCCCGCCCCGTCCCCCGCCGCCCCCCCCCCCCCGCCCCGTCTCCCAGCCGTCTGGCTCGTCTGGCTCAGCCTCGCCCAGGTCCCTGCTAAATTGACTGTGGCAGGACTGTTATAAAGAAGACAAACAGTGGCCACATCGGGTCATTCAGAGGACCGGGCGATGAGTCGGGAAGGGCTGGGAGAGATTCAGTTAAACAAGGCTGCAGCACTCCGTGGCTCCCAGCCGGCCTGCGAGTGGCTGACAGCCTGCGGGTCCTCAGCTCCCTCCGGTGTTCCAGAGGGGCCAAGGCCAGAGCAGGCCCGCCCAGGGCCCATCCCACGGCTGGGTTGTGCAGGCACAGCTGTACCCCAAGGTCCCCAGAGCTCACGGATGGGGAGGAGGACACCCAGACAATTCCAGAAGGTGTGGGTAAGCCCCAGTTCCTGGTGGAACCAGCAGCTCATTTGCTGGTAAAAGTGCAATAAACTCGCAGGGAGATTTAGACGGCCTCTTCAGGCGCTCAACAGCTCTATAAATACAGACCTTGGCGGGGACGGCCTGTGAGTCGCCCAGCCCGGAACCCTCCACCTGCTCCCTCTCCCTTCACAGGCGTGGGCTTTGCACCCTGGGGTGCTGGGAAAGGCTGGGGGCAGGAGACCCCAGCAAGCCACTGGGAGCCTCAGGCTCAAGTCCCAAGGGCCAGCTGCGCCAGGACGCCCCTCAAGGCCCTGCGAGCACTAAGTCTGCCACCCCTAGGGTGCCTGCCGGCTGAGGCACCCCGCCCAGGGCCCCGTGGCCTCCAGAGCGCTTAGCCCACAGGAGCACCTGTTAGAAGCATGGGGCTTGGCACCGTGGGCACAAGGGCGGAGCAGCCACGGTGGCCTAACACTTGTCCCCAGCACAGAGGACAGACGCTGACTGGCATGGGGAATCAATGCTGACTTCCAGCACATTCCACTCCTGGGTGGTACCCCAGCTGGGAGTCAGGGGAGAGGGAGGGCACCCCCTTCAGGTCCAAAGCAGGCATGGAGGTGGAGGGGACCTTTTGCTGTGTCCTGAGGAGGGAGGCCACCAGCTGGACCCTGCGAGCACGCAGCATGCCTCCCGTCCTGTGCTCCCCAGCACTGACACAGCCCGTCTTTCTGGGCTGCGCTCTGGAGTTGCCTCGGGCCCAGGGACCAGGTGAGGAAGTGAGCCTGTGCTTCCAGTCCCCTCTGGCAGGCAGCCGGTGCCTGCTCGCTCTCAGCTCCTCTCTCTCCAGCTACACGCAGGAGTAGCAGGAAGCTATTGGTGAGTGTGAATTATTCAGAGTGGCCCAAGTGAGGCAAACAGCCGGGCAGCATGTGCACAGAGTCTAAAATAGATCCTACTCGGCAGGACTCAGTCGGTCCTGGAGGCGAGCTGCCCACGGCACGATTCAGTGAGATGCAGCCAGCGGCTTCGGGCCGAGGCCTCCTTCTGCCAGGTGGATTGTCACCAATGGGGGAGGCCCTGGGATGACCCCAGGCCCTCCACACAGCAGGTGCGCTGAAGGTCACTGGGGAATGAGTTCAGTTGCATTGCCTCACACCAGCACCTCATCTGTACCCCGCCCTGGCCGGGTGACCTTCACTGCTTGCTAGGACCCGCCTCCCACCCCCAGCAGGTTAGTGCACTGCACCAGAGAGGAGCATGGATGCTCCTGGGACCAGAAAAGTGACCCAGCGTGCCCAGCTGGGCCATGGCTCTCGGCTCTGCCCCCAGGGGAGGGGCCGCGCTTGCTGTGCGGGTAGGGGTGGGGAACAGGTCTGCCGGAGCTGATGGTCCCAGACTTGGATCCGTCAGCGATACTGCATGGAGCATGGCAGGATTCTGCCCACGCCCCGTGGACCCAGCACGGCGGGGGGCGGGAGGGCAGGGAAACCGAGTTGGCGACAAAGGGAGGGAGGGCAGGGCTGCTGGAGTGAGGGGGCAGGGACAGCGGTCAGGAGGGGATGGACGACGGGTACATGCAGACGCCGGCCTCATGCCCTGCTGGCCAGGGTGGGGGTGTGGGCGTTCTCCTTGCTGCTGGCTCCTGGAGGGCCTCAGGGTGGCAGTGGGCAGAGGGAGAAGGGGCTCGTGTGTTCTGGGGAACAGCACCCCCACATTCCTCCCGCTTCCATTGCCAGCTCCAGCTGCCACACTCTGCCCCCAGCCCAGCCCAGCCCAGCAGCCCCCCACCTCTATGCTCCCCTCCCCCTCCCTCTTAGAACCAGGAGGCCTGGGACGGGGCCCCCACAGGGTCCCCTCTGAGCCACGGCTCCCCTTACCCAGCTGAGGGCTGAGCACCAGTGCAGGGGTGCCTCCTCCCCACCCCAGCTCCAGCTCAGCTTCCCAGTCTGAACTCGACGTGCCCCTTGATGTACAAATTGTAGGGTCCGTCCCAGGAAAGCTCCAGGCCTCCCTCCTGCTCCAAGCACTCAGCACGCTTGGGCAAGGGCCCTACGGCTGGGCCAGGAGCCACACACAGGCCGGGTACACAGACTTAAAGGCCACTCGGCTAGTGGCCTTGGGGCCACCCCTGATGGTCCAGCACAAACCTCCCATGGACCTGCTGGGTGCTGACCAGCATGGCCGCCCGCAGCTCTGGGCCTGGTCGGCTCTGGGTCCAGCACAAACCTCCCATGGACCTGCTGGGTGCTGACCGGCGTGGCCGCCCGCAGCTCTGGGCCTGGCCGGCTCTGGGTCCAGCACAAACCTCCCATGGACCTGCTGGGTGCTGACCGGCGTGGCCGCCCGCAGCTCTGGGCCTGGCCGGCTCTGGGTCCAGCACAAACCTCCCATGGACCTGCTGGGTGCTGACCGGCGTGGCCGCCCGCAGCTCTGGGCCTGGCCGGCTCTGGGTCCAGCACAAACCTCCCATGGACCTGCTGGGTGCTGACTGGCGTGGCCGCCCGCAGCTCTGGGCCTGGCCCGCCCTGGGTCCAGCACAAACCTCCCAGCCCAGTGCCCATGGATTCCTCTCCATCTGGGAGACCCACTGGAGCCCAGAGAGGGTGGTGGTAGGCCCTCCCCCAGCCCTGTGCCTGGCCACCCTGAGGGTTCCTCTGAGTCCAGAGACACAGGTAGGGCTGTGGCCGTGGAGTCGCTCCCTCCCTTCATTTGCTGCTGCCCCAGGATGCAGGCTGGAAGCCCCTCACTCTCGGGCTGGGCTCCTGAGGCCAGCTCTGGTCCCCCTGGCCGCAGGAGGAGCCTCCCCTGCCCGGCCAAGAGTGGTGTGGCATTGAGGACAGGAGGCGGCCTGTGACATCGCAGCCCAAGGACCCCAGAGGGACTGTAGAGGGGCCGGGGCAGTGCCATCATGGCTGCATGGCGGTGCCTGGAATGGCTTGGTGTGGCTGGACAAGGCCAGGCCAGGCCCTGCTGCATCCCCTGACCCCCTCACTTCCTGCACCCTGCAGCCTACACCAATGCGGGGCTGTCGGCTGGGCCTTCCCGTGCCAGCTCCCAGGACCCTGCCTCTCCGCCTGTGTGTCAGCCGTGGGGAGAAGCCAGCCGCCTGAGAGGGTCCCTGAACCGCCTGCGGGATTAATGAAGACCATGGCCTTCTAGAGAGACACGATCCATTTTACAACCTGATTAAGAGACGAGGAAACACAGGCCTTTCCTCCCGTCCCCCGGGCCAGGGTCTCCAAGCAGTCACAACCATGTCAACTCTATACTGAGAAAACGGAGAAGTCCACAGAAGGGACGTGCCGCCGGGTGCTGGGAACAGGTGGGACAAGGCCAGCTCTCCCAATAACACAGTGCATGTGCCGAGGACTCCAGGAGACAGCGCCAGGCCCCCAAGCCCCCTCCTCCTCCTCCACCCAGGCCCTGCTGCCGGGGCAGGGCAGGGGTCTCGCCCCAGACAGGAACAGGGGCTGCAAGCAACACCATACATAGGTGGCCGGCCTGGCAGAGCAGGTAGCCGACTGGCCGGCATATGCAGGGCCCTGCCCACCTGCCCCTCTTCACAGCCAGGCAGGCAGCTCCCGTACCCACCCCCACTGCACCCCAATCCAGCCTCCGGAACATCTCGGCTTCGCCTCTGTTCCTGCCAGGCTCCCAGCTGTACGCGTGTGGACGCCCACGGCAACAGCTGTACACGTGCAGATGCCCACGGCAACAATGACCGTGCAAGACAGTGCTCTGTCCCCTGCCACTGGGTGCCCCGGCTGGTCCCGAGGGGCTGAGGGGTCCCCTCCATTAGGAGTCCCGTGCCCCCCAGGCCCCTCTCTCCCTCATCTTCTGGTTGCCAGTCCCTGGCTACCAAGATCTCATTCCTGCTTCTGACCCCATCCCCACTTGCCGCCTCTCCCACTGAGTGCCCAGGACCCCACCCAGTGTCTCCAGCTCCCGCAGGCTCAGGGCCATCTCTGTAACCAGCTGGAGTCCTTCGTGTATGCTCCAGGGCCCCCTACGTTCCGGAGTCCCGCTGTCTTTGCCCCGGACTCGTCCTCCCAGCTCCGGCTCAGGGCAGCTGTCCAGCTGTTCCTCTCCCGGCAGTGCTCGCAGTGGCTGCCCAGCAGGCCATGGCACCCTGCTTTGGATGCCAGTGTGGGGATGGTGACCAGCATGCCCGTCCTGCCACACCCAGAAGGCCACCGTGTGCTGATAATGCAGGAGCCGGCCACGCCCCACTCCAGCACGTCCTGCTGGCAGCCTCAGCCACAAGCAGCACCTCCGAGGACCAGGGGCACCTCCAGGTCTATGGGGTGTGGCCAAGGTTAGTGGGACACATGCCAATACCCTGGGCGCTCCCAGGCCTCCTGGCTCTAAGAGGGATGGGGAGGGGTAGGGGAGAGGGCAGAGGGGACCAAAGGCTGCCGGCTGGCGGCCAGGGAGGTGGATGAAGACTGGAGGGAGCCGTGTGCCTGTTTGCGGCCCCTGCGGTCAGCACCTGCCACAGGCTCCCCCTGCCCCACCCACTCCTGTCCGTGAGAGATGGGGTGGGGGAGTGAGAAGGAGGGGCAGATACATGAGCCCGCACCCACCTGGAGCAGGTCGGCCTGCTGGATCCCCCCAGCATCCCACAAACACCACGCCAGCTCTCCCCTGAGCCCACCCCAGGGGTCCTTGCGACTTTGGGGGTCGACCTGGTGGGTTCCAGCTTTCTGCTAAGATCTGCAGGGTAACGGACACTCAGAGAACAGGATGGTGAACACCGGGAGGACTGGGAGAGGGGTGGGGCGGGGCTGGCACTGGAGCACAGAAGGTAGAGCTGCCACCTGCGGCACGGGCATCCCCTGACATCCCCCACAGGGCCCTGCTGCAGTGGCGAAGCCCCCATGAGCACCCAGGGCACGGCTGCCCTTGGCCCCCACGGCCCCAGGAAAGCTCTGGTCCTGATGCCAGAAGGGGATCCCAGCCTGAGCATGACCTTGACTGGGAGGGGGCGGGCAAGGCACATAGGAGAGGGACTCCCTCCCCACCCCCACCCCCACGCCCAGAGGAGGCCCAGATCTGCAGGTGCAGTGCAGCCTGCTGGGAACCGCCCTCCATGGGCGTCTCAGCTGTTCCTGTGCAACGGGGCTGAGCCACCTGGGGGGGTGGGGGTCAAATTTAGCCCCGGCGGGGCAGTGCTGAGTCATGCGGTGCGCCTTTGGAAACCAGAGCTCGGGAGGTTCCCATGGGGCAGCCCCGAGAGTGGAAAAACCCGGGCGCCATGCGGGGCTGGGAGACCCTCACCCCACGCCCCATCCTTCACCCCCCACTCCCAAAAAGCAACACGCAGAGGGGTCTGGGGGCACTGAGCGGGGAGCACAATTGCAAAGCAGAGCCAGGCCAAGTGAGAGGGGCTGGCCACATGCGGAGCCCCAGAGTGTGCCGAGGTGCAGTGGCCCAGCCTGGGGGGCCACAGGGACACCCCAGCCAGACTCAGCCCCGGCACCTGGTTCTGAACCGTTCCCACTGCGGTGGGGGCTCCCTCCCCTGAGGGACGCAGGTTTGTCCCAGCCTCCTGGTCTCAGACATGACAGGTGCACAGGAAGTGTGACTTGGGCAGCCTTGTGACCAGGACCCGCCACTGGGGTATGGTCTTGGCCTCCATGGCCCAGCACGGCAGCTGGAGCTCAACCATCACATCTCCATTCCAAGCGGCAGGGCAGAAGATGGTGCCTTTGGGAGTGTGATCTCCCTGATGAGCCCATTGGCCAAGACCTGATCATCTGACCATCTGTCAGGGCTGCGGAGGCTGGGTAGTGTCCATGAGCCAGGCACAACTGGGGAGGAAGCAGACAGAGGGTCACTGTGGCACTGGTCACGGGGCACTGGTCACTGTGTCCTCACCTGTCCGTCCCACTCACTGCCTCTGGTCCAGAGCTGGGCTCAGCTGCACATATCATACTGGCGGCCAAACTGGGGCGTCCCCGGACAGAGGGCCCAGGGGCCTGTGGGGCCTGCGTCCACTCGGCTCCCCCCTTGGCCCATTAGTCGCTTGTCAAGGTCCTTGCTGCTCTGGGCTGCTCCGGGAGAGGCTGTGGAGGCCCGTTCTAGAAGCCCCTCCTGCGCTGTGGATCTGGGGGTGAAGTCGACTTCCCTGACCCGGGGCTGTCGGGGCTGCGGACTTGGGACTGAGGCGTGCAGCTGGGGTCCCCCCGGGGGCCGTGTGGCTCTGCGGCAAGGTGGACCCAACGCACGGGAGGTGGTATGTGACATACGTGTGATTCTGTGTGTATATGTGATGTGTCTCTGTGTGTGAGCATGTGGTCTGCTCTGGCCCACACGTGTGTCTCTGCAAGTGTGTCCTGTGTTCCTCTGGGCAATGCTATGCGTTTCACTCCTGGGGCCTTGACCCCTGAGCCATCCTGGGGCAGGAGGCCACCAAGTCCCCCCAAGGTGCCTCCTGTGGCCACCAGGCCAGTCCTTAGGGACGTCCCTGTGGGAATGTGGGTTTTCTCATCCCCGGGCGGGGGGCAGGTATCTCATTGTAAGAACCAAGGAGCTGACTTTCCGCACACAGATCCCTGGGTCAGGGTGGACAGAGCCTGGCAGGAGCAGGAGTGAGAAGCCCAGGTGCCGCCCAGGCAACGGCCCTGCAGTCCCTCGCCCTCCGAGGTCTGACCTAGACACCCTAGGCGGTTCCAGCAGGAAGCCGAGTTGGGAGCGCGGTCAGTGCGGGACTCGGCTGACCTGCTGCTTCCAGGCTAGTGGGGGCCTGGAGGAGGTAGGCAGGTGGCCCTGGAAAAGCCAAGGCCGCTTACAGGGGAAACTCCATTGAGATCCCAGTGGACAGCTGGGGCCCAGGGGGTGGCCCCAGGGATGCTGGCGGGCCAGGACTTTGGGGAAGGCAGCTGATGTAGCCAAACCTGGCCCTCCTACAGGCCAAGCCCCAGATCCCAGCCCCTCCACAGAGGCCCCTGTCCTCTCGAGTGGCCTGGCCCACTGCGAGTGGCCCTGCCATGTTCCCCACTGCTCCCCCATGTCCACTACTAAGGACTGGGAACAGCTTCACCCCATGTATGCCCAGTGTGAGCAGACCCCATCAGACACCGGGCTGTGACAGCCGCCCTATACGCCCAGGGCTCAGGGTCATGTCACCAGGCAGCCTGTGTGACCGGGAGCTTCTTCCAGGTCTCCACTATAGGTTCAGGGGTCCAAGCGCTTGAGTCATTCTCCACCGCTTTCCCAGGCCAGCTGCAGGAGCAGGATAGGAAATACAGCAGCCAGGACTTGAACCTGCGCCCATAAGCAAAGCCAGTGCTGTAGGCGGAGCTCAGCACACTGCACCACAGACAGCACACAGCCACAAAGCCTGACTGGGCCCTCTAAAAGGGTTTTGTATCAGAGTCCTGTGGCTGCTGTGACCAGACTGTCCCAGATCAAGGGTTCAAGGTGATGGGAATTTAGTCTCCCCCTTTTGGAATCCAGAATCAAGGTGTGCGCGAGGCCAGGGTTGGGGAACCCTGCTGGCTGCAGTCCCTACTGCCCTCCAGCAGTCTGACCCCCTCCTCTGCTCAGCCCTAGGTCCTCCTCATCTCAGGTCCCCAGCCCTGGGCAATAGGAAGGCACAGCCCTGGGGGCCCTCCTACGCGCAGCTGGCCACGCTGCACCTGCAGACCCCCGGCTGGCTGGCCGAGTGTCTCGCGGTGGAGGCCTAAGGTTAGACATGAGAAGGACTGCCCAAGGCTGTGTGTGTCACAGGACACTGAGGGGACAGGAGGGCAGGGGGAGGGTCGGCAGGCAGGGGGAGGGTCTGCGGGCAGGGGGGAGGGTCGGCGGGCAGGGGGAGGACTGGCAGGCAGGGACCCCTCCTCTGAGTACTGGCTCTACGGCAGCATCTGTTCAGGCACTGCCGCAGGCAGAGTTCACAGCCCAAGTTCAAATCCACGGGGGAAGGGCGTGTGTGGCCCACTTCTGGCTGGCAGCGGCGCCATGGAGACCAGGTGCAGGGCCTTAATTAGCGGCTGTCACTCCCGGGACCAGCAGGAACTCACACTTTCACCCCTGGAGAATAAGGCGTTTGGAGGAGCCTGGCACTCCCCGGGGCGCCACTCCGGGCTACCCAGCCTCCTCCTCTGCTTCTCACACCAGCTCACCCTTGGACGGACCACGTGGTCACTGCCCGGCTGCTCCACCACACCCTCTGCCCGTGGCAGCTGCGGCTGGTCAGCTGGGACGAGAGAGAGCGCCTACGGACCAGGAGCCCGCAGCCCTGCCCGGGGCTCAGCCAGCCTGGGGCTGAAGAAGCAGGGAGGGTAGGGGGAGGCTCAGAGTCCCTCCTGGCCCAAGTGTGGCTGGGAGCCCCCCCCACCCCGTCCCCCAACGGAGAGGACTTGGCCAGCACACGCCCTTGAATCAGTCCTGCTTGTGTTGCAGGATCCAGAGCCCAGAGGTGGACAGCGTTTGTCCTGGGGGCTGAGGAGGCAGACACAGGGACACACCTGCCTTCCCTCTGCCTTCCCCAGCTCCCAGGTGGGGAAGTGGCGGCCTGGGAGCCCAGGGCCAGCTCCAGGCCCTCTCAGAGCCCTGCCACCCTGAGGGCACAGCTGGCTCCGCCTTGCCAGAGGGTGGCTGCTGCAACAGTTCCCTCCCAGTCCCAAGGTGGTGATCGGAAAAACAGGAAAATGAAGAAATCAGTTCAGCGCCATCCCGGAAAACACAAGCTTAATTAGAGCTGCGGCTCCTACTTGAGGGCAGCAGGAGGGAATGGGAGGGGACAGGAGGGAATGGGAGGGGACGGGAGAGGACGGGAGGGGACAGGAGGGGCGGGAGGGGACGGGAGGGGACGGGAGGGGATGGGAGGGGCGGGAGGGGCAGGAGAGGACAGGAGGGGCGGGAGAGGACGGGAGGGGACGGGAGGGGACGGGAGAGGACGGGAGGGGACAGGAGGGGCGGGAGGGGACGGGAGGGGACGGGAGGGGATGGGAGGGGCGGGAGGGGACGGGAGGGGATGGGAGGGGCGGGAGGGGCCGGGAGAGGACAGGAGAGGACAGGAGGGGCGGGAGGGGATGGGAGAGGATGGGAGGGGCAGGAGGGGTGGGAGGGGACGGGAGAGGACAGGAGGGGCGGGAGGGGATGGGAGAGGATGGGAGGGGCGGGAGGGGCGGGAGGGGTGGGAGGGGACAGGAGGGGACGGGAGGGGACGGGAGGGGATGGGAGGGGATGGAAGGGGCAGGAGGGGCGGGAGGGGTGGGAGGGGCGGGAGGGCAGGGTCTCCTGTTCCTGTATTCTGTCACTTGCTTGTTCTCAGGAGCCGTGTGCTCTGGCTGACAGGGGCCCCAGAGTGAGGGCGGGGGAGGCCCGGCAGCCTGCCAGCTCCCTCCGCCCGAGACCTTACTCAGTGCAGGTGCACTCGTGCCCATCCTGACTGTGGCCGACAGATGTTCCTGGCCGGGGCCACGCGCTAGACGGAGCAGGTGCACTGTCCCGGGTGGAGAGGGCTTGGCGTGCACAGCGCAGACACGAGGCGGATCTGCTGCACCGAGCCGGATCACCAGCAGCTCACTGTTTTGGGGCCGAGGGAGTGAGGAGGAAGTGAGCCCCGTCCCTCGCCTGAGGCTCGGGCACGCCCACACCGCTGGGCACCTGGGTCTGGGCTGCATCTGGACATGACGAGCCTCCAGGAGAGAATGCGGCCACTCGGGCCCCGCACAACTCCTTTCACTGGTGTCCCTTCTGCAGCCTCCACTGACCGCTGAGGCCAGAGAGCTGGCCCTCGTCAGGGCTGGGCAGGGCACGGCAGAGCCTGGGACATAGAGAGGCAGAAGGTTCCTGTGCCGCTGGCCCTAGACCTCTTCTCTCACTGGGCGCCTCCTGCTGCTGAGCCCTGCTGCACACGCTCAGGTTCCGCCTAGCAGGGCCGAAGGCAGCAGACAGGCAGGCTGACCCCTACTCCCGGGGGGCCTGTGGCATCCCATAGGATGCTGGTTCGAGTCCTGACTGCTCCACTTCCCATCCAGCTCTCTGCTAATGTGCTTGGGAAAGCAACAGAGAGGGTGGCCCAAGTGTTTGGGTGCCTGCACCCACGTGGGCAACACACAGAAGCAGTTCCTGACTTCTGCATTTGGCCTGGCCCAGCTCTGGCAATTGCAGCCATTTGGAGAGTGAACCAGAGGATGGAACATGTCTCATGGCCCCTGCAGCCCGAGGTTCTGCCCCAAGAGCTGTGACCCTGACAACCTCCCTGACACGTTAATTGGCATTGCAAGTGGCAGTGGGGCCCTCTGGAGAGTCAGACTGGGAGCCTGCCACCAGAAAGGAGGGCCACCCCCTGCCCTTGGAGCTGGTTTAATTGGATCTTACATTCCAGGGTCTCCGGGCCCCTCGCTGACCGTCCTCGCTAAGTCCTGCTCAGCCACAAAATGAGCACAGCCCTGCCTCCAGGAGCGACTTACGGCAGGCAGCCCCAAGGCGAAGTCAGGGTGCCGCCTGCACCCTCAGTCTGGCACAGGAGCCAGGGCTGTCCTTAAGGAGAGCAGACGTCACCACCGCCAGGGACCCAGGCAGCTACCCGGGTCCTGTGGGGCAAGGGGCGAGGCAGTGGCTCCTGTCCCTGCCTGGGAGGAACTGACTTCTTAGCATCTTGTGATGGGAGATAGTGAGAACAGGCTTGGTCCCCAGCTGAGCAATGCACCTGTCTGCATGGTTTCTGAAGAAACAGAATATTCCACGTGGGGAAAGCAGGTGTAGTGTACAGCAGAAGGCCCAGCCAGGCAGGGTTCAGTTTTCCCAAGGAAACTTGCAGGAGTCACTTACAGGGGCTTGAGGGGAGGCTGAGGGCCAAGCCCCGTGGCTGGGCCTGCTGGGGGAGAGGGCGTGCTGCTGGCCAGCCAGGGTGGCCATGAGCCATCGTTGCTGTCCGTCCAGCCCAGCCACAGGAAGGAGGACCAGAAACAGACTCGGCCCGCCCCTGTCCCCGACAGCGGCAGGCAAGGCCCAAGGGGTGGGCTCAGGCCAGGGCAGTGCCCCTACAGGGTCAGCCCCTCCAAGCCCGACGCCCGGAAAGCTGGTGTGCATTCCATGTGTGCCTCACTGTCCCCCTTTTCTGTGGACCTGGGGACCCCAGGAAGCAGCTTCTTCAGGAGTGGTTTCTGTTCTTCCATTTAAAGACAAATTCGCCAGATCCCAGGCAGCACCAGGAGGACGCCACCAACCAGGCAGAGCCACAAGAGACACGAGCCCGAATGCAGGCCCTGAGGCATTCCCAGAACCCGTGACCCATGGGACCCAGGCGGCCTCGCATGACTGTCCACCAAGCCCCACGAGGGCCTATGCTGGCTCTTTTGGGTCAGCCAGGAGGTTTGCCTGGGCCCACGTCATCTGCCCATTTCCATGCTGAGCGTCCGTTAGCGCTGAGTCATGGTACTGGCTCCTAGCACACAGCCGAGCTGCACGCAGGGCACACAGGGCACACAGGAGCTGGGCAGAGCCTCCTCTCATCTTGCGCACTCACACACCTGCCAGGATGACCAGGAAGGAGCCCAGGGACCCTGGCCGGTGAGAAGCTGGACACACGGTGGTCTGGCCCCTGCGGCTGCCCCCTGGCCTGAGCTGGGCTTACCGTCCCCTGGCGGCACTGAGTTCTTCTCCGAGGTAGGCTGGGTTGCTGGGGGTTCTGGGAGATGCAGACTCGGGGACGTCTCCCCTGGTCCCCACAGGTAGGACTGGGGCCTTCTCCTGGTCTCTGCCCTGGACACAGTCACGTCCACTGTGGCCAGCACTGAGCGGGGGATGTGAAAGATGGCCCACACACTGGGGCCGTGACCACCCTGCCCTGCAGGAACAGCCAAGAGCAGTCCCTGGTCCCCGCCACGACCAGCCACGGCCGGCAGCATCCCTTGATCTCGCTCTGGCCTCCAGAGCTGGGCCAGCGGGGCAGGTGACAGATAAACATTTTCAATTTATAACAAAAAAATCTCATTTCCAACTTCTTTCCATGTAAGATTGACTCTGCAGGTGGAAAGTTACCAGGTTCCTGAAGCCATGGGTGGCTTTTAATATTAAGAGGTTTCTTCTTCTTTTTTTTTCTTTTTGCTGATTTAATTTCTGGGCTATTAAAGGCAGCCTGGGGAAATGGTAGCACCTGCCGAGGATGACAGGCAGGAGCAGGCACGCAGCTGGGACACGGAAGATTTCTGGTCCATCGCGATCGGGTTCTGTTATCATCATTATTTTTAACATTTCCTTGAATTATTTTATAGGCAGGGAGAGCCCTTCCACCAGCTGGTTCTCGCCCCAAGCGGCTGCAGCGGCCAGGGCTAGGCCAGGGTCTCCCACATGTGTACAGACAGGCACCCCAGCTAGTGCCAGCTGTGCCAGCAACTCTCCATACCACCTGTGTGCAGCTTGGGCTTCCTGCCTGCGCTGTGGCCAGGCCCCATGGACAGGGACCCAGCTTCAGATGAGCGGGAGACAGTACTTCCCGGCCCTCGATAGGGGGATGTCAGAGGACTCAGGGACGTGTTTCCCACCTGCAGGCCACACAGCACAGGAAAGGCAAGGATGCTGGGCCAGGAGAACAGGCCTTTCCCACTGTCTGACTCCACGCGGTCCAGTGGAGGCATGTCCAGCCTGGTGTCAGAGAGCTGAGGTGCAGAGAAATCCTTGAGGCTTTATTATCACTGGTCCTGTAGGATCAGACATCCGAGGAGTGGGCACACCTGGAGCAGGTGCAGCACAGCACACATCTCAGCACGCAGGCCCCTCCCACCGCTGTCTGATTGGCTGAGTGCTGCAGCTGCACTGCAGGCCCCTCCCACCGCTGCCTGGTTGGCTGAGGACTGCAGCTGCACTGCAGGCCCCTCCCACCGCTGCCTGGTTGGCTGAGGGCTGCAGCTGCACTGCAGGCCCCTCCCACCGCTGCCTGGTTGGCTGAGGATTGCAGCTGCACACCCTGACCCCAGCCTGAGCTACGAAGTTGCCTCCCTCCTCCCCTCTCTGCACTGCAGGTTCCCCCCGTGACTCGGCCACTCAGGGGCGTCCTGGTTCCCCAGGGAGTGTGGCTGTGGGCGCCAGTGGGCTCCTGGTGACTGTATTCTGTGTTGAGACTGGAGCACCAGACACTGTTCTAATGGTGGGAGAGGGCAGCAGGGCTGGGGCCGTCAGACCACAGGAGTGGCTGCCCTTTCTGCTGGCGTCCTTTCTCAGTGTACAGCCTAGCATCTGAGAGAAGGGGGTGAATCCGCATCAGACGCCTGCAAGAATACTTCCCTGGTGTCTCCCCAGAGCACTCCTGTCAGCTGCCGGGCTGGGTGGCAGTGCCCCAGGCTCCTTGGGCCACTTTCAGAGCCTCGGACTTTGCAAAGAACCCTTGCCCAAGGCAGGGAACCCTCCTGGGTTTGGCTCCTTGAACAAGGCCTGCGGCTGATTCTCTTCTAAATGGGCAAGGCACAGGGACCCTCAGACCCCTGACCCAGAGCATGGGGACCCCCACCCGCTGCTAGGGGGCTGGCCGCCCTGGGGCACCTGGGCGTGGGGCTTGCACCTGCTGGCTGTAGCCATCTCTCCCACAACCTGCCTGCGTGCACCTCTCGAGGTGCAGAGCTGTGGCTATCCGTCCCTGCAATGTCCCACCTCTAAACAAGGTCATGTCCTCCACAATGGGCTCCAGCAGGTGGCCTGGGGTCACCACTCATCCCATAGCATGTGACCACACAAGTCGTGAGTGGCCCAGTGACCAGGCAGAGGGGCTGCAGCAAGAGGCCCCAGACCCCAGGAATACTGGTGCATGATGGGGGCAGAGCCCAGCAAGCAGCCCGCTGTCCCCTCCCCGCCTCTCCCTGACCAGGGACTGTGAGTAACGGGTCAGGGCTAGACCCGAGGGACCCCGACACTCGGCGCCTTGACACAAAGCTGCCATAAGAAGCCTCCTGCCGCCCAGGACCTCACAGCCACTTCCCCTGCTGGAGTCCGACTCCAGGCTGCTGTCCTGGCCAGGGAGCCGCAGACCTGCCACAGCCGACCACACCCAGGGGTGGGCCACCCCGTCACTCAACACAGGTTACGGTCACCTCCAATGAGCTAGGGGACAGTCTGGGTCTCCCACGTGGGTGCAGGGTCCCAAGGACCATCCTCTCCTGCTTGCTCAGGCCGTTAGCGGGGAGCTGGATGGAAAGTGGAGCAGCTGGGACGTGAGCCACCCTGGGGCCTGGCTCAGGGGCCAGGTGGACAGCAGATGTTCTGGGGACCAGCAGCTTGGCTGAGGGCGCTGCTCTGAGGGGGACACTGCCAGGACCTGCTGGGTGGATAGCCATGCCTCTGGGCAGGCGCTCCTCTCTGGGCTGCCCGGGAGCAACAGGGGCTGTGTGAGCCT
The DNA here is from genome assembly GCF_030435755.1 of Ochotona princeps. Lineage (NCBI taxonomy): Eukaryota > Metazoa > Chordata > Mammalia > Lagomorpha > Ochotonidae > Ochotona > Ochotona princeps. The sequence continues at coordinate 752,733 of NC_080845.1, read as the reverse complement.
GTTCCAGTGCCAATTCCACCCTCTCTGTGGGCAGTGAGTTGTGGCAGAGCAGAAGAGCGTCCTGTACTGCAGGGACAAGGTGGTCACTGCCGTGGGGAACAGCCCCTCCTGTCCTCTGCACACACCGGTAGTGAACGCTGGTGACTGCAACAGGGCACCTGGGCGTCCTGCCCCAGGAAGGAGGTTGCTAGACTCTTGGGGCTCAAGCCTGTGTCTCCCCAGACACCGTGGGTGCCACTTTCTTCCTCCCATTCACGCCCCTCCCCATTTCTGAGGGCCTGGGAGTGGCTGTACCATGCCCCACTGTCACCTCTACCATCAGTACCTCCCAAGCCACGCCCCTGCCACGCCCCACTGTCACCTCTACCATCAGTACCTCCCAAGCCACGCCCTGCCACACCCCACTGTCACCTCTGCCATCAGTACCTCCCCAAGCCACGCCCTACTGCCACCTCTGCCCGCCACTGTCCCTTGGAGCTGGAGCAAAGCCTAGACCTTGGTTGGCCCCCAGGATCCTGTGGACAGTCCCGGACGCCCCCGGCCATCCCTCCCCGTCCCTCTGACTACTTCCTTGCCTGCCTCTGGCCCTCCCCAACCCCTACAAACCCAGCTGCAGGCTCTGCTTGTTCCAGGACACCTGACTGCTGGAGACCGTGTTGTCCTGGACTTTGGGGTGTGACCTGGAATGGCAGTGAAGGGTCTGGCTGGGGGCCTCACCCACACACTGCAGCTCCAGCCCCTCAAGAGACTGGAGAGCAGGGTGGGGTGTCAGTGCCGTGGACGAGGGACATGGAACAGCTGGGTCACCACCTCCACTGAGGGCTCTCGGTCCCTGTCATGTGCCACCACTGCCCCTCAGCTCCCAGGGACGTGGCAAGTGCAGCGCCCTCCCCTCTCCCCTCCCAGCCAGGGAGGAGCCGGAAAGCACGCTGGAGTGCCGAGCTGGCAGCTGCAGAAAACAGAAGCAAGGGATTACAGGCAGGCAAGCGCAGTGGCTTGGAGCAAAGCCGCAGGCGGTCCAGATAGAGCCGCTCCCCGCCAGAGCCCCAGCGTCCCCCACGCCATCCTCCTTGACAATCTCGGCCATGCTAGGCCTCCTGCTCGGGATTTCAGGTCAGGCCTCGGCAGCACCTGCACCAGTGAGCCCCAGCTGCTGCTCCTGTGGTGGGAGATGGACAGACCCAACAGGGTGGGCTGAAGGCCCTCAAGGCCCAGGCACCCCGGAGCCATTCCCCTCGTACACACTGGGCTCTCGGGGCAGACCTGGCTCAGGCCCCTCCTCAGCCCCGTCCTGCATGGGACTAAGAGATTGACATCCAGGCCCGGAGGCGTGGCCTAGCGGCTAAAGTCCTCGCCTTGAACGCCCCGGGATCCCATATGGCCACCGGTTCTAATCCCGGCAGCTCCACTTCCCATCCAGCTCCCTGCTTGTGGCCTGGGAAAGCAGTTGAGGACGGCCCAAAGCTTTGGGACTCTGAACCCTTGTGGGAGACCCGGAAGAGGTTCCTGGTTCCCGGCTTCGGATCGGCGCAGCACCAGCCATTGCGTTCACTTGGGGAGTGAATCATCAGACGGAAGATCTTCCTCTCTGTCTCTCCTCCTCTCTGTATGTCTGACTTTCCAATAAAAATAAACAAATCTTTAAAAAAAAAGAGAGAGAGAGATTGACATCCACGCCCAGTCTCCAGGCGGCTGGAGGAGGCCTTCCCGGCCTGGGCGTCACTGTGGGAGAGGGAGGAGAGAGAGGGAGCCATGGCGGGGGCAGGGGGCAAGAAGGGCGGCACTGGGCCCTCTGCAGGTGCCCAACTCTTACAGGTGAGGGGACCCAGGCTCACCCAGCCCAGAGGACCCTACCCTGACTGTCTTCAAGGCCCCTCACTGCCCTGGGTCATGGGGGTGAGTTCTTGCTGGCAGCCCTCACTCATTAGGGACGTGTGGCCAGGAGGGGGTCACCCAAAGGGGCCGCATCCTGCACACCCCAGTGGCCCGGCGCCTGGAGGTGACGCGGCCGTGGACAGCAGTCATTGCTCACCCTGAGAAGTCTGGGACTGAAGACCCAGTTCCTGGCAGCGCACCTTACCCGCCACGGGCCTGTGCTGCAGGCAGGGAAGCCGCTCACTGTGGCCAGCCACAGTAGGGGGGCTGCGGCCAGCCCACAGGGACCCTGGGCCCAAGGCCTTCCCGCAGGCCCCGCCCTCGGGGAGGGAGGCTGTGACCCAGAGCACAGGCTGGCCCTCCCGGTGACTCCTCGAATGACATCTCTTAATTCGGCACAACCTACAGGTACCAGGCCACCACCACAGTCACTCCCAGGCCAGCCTTGTTCCCTCTGCCCGACCCCACAGGGCAGACTGCAGGAGTCACCTCCAACTCCCTGGACCCTGCTAGGAGTTCAGCTCCATCCATCCTCAGCCCGGGCCTTAGGAGTCCAGTTCTTCCACCGTGCCGTAGTGGCCTGCAAGTGTGCGGGGGGCCTGTGGCTGTGCAGGGGGCCTGCGGGTGTGTACGGGGGGCCTGTGGGTGTGCAGGGGGCCTGCGGGTGTGTGCAGGGGGCCTGTGGGTGTACAGGGGGCCTGCGGGTGTGTGCGGGGGGCCTGTGGCTGTGCAGGGGGCCTGCGGGTGTGTGCGGGGGGCCTGTGGCTGTGCGGGGGGCCTGCGGGTGTGTGCGGGGGGCCTATGGGTGTGCAGGGGGCCTGCGGGTGTGTGCGGGGGGCCTGCGGATGTGTGCGGGGGGCCTGCGGGTGTGTGAGGGGGGCCTGCGGATGTGTGCAGGGGGCCTGTGGCTGTGCGGGAGGCTGCAGGTGTGTAGCAGGAATATTGCTCCCCAGACTCGCAGGCCCCGTGTGGCAGGGCTGGGCATCAAGGGCTCTCTCGGGGGAGGCTGGAAGCACCTGTGTTGTCACCGGGGCGTGGGCAGCCGTTCTCAGGATTGGGGCAGGGCTGTCTCCTGGGCCCCTCCCACACACACCCTTCCCTTCCTCCTGACACTGATGACGCCCCAGGCAGGTCCACGGATTCCCTCACGCGGAAGATCCCACGTGCAGGGAGTGGCCCCGAGCCACGTAGACACACAGCGCTGCTCCCCCACATTCCTGCACTCGCCTGCGCTCTGGCTTCGTGCCATCTGTACCTTTGGGAACGGCTTCCCCAGCCACTTGTGACATCTCCGTGTCCCACAAGACGGAGAACACCCCCAAACTCTGTGGGCGCCGGCTCACGCTTCTCTGGCCAGAGCTTTCCCTTCAGTCCCGGGTTCCCAGATGCCTGTCCATGCCCGCCGGAGAGGCCTCTAGCTGAGTCCCCGTGGCGAGGACAGGCCGCAGGATGCGCCCCCAGCTGCAGCCCCACTCCTCCCCAGCAGGGAGCCCGTGCTTGGGTTTGCACAAACGTCGAAGCTGTTAGGAGGAAAATGAGAGGAGCCACACCGGAGCAGGGCACGCACGTGGAGCACACGCAACCTGCCTGACCTTGCGCGCCCGCCCAAGATGCATGGCCTGGGTGCCAGGAGCGGGTCTCCAGTGGCCAGCAGTGCCAGGGAGGCAGATCTGGGTGTGACTGTGTGCTTGTCAGTAAACATGTCGCGGCTCCATGCCCAGGCAGGCCCTGCTAGAGAGAGCCATCCGGCACTGGAGGAGGCGCCGGGCACCCTGCAGTCCAGCCTCGGGCAGGCTCCTGCTCCCCAGCAGGGGCGGTAGCTGTGATGCAGGGAGCCCTGGTAGCCACAGGGGCAGCACAGGGAAACTCCCCCCAAACACACACACACCCTCAGCCAAAGCTGCGTAGGAGCAAGAGAGAGGCCCAACTCGGCCCAATCCCTCCAGCTGCACTGCCTCGCAGGGCTGACACTGGCTGGACATAAACCCCACTGAGGCCCCTGGCAGAGCCTCCAGCCGGGAGGGGCTGTGCCATTGTCCCCACCCCCTGAAAACTCCCAGAGAGCCAGCGAGAGCTGAACCCCCGCGGGCTCCCCTCTGCCTGAGGAGCCCCATGGACCTCCCCTCAGCCCGCAGAAACCCCCACCGGCTTCCCCCTGCCCGCTGAGCCCACTTGCCTCTCTTTTCCTCACCACCCACCGCTTCCCATGCCGGGTTACCCAGAAGGCCGAGTCTCGCGTGGGACCCTGGCTGTGCCTGGGCAGTGCGGCTTCCACCCCCACCCCGACTCTCCAGGCCTCTGAAACGTTCTGCGGATGTTGGTTTGATGTGAAATTACGTATGCACAGGCTTAATGCTCTAATGTCGTTGTTGCAAATAAATAGCCGGGGGCACACCCCGCACCCCCCTCTCCCGCTCCCTCGGCCCCGGGGCCTCCACTCCCAGGCTCCCCACCTCTTTAATCTTCTTGACTTACGTTCCTGCCTTCGATGTGGCATATTAATGTTAGGTCAAAAAGTATTTCATCAGTTATTCTGAAGGTCTTATTTCATTTTTATTCCAGAATGTGCAATCCCGAGAAAAAATAATTACATCTGAGATCAACAGCGCAGCTCCGGCCCTGATGCGCGGAATCAGGAAGCAGCAAAGCAGGACGGGCACGAGCCACGCTGCTCCACCGCATGCCCAGGGAAACCCGGCACCGAGCGCAGAGGGTGGCTCGAGGCCCGGCCACGGCTGCCCTGCCACCGGCCACCTCCACCAGAAACGGGCAGTGCCAGGCCTCCTGGGCCCGGAGACGGGGATCACCCCCTCCAGAAGTGTTAGTACAGTCCCAGCTGTGCCCCCCACCAGGTGCCCCTGGCCCAAGCGTGGCACGCCGCGTGCACCCATTTGACAGCTGTGACAGCTGAGGTGCTGAGGACATTGGACATGGTTCCCATCATCAGAGTAGGTGGTGCCATGACCCAGGCAGGGGCAAGACTCAGTGCCCTGGAGCAAGTGGGACCGTGACCCAGGCAAGGGTAACACTTGGCACCCTGGTAAACGTCCCCAGCAGAGGACGGCCCCAGTCCCTGAGATCCTGCACCATGCGGGAGACCCTGATGGAGCGTGTGGCTTCAGCACAGCCCCGCCCTGTGCACTGGCGGCCAGCGTCTCCTGCACACCTAGGCTTTTGAAGATGCAGAGGTCACAGCTAGGGGACGCTTCCTGGAGGAGGTGTCACCTGGGCTGGGGAGTGAGCGGCTGCTGGCAGGAGCCCCCCAGCTGAGCCGAGTGGGGTGCACTTCATCACCCTGCAGGATGCCCTGTTCTGCTTTCTGTCCTAGCAGCTCCAGAGGCTGAATCAGCAGCAGACAGCCCCCTGTGCCAGCCTGCTTCTCGTAGGGCTTGACAAACAGGGGCAGGGAGCATACAGACTGTGGGGTGCAATAGAGGTGAGGGAGGGTATGACAGGGTGAGGTGGGACCCTGGTCTGTGTGGCATGTGCAGGCACCGGGTCGTGAGCCAACCTGAGGCGGGAACAGGTGTGCCTTCCCAGCAGGACTCCCAGGACAGTACCTGATGCTGTGGGAAGCCTACATTTCACAGAAGTTGCAGCTAATGGACCTGCTCTGAGAATGCCCCAAGTGTGGCACGGGACGCGCTGTCTGGGCTCTGCTCACTCAAGAGCCCCCTTGGAGGTGCAGGTGTGTGACTGCTACAAAGATGCTGACGACAGAAGTGCCAGGTGGGCGGACCTCAGCCCACAGGGTAAAGGACACACACTATGGCAAGGCTCACCTCCCACCCCTGGGACCCCCTCCCTAGTCTCCCAGCCCAACCGTGGCCAAAGGAGCATGTAGGGCAGCCGGCTGCAGGCCGAGGCTTCCCCAGGCTCAGCAAGCCCCGTTCTGCGCGGAGCTGGCTCCTGGCGGAGATGACTGCCTGCTTTGCTCCCACCGCCGAGTCCCGTGTGCACCTCACCGAGCTCTTGTACACCTGCCAGCGTCTGAAGCAGCGAACTGAAGCTCTGAAGTACGTGCTGAAATCCTATATATAGCCCTAGGCAAACGGCCCAAGGCCAGCCAGACGCTAATTACCAGGGGCCCACAGGAGAAGCTGGTCTTCCAGCTGAAAGTACTTCCTCTTTACCCAAAGAAAAGCGAGAAAAAAGGAACAAAAGAAAAGAAAAAGCAGCGAGCCAAAAGTTGGAAGTTTCTGTGCTGAGTCCCTTTCTCCCCCTTTGGAGAACTCGCTGAGGAGGTCCCGGCTCCGGCCCCTCCTCCCCCCGGGCAGGGGTCAGGGCAGTGTGCACACGGCTAAGCCGCCCCTCCTCCCCCCGGGTAGGGGTCAGGGCAGTGTGCACACGGCTAAGCCTGGCCTACTGCTGCCAGGAGCATGAGCCGGGCCAGAGCAGATGTCACAGCTGTCCATGGGGATCAGAAGCAGCGAGTACAGCTGTGCACCTGCTTGAGGGGCTTAGAGGAAGCCCAGCACCAGCACGTCCCTGGCCTCCCCAAGCATCAGCTCCCAGCCAGCCCCCCACCCAGGCCTTCTCCCCAGACCATCCAGGAGCCTGGGGTCCCAGAGGGGTCGCCGTTCAGCAGGGGCCTGGTCCTTGAGCAGCTGGACACACACGGTTCATGGAACCAGGGGGAGCCACAGCCGCCCTCTTCCTGGCTGGGCTGTGCCCAGCCCTGAGCAGCTACTATGGTGCCCCTGTTGGGAAGCATCTAGAAGGGGGTGTGCCCACCTGGCTTCAGCCCACCACCGTGGAGGGCGGGGGCAGAGGATGCCGTGCAGCTGGGTGCCACCCTGCAGCGTGCCGGGGTGAGTAGCCGTTAGCCAAGGGGCCCAGCCACGAGTAAGCAGGGTCCGCTATGGCTTGGTGAACCTTGTCCCCAGAAAGTCCATAGCCACCCCCAGGCTATGGAACCCCAGGAGGAGAGAGAGCTGCTCCAGGAGCTGCCATGACATCAAGCAGGCTGCTTCTGCCTGGCCTGCTGCCTGGACCCCGAGAGCCCAGGCAGGGTGGAGGCTGGGACTTGGGGAAGGCCCCAGAGGGCCGGTGCACACAGCTGCCAGGGTGTGGGCCTGCCCGTGGTTGTGGCGTGCAGGGGAGAGGAGGGGTGACCCAGGCTCGAGGCAGCAGGGCAGCCGGCGACAGGCCTCAGATTCCTCCCGGGTCACCATTTGCACTCTTTCCGGCTGAGCACGCTGTGCCAGGGTCCGTGCCAGGGTCCTTGCCAGGTGCAGGAGACCTGTGTCATGGCGCCCGGACACATGGGGGTGGTCAGGAGACCCAGGCTGAGGGTCAGCGTCCAAGGCCAGGCGGCTGGGAGCGGAGCGGAGGACCTGCCATGGGGCCCCATGCCCTTCCAGGGACCTGGCCACACCCAGCACCTCGCAGCCACTGGAAGAACCTAGCAAACAACCCTACAAGGCCACAGGCAAGTTCCCCACCGCCTCAGACCTGGACCCCAGCGTGCGTGTGTCATCAGGGGAAGTGCCCGGGTCAGTGCCTGGCCTCAGAGTCGGGGGAAAGGGGGAGGCTGCAGGATGAGGCCCCCACTGTTGGACAAGCGGGAGCACCAGGGTGAGCCAGGCGCTGGCAGCTGGGGGCGGCCCACGGCACGGAGGCACCGGGAGGGCTGGGGCAGCCCACGGCACGGAGGCACCAGGGTGAGGCAGGCTCTGGGGAGGGAGAGACGTTGAGCAGGGAGGACGGGAGCTCATCTTAATGGACAGGAGCACTTGTGTACGGTGAATAGATTCAATAATCAGAAAGCAAAAGCACATTTTTTAAGGGAAAAAAGTAGTAAATATTCATTGATGTTCTCTGTGAGGTGCCAGGGTCAGGTCGTAGAGATGGATTACAGCAGATGTGAGCAGGCAGGTCTGCCACACACGCACACACACACACACACACACCTGTCTACACACACACACACACACACACACACACACACACCTGTCTCCCCACCATACACACACACCTGTCTACACACACACACACACTCCCATCTGCTGATTCACTCTCCAAATGGCCACAGCACCCAGGGCTGGGCCAGGCCAGGAGCTTCTTCCTGGGCTCCCATTTGGAGCAGGATCCCAAGCACTTGGCTGTCCTCCACTGCCTTCCCAGGCGCCTCAGCAGGGGGCTGGATCAGAACTGGTGCCCATATAGGATGCCGGCACACCCGCAAGTCCCCTCCTCACTGTCCCCCGTGCCAGGGCAGTGGGTCCTAAGGGGAGTCACCCGCTGGGCTAGGTCTCCTGGCAGGTGCCCCCGGCAGCTACTATTGGTCAGTTCCTGGACAAAAGACCAACTCCCAGGACCCCAGCAGCAGCCTCACTCTCAGCTCCCTCCACCCACAGCCCCCTCCACCCGCAGCCCCCTCCACTCACAGCCCGCTCCAGGCCGTGTGTGTGTGTGTGTGTGTGTGTGTGTGTAGCTCTGGCTTTCAAAAAAACAGTTTTTATCAAAAAAAGAGGAGGAGGGCTCCCGCCATTCCCCCAGCAGCCCCTGCCCCGTCCACCCCAGTAAGGCCTGGGTTTCTTCAGGAAGGCCCATCCGCGCCCTGACTTCCACCCTTCAAGCACTGCAGGTACACTCGGTCGGGGGATGGGGACACCTCCCAGGCCGAGGCCTCACAGCACCCAGCAGGGCACAGGGGCAGAGCGAGCTCAAAGCCAAAGGACGCTGGCCCCGCCAAGCAGGGAGCTGACAACCACGGCCGTGAGAGTGGCCGAAGCAGCTGGTAGCTGTGGGGAGCCACGGAGGGCACTGGGTTGGGACAGGGCTGTGGGGAGCCACGGAGGGTGCTGGGACAGGGCTGTGAGGAGCCATGGAGGACGCTGGGCTGAGGCAGGGCTGTGGGGAGCCACGGAGGGCACTGGGTTGGGGCAGGGCTGTGGGGAGCCACGGAGGGTGCTGGGACAGGGCTGTGGGCAAGCCATGGAGGATACTGGGCTGTGGCAGGACTGTGAGGAACCATGGAGGGTGCTGGGACAGGGCTGTGGGGAGCCACGGAGGGCATTGGGTTGGGACAGGGCTGTGGGGAGCCACGGAGGACACTGGGCTGTGGGGAGCCAAGGAGGGCGTTGGGGCATTGCTGTGGGGACCCATGGAGGGTGCTGGGACAGGGCTGTGGTGGTGGGAGGGGAGGGGGAGCCGCCACACCGTGGGGAGGGGGAGCAGCCATACCGATGACCCTGGGCAGGCTCCTGCATCCTGCAGGGCAGCCAAGGGCTGGCAGTCCCTCTGAGCAGTGCATCCGGGCCTCCCCAGGGACAGATGCAGCCGGCGCATGGCAGGATGAGGCAGCTACCCAGCGTAAAGTGGGTGGGATTTCACCCCACGTGGCTGTTCAGGACACCCCAAGCATCCGCACCCACTTTGCCCCACTATGGATCCTGGGATGCCCTCTACCCGCCCACCATGGAGTCTCTGCCGCCCCTCCCCCCTCTTATGGCCCTGCCAAGCAGGTCACACTGCACCTCACCTTCCCAAAGTGGGGGTGCAGGGGTCGAACACAGCCCGGAACCCTCACCACACAACCTGGTGGGATCCACTTGGCCGGGTCCAGCCCCTCTCCTGGAGCCCCCTTCCTGGGCTGAGGACGGGTGCCCAGGCCGCTTCCTGCCCCTCTGCCCGGCTGCTCTGCTCCAGGCTCAGACGCAGCCCCGCTGGCTTCCCGGAACACGGGGAATAAATCTTCCTTTATTAGACAGGGAGGCTCTTATTACAGCGTCTTTTCCTTCATTATCCCCTACATAAGCTCAGCCATAATGGGCCTCCAGTCCCCTTTTTGCATTCAGAATACCAGTCCCTGAAGGGGCCCCGTCAGGCTGGCAGCTCCTGCAATTGATAGGAACGGTGGCGGAGGTCACGGCCGGGTAGGCACTCCCTGGTCTGCCAGCCCAGGCCCCCCTGCCGCCCCCCACCACACACACACCCCATTGCCCTGGCTCCGCCCTCCCCTGAGCCTGGGGTCCCTGGTGTGCCAGGCTGCACCAAGAGAGGGACCGACAGACAGGCAGAGCTGGGCGAGGGAGGGGTCGCATTCATCCGCTGCCCGTCCTTCCCTTCTGGCATCCTCCCAGCTGACACTCCTGCCTCGTGCCGCTGTGCACACACTGACACGGTCACACACACGCACACTCACATACAGCCACACGTGCACACACACAGAGCCATGCACAGCCACACGTCCTCACTCACACAGTCACACACATGAAGTCCCATGTGTACAGTCACAGACACACACACACATGTGTGTGCACACATACAGGTCACCCCCCCGTCGCACAGGCAGGCTTACACCTGCACTCCTGCTCCCAAGCCCAGCCACATACACAGGCATGCACACTCACACACTCACACATACACACTCTCTCTTGCGCTCTGGGACTTGCACAACATCCTGTGGGCCAACAGCTCCTCCTCCACGCACGACGGAGTCCCCTGGGCCAGCATGGTGGCAGGGGGCCTGACTCCTGACCTCCCATCTTCCCCATTACTGTGGGTGGGGGTGTCGTGGCTGCACCTGGTCACCCAGGCTGAGAAACTGCTTCATTCACCCTGGACAGGTGGGTCAGGCACACAGAGAAGTCCCCGGCGTGAGTGCCACCCGGGAGGGTCGCAGGAGCACAGCAGCCAGGGAGCTGCCCACCTCCCCGCTGGGCACCACGAAACTGACCTCTCCCTGCAGCAAGCCTGGATCCCCAGGGGGAACAGGGTAGGGTTGGCCTCCCGGGCTGTGCGCCAGGGGCTGGGCAGGGAGCAGTCGGAGGGTGACCCCTCTTGGCCCAGATGCAGGGCACGAGTGCTCTCATCCACAGGAGAAGCAGGATCTGGTATGAACGTTAGCGGAGTGGACCTTGTACCCCAGACCCTGGCTTGAAGCCAGGCCCCACAGGAATGAGACCTCTGCGGGCCAGTGGGGAGCCCCAACCAATGGCCTCCCTGGCTCAGCCCAACCTTGCTGTTCCTGACTGCGGCCCCAGGGACGCCAGTTAGGGCTGCAAAGAACCCTGGGCCCCAGCACCACAGACAGGCACTAAACAGGGACCTTGAAGGGGACGGGAACTCCACGCCTGGCAAGCACTTACCCAGCACATGCTGTGTGCTGCGGCTACAGAGGCAGGAGGGCATGGGCGGGCACTGGGGCACTAATGGCAGGTGCCAGGAGGGGGAATGGGGTGGGGGAGGGGACACAAGTCATGGTCAGGGACTGGCCCCTCTGTGAGGGAGAATGGGGAGGGCACAGGGTCCGGGAGGGCAGTTGAGCCAAGGCCCCGAGGCAGCCAGGTGGTAGGAGAAAGGGCAGGTATTCCTGAAGGGTTGGATCTACAACCACCTCCCCAGGGCATTTGGGCATCCAGGCTCAGGTCAGGGGTCACACTGACAGCTCCCCAGATGAGGAGGCCACCACCATCAGAGAGGGTGGAAGTGTGCAAGGCAGGAAGCCAGGGCCCCTGGGTAGGGGTCACGCTGGCTGCTAGGTGGTGATCCCAGAAAACAGCCTAGAAACCAACAGGGAAGGACTACCTTTGCAACAACTGCCATTGGGATGATTGGCTCCCTACCAGAAACCAGTAGATCCCTACCTCACACCATTCATCAAAACTAAGACCAAAATCCCTGACTCACACCATTCACCAAAACTAAGACCAAAATCCCTGCCTCACACCATTCACCAAAGCTAAGACCAAAGAGTTCAATGCTTTGGTTGCCTGTGAAAGTCTGGAAGGAAAACAAGGTGTATCTTTTTGGGAGAGGAAAGCAGGTGAAACAAACTAGAAAATGTTGAAACCTTAAAAAATTAAATAAAGCTGAGACAGACAGGCTCATACGTTAAAAAATGTCCCACCTTCTAAAAATAGGTCGAGGACACTATTTTTAAATTCTGAGACACAAACAGCAGAGGAACATTTGCAAACCAAACATACACAAAAGAATCTTTTCTCACAAAACATGAAAAAGCCTTACAAGTCAACAAGAAACCTTCTGTAGAATAAGTAGAAACAATAAACTAGCCAGCTAGAGGGGCACATGGGAACCATCACAAACCTGAGGTGCAGGCGTGGGCCATGGTGGTGAAGACCCCACGCAGGTACCCACAGCGTCACAGGAGTACCCGGGCTCAAACCCCATGCCTGCTCCTCACAGCAGCTCCCTGGGAGGCAGCCAGAGGCGGGGGTCCCTACACCCGTGTGGAAGACCCCGATGGAATTCCAGCCCAGCCACAGCTGCTGTTGCCTCTTGAGAAATGACTCACAAATTTTCTCACATTCTTCCTCTCTGCCTTTCAAATAAATGTAAAGAAAATAATTAAATTTGTGAACACAAAGTGACTTGCAAAGATTTCTGAAACCGAATGGGTTGTCCATAATTACACTTATTCAGATCAGTTCTAATGAGAGCAGTGATGGTGATGGTGGTGATGATGGTGGTGATGATGGTGGTGATGGTGATGATGGTGATGGTGGTGATGGTGGTGGTGGTGATGATTGTGGTAATACTGATGGTGGTGGTGATGATGGTGGTGGTAATGATGATGGTGATGATGGTGATGATGATGATGATGGTGATGATGATGATGGTGATGGTGGTGATGGTGATGATGGTGATGGTGGTGATGATGGTGGTGATGATGGTGGTGATGATGGTGATGATGGTGATGGTGATGATGGTGATGGTGATGGTGATGATGGTGATGGTGATGATGGTGATGATGATGATGGTGATGGTGGTGATGGTGATGATGGTGATGGTGATGGTGATGGTGGTGATGGTGATGATGATGATGATGATGGTGATGGTGGTGATGGTGATGGTTATGATGGTGATGGTGATGATGGTGATGATGATGGTGATGGTGGTGATGGTGATGGTTATGATGGTGATGGTGATGATTGTGGTAATGGTGATGACAGTGATGATGGTGATGATGATGATGATGGTAATGATGGTGGTGATGATGATGATGGTGGTGATGATGATGATGGTGGTGATGATGATAGTGATGGTGATGATGGTGATGATGGTGATGGTGATGATGGTGATGATGGTGATGGTGATGATGGTGATGATGGTGATGATGATGGTGATGGTGATGGTGAAGGTGATGATGCGGTTACCTGTGACCAGGCAGAGCAGGCCGGACAAAGCTCTCAAGCACACCTCAGCATGCATTTCCCCAGCAGACTTGAGAGCGCATGTGCACAGCACAGGTGTCACTTGTGTGGCACCACACAATCTGCAGGCTTGAGCCAGGGCCCAGCGTCACCACTGTCTCCCAAGGATGCTCTCCTGTGCCCATATTACAGAGGAGGGGCAGGGCTGACCCCTGCCTGGATCTCCCGCTTGCCCCACACTACAGGTTAGGGTCGGGACTGACCGCTGCCTGGATCTCCAGCTGGCCACCCACTGCTGACTTCACTGTTGCCCGGCTCTGCTGGACACCATTTCCTTATTTATTGTTGATTTGAAAGGCGGGGGCAGAGGAGAGAGAGAGGGACAGTGACAAAGAGAATGATTTTCCATCCACTGATTCACGCCCCAGATGGCTGCAGCTGCCAAGGTGACCCAGAATTCAAGGGCTTCATCTGGGTCTCCACTTGGGTGTGAGGTCCCACACATCTGGTCCATCTTCCACCCTTTCAGAAGTGGGACAGCCAGGACTCGAACCAGCATCCACACGGGCCGTAGCCCTGGTGCCCATTTTGCATGTTCAATGAACCTCAGAAGTACAATTGCATTCTAGTCTCCCATGGCAGTGGCCACCCCAGAGACTCGGACTCGGCCACCTCTCAGTCACACAGGGCCACCTGACGACAGCCAACGCGACACCATGAGGACATGGGCAGGCAGGTGCCAGTCCCCAACGGTGAGGACATCATGGCGTTTGGCACCACAGGTGGGCAGATGGAAGCAGCAGCCACATTTGAAATCGCGCTTTCTTCACATTGAAGATTTGTTCCTCCAACCAGTGCTTCAAGTTGCAAACAAGCATCTGAGCGATGAGTTTTCACTCCTTGCTTTGAACATTTTTGCCCTAATTATCTGAAATGTTGTGTGTGAGAGAGAAATAAGTTTTAGAAAACCAGTCTACCTAAAAGTGAACGAGGAAATTCCAGCACCCAGCCCAGCAATAGCACCTGCTCCCTTCACACCACGTCAACCCACAGTCGCGTCCACCAAGCCCGGAACTGTGGGCAGCCGAGAGGGCACCCCAACCGCAGGAAGTCTGCTCCATGCAGTCACAGGGTGCTGACCACTGTTGGGGGTCCCCGCCCCACCCCCAGCCCGACAGGGAAGGAAGTGGAGCTGGTCTATGTCCCCAGTGCCTGGAGACAGCGCTGGCCACTCAGCACCGCTGCTCGGAGCCCTGGGCTGGACCTCTTCCTGTGGCCCTAACAGGGGCCAGGTGCCGTCAGACAGGATGCTGTGCGCACACTGCCCCTCCTCTCGCCAGCTCTCCCTTCACTCCCCAGGCCCTTCTCTCCCACGGGACCTGGTAGCATGCCAGCCGTGCCCACACACAGTCCTCACTATTGCCTGGGGAACTCCTGTCGGCCCACAAAGCCCTGGCCTGAATGAATGCCTGTCTCTGAGCAGACATGACTGCTCTGTGAGGCCCCAGCAGGGTGCTGTGTGTGTGGCCGTGTGGTCCCCTGCGCCATGGGCACTGCTCTCACAGCCCAGGCTGAGTCCATGCTGCCTGGAGTCTGGGCGGAGTCTGCCTCAGCCCAGCAAGCAGAGCCCAAAGCCTTAAGCTCCCAGCAGGTCCCCAGGAGACTGAAGCCAGGGGGCAGCAACTCCCGGACAAGGTCTCAAGCAGCCGCACATCCCCAGCGCACCTGCTCCTTGCCGGGGCTGGCTTCCCCACTCCCTCATGCACAGAAAAGATTCTCTTATCAGAGCGGCTGTGGCAGAGGGAGCAGGTGCAGGCAGTATTTTGGGATGGGAAGGGGCCCCTGGAGCCTGTGAAATCACACAGAGTAGGCAGCCACCTACTCTACCTAAATATAATGCCGGTTCGGGCTGCCGGAGCCGCCTCCCAGCCAGCCGCCCCCTCCTGGGAACACGCGGCTGCCGGAGCGGGACAGCAGGCCCCCAGGCGTGAGCTGGCACCACCTCCTCTCACCAGAGCCACCCGGGCCCAGCCCTTGGTCACCACAAGGCCTCCCGCCTGGCCGTGAACCTGGGTACCCTGGCTCCAGAGGAAAGCCCACCATGTCGGCCGGGGCCCCTGCCAGCCAGGTCAGCTGAGGCAGTCTCACTTCCTTTCACCACACCCGGCAGCTGGCGTCTCCCGACAACACCTCCACCCTGGGAGACCCAGGCCAGCAGCTGGGTCGGTGGCTCAGGCGGATTAGTGGGTCAGGCCTCTCAGTGAGCAGTCCCAGTGCTACACCCAGACGAGAAGGTACCCAGGGGCGAGCGCTCTGCCCCGGACGCCGGGACCGGGCAGCAAGGTCTGTGCCGAGGGGCCATGCTGCTCGCCCACCTCCCTCCGCCCCTCCTCCGTGTGCGTCCTGATGTGTCCCAACCCCAGGCCGAGCCCACGTCCTGGGCTGAGCTGCCTCCTGCCAGTGGCTCCAGCTCCCCTGTGCCTGAGCCAGGTGTCGCCAAGTCCCTGACACTTCTGCCACCCCTGGCTCAGTCCTTGTGACCACCAGCCCGGTGCTGGCGTCCCCTGATCTCTCGCAGGCCTCCCAGGGGCTGCATGTAACTGCTCCCCCCACAGCTTCGGAGTGACCTGTCCCCAGACACCCCCAGTCTCCTTGGTCCCTGAACACCAGTCAGTCCTTCGTTCATCTGTCCACTGATCGCTCTGCTCTGGGACACTCCCAGTCCCTTGCTTGGCGACCATCCCTGGCTGTCAGGGTTCCATGCCCACTGTCCCACCCCCACAGCCACCACTGACCCCACCATCCTCTGCTGGCCTCCTCCCTCCATCTCTCCAGCTGGAACCCCTTGGCACTGGAGGCAGGAACTGGGAAGCTGCCATGCCCATGCCAAGAGCACCCCCAGCTGCTGGCAGTGCCCGCGGCTGCTCCTATGAGACAGGGCAGCCTCCCCTGAGGGGGCGGCACGGGCAGGACAGAGGTCTGGAGGACTGAGGGTTGCCAACCCCCAGGAGCGCATTAGCAGTCACTGAGCAGCCCGACCCCACAGCAGCCTGGCCACCCCCTCTCTGGCCTCTTGTGGAGGGCCCTGGGTACCTGCAGGCCCCCCATCTAAGGATCCCGGGCAGGACACGGGCACTGCCACGAGGGTATCTAGGATGGCACCGATTTCCAAGCCACCGGGAAGGGCAACACGTACTCTCACGGCCCTGAAGCCCCGGGGCTGTCCTCTGGGCACCGGCTGGCCCAGACTTTCACTCCTTGCAGAGGCCCTGGCCGACCGGGCGACAGTCACCCTGACCTGGTGCTTGAGCTCCAGCCGGTTCCCCAGAAACCTCTCTCTGTGCAGAAACCTTCCTCTTTGGGGTCCCTGGCACCCACCCCCACTGAGCAGAGAGAGCCCCCACCTGCTCCTGCCGCTCAAGGGCTGAGTTTGCACAGAGGGGCTTGGCATCCAGCCCTACATGGGACTTGCTGGTTGGTTAGGGAGCCCTGTGCTGGACTTGAGGGCTGCGGTGAGATTCCGGTGATGCCTCCACATCCTGTTGCCAGCAGCCGTGGGCCCTCAGCAACTCGACCCTGCAGGCTGAGTCCCAAGTGTCCCCACTACAGCTCTGGGTGGTGCCCCCCAGCCCCAGGCAGGTGCCAGGCGGCCCCTCACCCAGTTGCCCCTGGCCCAGTCCCGGGTGTTTCCAGGGAAGGCAGCTCCGCTCCAGGGGCACCCCCTCCCCAGCACGTGCGGGCACCGCCAGCACCTCCTTTCTGAAGTCGTGACTCGCCCACACGGCGGCCTGGGCGGGCTCTGCTTTGGTTTGGAGGCGGTTTCCTTCCTCTGCAATCTAGGCCGTGGCGACAGTTCCACCCTCGTGCGGGGCGGTCCTCCTGGGCTGGTGCCACACGGCGGGGGAGGGGGTTCTCAGAGCAGGCTTGAGCCTGCTCCACGCATGGCGATGGTGGAGCTTGGTGCCTGCTGGAGGCCCAGCCCTGCAGGCCAGGCACCTGCTGTCCCCTCTGAGCTTCTGACCCACCGGAAGGGAAGCCAGCAGTGCTGCAGCCGGACGGGCCACGCTGCACCGTGTTTGAGGTCTCAGGGCCTTCAGGGCAGGTGGCAGGAGCCTGCAGGCCATCAGGAGAGCCCTGTGGCCGCCCGCAGCACTGCCCCCCCCCCCCGCCCGCACACAGCGGCAGCACCGGGGGCCTCAGAGTCTCCGCCGAGGCTGTCGGGGATGAGACGGGGTGCAGCTGGTGCCAGGAGTGCACTTGGGGACAAGCTGCACTTTCAGCCTCGTTAATGTTAATGAGTGCAATCAGTATTAATGACCAGCAGGCACAAACCACTGGTGCGGAACCCTCCCGGTGCTGGATTCCGGGGTCAGTTCTGCCATGCAACACGGGCTGGCAGAGGGGATGGGGGTGGGCTCAGCAGACCCAGGTCCTTCCTCACTGGATGCAAGATGCCCACCCCAAAGGCAGGTGTGGGGGCCCTGTGAGCCTGGGAACAGCACCCTGACACAGAGGCACAGAGTATGCTGGGGGCTGCCTGTCTGGGGCCTCTCAGAAGCCATGGCAGCTCCCACTCTGGCCCTTGGGGCCAGGACCCAGCAGCAAAAGCCACCAGCTGGAAGCTCGCTCTCTCTCTCTCTCATCTGGCAAGTACTTCTGGACATTACAAGTCAAGAAGCATGGGAGCAAGACACGCCCCTCTGAGGATTCCTCTTCCACCTGGCAGTGTCCAGCTTGCTAGGGTCACAGTGGTTCCCCACCCCCAGCCCCGTCTCCTGTGGCCTGTCCTTCTTGGGAGACAAGCGGTGCACCCCAAATTCAGGCTAGATCACCTCCAGATCCTTGACCCACAGGCCTGGGTCCTGGTCAGGTTTTGTGCTGAGCCGCTCAGCATGAACTGAGGGACACTCTGACCCCAGGATGGGCCTCACGCCCTGAATCCCCCAGGGCTGGGCCTGCAGCAGCTGCCCACCCAGCCACCAGCGTCCACCCAGCCCCACCCTCAGATTCTACCTGGGGAAACAGAACCAGAAAGAGGACTGGCCTGCCCAGCCCCCACGAGCGGGCGTGGATGCGGGTCAGAGCCTAGTCCAGGAGCTGGGGTGGGGTATGAGTCTGGACAGGAATGTCCAGGGCAGGCCTAGGGGTGGGGGTTCTGGCTGACCTGGTCTCTAATGGACCTCGCCGCAGGCAGCCCTGGCCATTCACAGCAAGTCAAGGCCAGCCGGAAGGCGTGGAGGCTTGCATCAAGCTGGTTTCCAATCCCGGCAGACCCCAGGCCAAGACCATGCTCTTTCTTATTCCACGGAGGGAGCCAGGTTCGAGTCTCAGCTTACCTGCGTGTGGTCCTGTGTGTGTGTGTGGCACTCTCCATGGGTGCCTGGCATGCACTGAAACACTTGCTGGGGTCCCCTGAATGGCCGCCTCCTGCCCAGCTGCCTCCTGCCCAGCTGCCTCCTGCCCAGCTCTGTCACACCCTGAGCCAACCCTCTGGCCTCTGGGAGGGGAAGAGCTGCTTGGTGAATCTAATCAGGTGGAGTCCCACAGGCTGGCAAGGTCTGGGGAAGGTCTGGCCAGGGGACCCCGGGCCCACACAGCCACTCTGATCAGAGGGCACTGGGCGGCTACTAGACACTGGCCTGGCCTCCCCAGGGCCATGGTGACAGGGTGCAGCCCCTCCCCCACCTGGCCTTGCTTCCACCCTGTGGACACAGGCTCAGCTCCTTCCAGAGCCCCCAGCCCTGGCCACTGCACAGGCCCCACGGGTGGGGGGCCACAGTTATCTGTGCTTCCTTGTGGTCTCTCAGCCTCCCACGGGGCTCAGGCCAGGGTGGTGTCCCAGGAGGCACCTACCCTGAGAGGCTGAGATGAGGGCAGAGGGGTGGGGCGGCAAGATGGTCCTGGGGCCACACCATGCCCCAAGGGAGTCCGGGGCTGCCCTGGGATGAGGAGGATCCTGTGTAGCAGCCACTAGCTCACCCCGGATGGTGGGCAGCCACAGCAGTGCCCGCCCTGGCCCCTGCCTAGCCCCCCTGCCGCCATGGCTGGGAACCCCATGGAATGCCAGGTACCCAGTGCAGGCTCTACTTCTGGGTGGGACCCGCGGCCCCCAACATCACCGTGCTCTCAAAACATCGTGAGAGTGGGAGGGGCAGCACTTCCTGTGTGCAGGTCAGCGGGAGGCTGCATCTGAAGGGGGTGGGCGTGTGGGTGTGAACCAGCAGGTGGGTTCTCTCTCTCACACACACACCCTCTATTCCATCACCCTTAGGACATCCGACAGCAGGGCTGATGTCAGGTGGGCTGCTACACCCAGCTCTCTCAGGTGCCATCTGACACAGCAGCCCCGGGAGGAGCCGGGCCCAGGTCTCCGTGTCCATGCCCCCACCTCCTGGATCCCTGTTGCCGAAACCCCAGGCTCTGGGCTGCGCCCATGGGACCCCCGGGCTGCTCGCTCCCTCCCATCTCCCCTTCCCCGGGGCGTGGTCTCAGCCCCGGGGGATCCTCCACCCCTCTCCAGCACTCAGCGTGGCTCCTCGCCACCCCAGCCCCAGTCCAGAGGGAGCTGCGTCCGTGACAGTGCAAGGCCCTCGCCCAGTGCCCTGACCTACCGTCCCACAGGCCTTCCCCAGCCCCAGGCACAGCAGCAGCAGGAAGCTGGACTGGAAGTGGAGCAGCGGGGACAGGAACCGCTGCAGTGGAGGCCCCGCTGGTCGCACTGCAGCGCCGGCCCTCGGCTGGGCCTGTTCCCCACGCACTGCGCAGGCTCAGCACGGGGCTTGGCACACAGGAGACCTCCCCACTGCAGGCCCCTGGGGGCTCCCGCTAGCAGAGAGCACCCAGTGTCCACCCTCTTGGGGTGCAGTCTCCCACAGCGACACCTCTGCTCCTGTCACCTGTGCCCTGAGAGGAACGGGCAGTGAAGGCACCCGCTGAGGAGTGGGCACTGGATTTCTTAGGGTGCACAGGGACCCTGGGCTCTTCCGAGGCAGCATACCCAAGGTCCCTGGGCTCTCAGCCCTCAGGAATACGGCCTGTGGCCAAGGAGAGGCGGGGCCTGCTGGGCCCAAGGACGGCGCCCTGCGGAGAGATGTGGGTTTCCACTCTCCCAGCACACATGAGGCACCTGCAGTGCACACGGCTCCTGCACACCCGGGCACACCTCCCACACACACCTGGACCACACACAGGTTCATATACAGAGAACGCATGTGTGTGCGCTGTTTGCATGTACATACTCACACACACACAAGCACGTACAGTGTGCCCGTATACCAAGGGGCACGTGTACATGGTATGGGTGCCCACAGATGATCGCTGTGTGTGTAACACTCATGTGGTCACATGTGTGTCAGCACATGTAACACGCCATGGCCACACGTGTGTCTGTGCACATGCATGCCTGCTCACGTGTGCGTCCATGCAGTGCACACTGGATCCCACAGCGCCTGCTCTCACACACAGACACACCTTGCACTGTAGGGTTCTTCCTGACTGCTCCTGTGCGGCTGCAACCCTCCCCACGTGAAGAAGAAAAACGAGCTCCGATTAAGTCGTCTAGGCGGCTCTCGTGTGGCTTAGGCGGGGCTGCCGGGCCAGGCGTTGGTATGCTGCCTGCCGTCCTCCCGCGTGCCCGGCCCTGCCCAGCTCCGCCTTGCAGCCCTTTCATCCCTAATGACCCTCGCAGAGCTACTGTGGCAGTGGCGGCCACCCTCTGAGGTGGAGGGATACATCGCGCCGGTGTGGACAGCCCAGGCTCGGGCGGTTGCGGGGCTCCACAGCTTTGCTCCTCGCTCGGGCTGAGCCGCGAGCCCCGCATCCAGCAAAGCCACCCTCAGCTTGGCCTGGTCTCCCAGGTTTGGTTCGAGGCCTCCTTCCTGTTACAGCTCTCACTGCAGGGACTGCTTTGTCGTCCCGGGACCCCGGGGGGAGCCCACCCAGCACAGGGCCTGCTCTCCAAGGACAGCACGCACCACAGTGTCTTCCGTGTCTGCCCGTGGTCTCTCCTGCTGCAGAGCCCAGGGAGACCCTCAAAGCAGGTGCATGCTGGAAAGACAGGAACCTGTCTTCCTCAGACCAAGCTCCTGCAGGTCCTTCCCAAAGCCCTGACCTCCAACGCCCACCGCCCTGGCCCAGGGCTGACAGTACACAGCCTGCAGGCCCCAGGACACAGCCTTGTGACTCGGCCTCGGGACATGGCCCCCCTCTCTGGTACCTGGGACAGTCACACGTAGCTTTGGCTCTGAGCTCAGGGAAGAAAAAAAACCCAAAATATGAATTATGTATGGAAAACTCGAGCAGAGCAATCACGGGCAATAAATAACCCCGAGCTACAGGCACATTAGGCGTACACTCAGCTTTCAGGCAGAGCCAACCGGCTGGCGCTAGCCTCCACCAGGCGGGGGGCCTCCCCCTGCCCCGTCCCCCTCTTGCCCTCCCACCTGCTCCCCAGGGCAGCCCCTAGAAGGTTCCATTCTCACCCGCCCGGGCCGAGCCATTCTCAGAGAGCTCTGGGTGTCAGTGGCTGCTCCCCACCTGCCCTCCTCGTGCCTGTGGGAGCTCCCACCCAGCCCCAGAATGCTGCCCACGAACAGATAAGGGTTTCATGGCAATTAGCCACGCGCGCCGGGCGGGCGTTCCTGGGTGCTCTGGGGACGGCTCTCGCTCGGAGCTGCTTTTGCTGCTGCTCCAGCAAGCTGGGCATAAAGAGCTTGCATCGGCTTGAAAAATTCTTTGCTGAGTAAAGGTCAACCTTGGCCCAGTGCTGCCTTAAATGAGCCCCAATTAGCGGGCAGGCTCGGCAGGCCTCTTACAGCTCAGCGGCCACTGTCCCCGCTCAGGACCCCCATAAGGCTGGGAGTGGGGGACTGCTCCCTCCTCAAGGCGGAGGGCTCAGGCCACGGCCCTGATGGCCCACTGTCCATCCACACAGGCGTCCGCCCTGTGTGCCTGCAGCCGTGTCTGCAGTGTGTACCCGGCACAAGAGGGACCCGATCCCCGTCCCCTCACCTGGGTCAAGGTCCCAGGAAGCAGGGCAGGGTGAGAGGAGTACCCTGAGGTGCTCGGGGCCCTGTCCACACAGGGGCTTGAAGGAGAGAAGCAGCCAGGCCTTGGCTGGCAGGTGCAGTGACTGCCCGGAGAGCAAACCGGGGCTCCGGAGGTTTCCAGGCTGGGCCCCTCCTCGCCTCGCGCTGTCACCCCAGCCACAGCCCGTCGCCCCAGAACCGTCCGCCCCCACCCCGCTGCAGCTGAGACTGGGACATTCTCCGCTGCAGAGAAAGCCAAAGTCGTGCCACTGACTCCCACGACAGGGCAGTGGTCACTGCAGCCCACCTGTGACTGTGGCGAGGACATCCACACCCTGCCCTTGGAGACGAGGGAGAGGTTCAGCGCCTCCCTGGAGGCAGACATGCAGGTGGCCTCAGGTGGCTAGCGGGAAGGGTGAATACAGGGAACCGGCGATTCAGCCAGCTGCAAACACAGTCCCTCCCACAGAGAAGCCCCTGGCCCGGCCTGAGCCCCAGCCGCCATCAGGGAGGACAACAGCTGGGAGCAGCAAAGTGGGGGGCAGGCTGAGATGTGGTCAAAAAGGCCATGGGGTTCTCAGAGTAGGTGAGCCCAAGGGAGCCCACAGGGTCTCAGACAAGGTAACGAGACACAGCGGCTTCCCGGGCGAGAAGGTGGAGTCAGGGGCAGTCCAGAGACGCAACACTCAAAGGGCGGCTCTGGGACTGGGTCAGCTGCAACATGTTGCCACAGAACGTTCCAGACTTGCACACTTGGCCCCAGTGTCTAGTAGAACGTGCTGATGGGTCCATCCTGTGGGACGCCCATTAAAGTGGACACAAGTCCCAAAACACATATTCCAGGGCTGTGAGGCTAAAGGTCACAAGAAAACCTACTCTGGAACAATCCCTGGATGCCACCAGAGCATGGAGAACGCAGGACCTGCAGGCGGTGGTGCCAGCAGGCAGGCCCGGGCAGGACCCACAAACTCGCCCAGAGCTCACAGGCTTAGTAATGTGAACCCCAAAGCTCACTCTCCAAGCACAGGCTGCTGGAGCCAAGTGGGTTACCATGGCAACAGCATCTGCCCTAGTCCTAGAGCTTAAGCAAGGCAGAGACACCACCTGGACCGGGAGACAGGGAGAAATACAGAGAACACCGGCCCTCCTCCTCCTCCTACACACCTTCCCTCCTCCTGCACACCTGCCCTCCTCCTCCTACACACCTGCCCTCCTCCTCCTACACACCTGCCCTCCTCCTACACACCTGCCCTCCTCCTACACACCTGCCCTCCTCCTCCTACACACCTGCCCTCCTCCTCCGACACACCTGCCCTCCTCCTCCTACACACCTGCCCTCCTCCTACACACCTGCCCTCCTCCTCCTACACACCTGCCCTCCTCCTCCTACACACCTGCCCTCCTCCTACACACCTGCCCTCCTCCTCCTACACACCTGCCCTCCTCCTCCTACACACCTGTCCTCCTCCTCCGACACACCTGCCCTCCTCCTCCTACACACCTGCCCTCCTCCTCCTGCACACCTGCCCTTCTTCTACACACCTGCCCTCCTCCTCCTACACACCTGCCCTCCTCCTCCTACACACCTGCCCTCCTCCTCCTGCACACATGCCCTCCTCCTCCTGCACACCTGCCCTCCTCCTCCTCCTGCACACCTGACCTCCTCCTGCACACCTGCCCTCCTCCTACACACCTGCCCTCCTCCTCCTACACACCTGCCCTCCTCCTCCTACACACCTGCCCTCCTCCTCCTACACACCTGCCCTCCTCCTACACACCTGCCCTCCTCCTGCACACCTGCCCTCCTCCTCCTACACACCTGCCCTCCTCCTACACACCTGCCCTCCTCCTCCTACACACCTGCCCTCCTCCTACACACCTGCCCTCCTCCTCCTACACACCTGCCCTCCTCCTACACACCTGCCCTCCTCCTACACACCTGCCCTCCTCCTTCTACACACCTGCCCTCCTCCTTCTACACACCTGCCCTCCTCCTGCACACCTGCCCTCCTCCTACACACCTGCCCTCCTCCTACACACCTGCCCTCCTCCTCCTACACACCTGCCCTCCTCCTCCGACACACCTGCCCTCCTCCTCCTACACACCTGCCCTCCTCCTCCTACACACCTGCCCTCCTCCTCCTCCTGCACACCTTCCCTCCTCCTGCACACCTGCCCTCCTCCTACACACCTGCCCTCCTCCTGCACACCTGCCCTCCTCCTCCTACACACCTGCCCTCCTCCTACACACCTGCCCTCCTCCTCCTACACACCTGCCCTCCTCCTACACACCTGCCCTCCTCCTCCTACACACCTGCCCTCCTCCTACACACCTGCCCTCCTCCTACACACCTGCCCTCCTCCTCCTACACACCTGCCCTCCTCCTTCTACACACCTGCCCTCCTCCTTCTACACACCTGCCCTCCTCCTGCACACCTGCCCTCCTCCTACACACCTGCCCTCCTCCTACACACCTGCCCTCCTCCTCCTACACACCTGCCCTCCTCCTCCTACACACCTGCCCTCCTCCTCCTACACACTGCCCTCCTCCTCCTACACACCTGCCCTCCTCCTCCTCCTGCACACCTTCCCTCCTCCTGCACACCTGCCCTCCTCCTACACACCTGCCCTCCTCCTCCTACACACCTGCCCTCCTCCTCCTACACACCTGCCCTCCTCCTTCTACACACCTGCCCTCCTCCTCCTACACTTGCCCTCCTCCTCCTGCACACATGCCCTCCTCCTACACACCTGCCCTCCTCCTCCTACACACCTGCCCTCCTCCTCCTACACACCTGCCCTCCTCCTACACACCTGCCCTCCTCCTCCTACACACCTGCCCTCCTCCTACACACCTGCCCTCCTCCTCCTACACACCTGCCCTCCTCCTCCTACACACCTGCCCTCCTCCTACACACCTGCCCTCCTCCTCCTACACACATGCCCTCCTCCTACACACCTGCCCTCCTCTTCCTGCACACCTTCCCTCCTCCTACACACCTGCCTTCCTCCTACACACCTGCCCTCCTCCTCCTACACACCTGCCCTCCTCCTCCTACACACCTGCCCTCCTCCTCCTGCACACCTGCCCTCCTCCTCCTCCTGCACACATGCCCTCCTCCTCCTACACACCTGCCCTCCTCCTCCTGCACACCTGACCTCCTCCTGCACACCTGCCCTCCTCTTCCTGCACACCTTCCCTCCTCCTACACACCTGCCTTCCTCCTACACACCTGCCCTCCTCCTCCTACACACCTGCCCTCCTCCTCCTACACACCTGCCCTCCTCCTCCTGCACACCTGCCCTCCTCCTCCTCCTGCACACATGCCCTCCTCCTCCTACACACCTGCCCTCCTCCTCCTGCACACCTGACCTCCTCCTACACACCTGCCCTCCTCCTCCTACACACCTGCCCTCCTCCTACACACCTGCCCTCCTCCTCCTACACACCTGCCCTCCTCCTCCTACACACCTGCCCTCCTCCTACACACCTGCCCTCCTCCTCCTACACACCTGCCCTCCTCCTACACACCTGCCCTCCTCCTCCTACACACCTGCCCTCCTCCTCCTACACACCTGCCCTCCTCCTACACACCTGCCCTCCTCCTCCTACACACATGCCCTCCTCCTACACACCTGCCCTCCTCTTCCTGCACACCTTCCCTCCTCCTACACACCTGCCCTCCTCCTCCTACACACCTGCCCTCCTCCTCCTGCACACCTGCCCTCCTCCTCCTGCACACCTGCCCTCCTCCTCCTCCTGCACACCTGACCTCCTCCTGCACACCTGCCCTCCTCCTCCTACACACCTGCCCTCCTCCTGCACACCTGACCTCCTCCTGCACACCTGCCCTCCTCCTCCTACACACCTGCCCTCCTCCTACACACCTGCCCTCCTCCTCCTACACACCTGCCCTCCTCCTACACACCTGCCCTCCTCCTCCTACACACCTGCCCTCCTCCTCCTACACACCTGCCCTCCTCCTACACACCTGCCCTCCTCCTCCTACACAAATGCCCTCCTCCTACACACCTGCCCTCCTCTTCCTGCACACCTTCCCTCCTCCTACACACCTGCCCTCCTCCTCCTACACACCTGCCCTCCTCCTCCTACACACCTGCCCTCCTCCTCCTACACACCTGCCCTCCTCCTACACACCTGCCCTCCTCCTCCTACACACCTGCCCTCCTCCTCCTACACACCTGCCCTCCTCCTACACACCTGCCCTCCTCCTCCTACACACCTGCCCTCCTCCTACACACCTGCCCTCCTCCTCCTACACACCTGCCCTCCTCCTCCTACACACCTGCCCTCCTCCTACACACCTGCCCTCCTCCTCCTACACACATGCCCTCCTCCTACACACCTGCCCTCCTCTTCCTGCACACCTTCCCTCCTCCTACACACCTGCCCTCCTCCTCCTACACACCTGCCCTCCTCCTCCTGCACACCTGCCCTCCTCCTCCTGCACACCTGCCCTCCTCCTCCTCCTGCACACCTGACCTCCTCCTGCACACCTGCCCTCCTCCTCCTACACACCTGCCCTCCTCCTGCACACCTGACCTCCTCCTGCACACCTGCCCTCCTCCTCCTACACACCTGCCCTCCTCCTACACACCTGCCCTCCTCCTCCTACACACCTGCCCTCCTCCTACACACCTGCCCTCCTCCTCCTACACACCTGCCCTCCTCCTCCTACACACCTGCCCTCCTCCTACACACCTGCCCTCCTCCTCCTACACACATGCCCTCCTCCTACACACCTGCCCTCCTCTTCCTGCACACCTTCCCTCCTCCTACACACCTGCCCTCCTCCTCCTACACACCTGCCCTCCTCCTCCTGCACACCTGCCCTCCTCCTCCTGCACACCTGCCCTCCTCCTCCTGCACACCTGCCCTCCTCCTCCTCCTGCACACCTGCCCTCCTCCTACACACCTGCCCTCCTCCTCCTACACACCTGCCCTCCTCCTACACACCTGCCCTCCTCCTCCTACACACCTGCCCTCCTCCTCCTACACACCTGCCCTCCTCCTACACACCTGCCCTCCTCCTCCTGCACACCTGCCCTCCTCCTCCTCCTGCACACCTGCCCTCCTCCTACACACCTGCCCTCCTCCTCCTACACACCTGCCCTCCTCCTACACACCTGCCCTCCTCCTCCTACACACCTGCCCTCCTCCTCCTACACACCTGCCCTCCTCCTACACACCTGCCCTCCTCCTCCTACACACATGCCCTCCTCCTCCTGCACACCTGCCCTCCTCCTCCTCCTGCACACCTGACCTCCTCCTACACACCTGCCCTCCTCCTCCTACACACTGCTCTATTACGTTCTCTTTGCTCCCCTGATGTTCTCAGCGCTGTCTGCCAAGCGCTCTGTCTACCTCTCTTGTCTTGACACAGAGCATGTTTCCAGGTGAGGGAGCTCAGGCCAGGGTCCCCAAAGCACACAGCCTTCCCCTCAGTCAAGAGCAGGTCTGCAGCAAGCATGTCAGGGACCACTCGCTTTGCCTGCCTCCACTGCGAGGAGCAGCTCTCACCTGAGTGAGAGACGTAGCTGGGAGGCTTCTCTCTCCTGATATGCCCGGCCTCCAGGCACTCATTCCCGGCTCTCCCTGTCATTCTCACTTGCTTGGCGTGGCACCTGCTATGGCCAGCGGCTGAGATGCTCTGAATTCTCTGGCAGGACAAGTTAATTGCTTTCTCCCTCTGGCCTTATGCCCAGAGGCCCAAGCACCCTTGGGGGGTTTCTGTGACCACAGATGAGCGAATGATCAAGAGTGCAGGCGGCCTGGCAAGCAGCCGGGCTCCCAGGGGCCTCAGAGCTGGGCTGCACCCATAGCTGGAGGCCAGCCTGATGCCAACTTCCTGGAGGCAACAGCAAAATGAGCAATTTCCCGGCCAGCATCCAGGGCACAGGCAGGAATATTCCTCCTGGCAAGGTTCAGGTGTAAACGTAAGGCGCTGGCTGGGCAGGCTGCAGGCAGTGGCCACTGCAGTCCACCCACCCAAGGACACTGGTGCCCACTGTGCACAGAGCGGCTTTCTCTAGTAAAGCCTGGACTGGAGACCCCACACCCGAGCCTGACCTCAGCTCCCAACCCCAAGAGTGGCTGAGACTTGTGGATGCCTCACAGCAGGGCACCCTGATCTCTGACCTCTGCCCTGGGTGCCTCAGGATCTGGTGGGCAGGGCGTGAAAGTGCGCAGACTGGCTGAGGAATGGATGTGGTGGGTGTGGCTGCTCCGCACTCCTGGCGCTCCCTGGGAACCACTGGCTCCTCCCTCCTGACTGTCCCGTGGTGGAGCCCTGGCCATCCCTGGGGACCACCGGCTCCTCCCTCCTGACTCTCCTGTGGTGGAGCCCTGTGAGCTGTAGAGCTGTGGGGGCCCTGGGATGCCCATTGCGAACACTGCGACTTCATGAGGCCGCCAATGAGAGGCGGTGCTCAAAGTTGGTGTGTGCATGTAAGGTCGGCTCATGCTGCTCTCCTCACCCCACCCCTGCCGACCTATGGTACCTCCTCCCAATGTCCCACACATCTGCTGTTCCCTGATAGAGGCCACCCCAAGATGTGCACCTGCAACACTCCGCAAGACAGTACACTGCCTCCTGTGCGCGCCTGTGTGCGATTGGCACCAACTGGCTGTGTGGGTGGATGAGTGGGAAGGCAGATGGGTGGATGAATGGATGGATGGGTGAGGGGGTGGGCGGATGAGTCAATGGATGGATGAATCGATCGATTGATCATTTGATCAATTGATCTATCTATTGATGGCTGGGTGGATAGGTGAATGGATTAGTGGGTAGATGGATGGATGAATGAGTGGATAGATGGGTTGTGGATGGATGGGGGTGTGGGTGGGTGGGTGGATGGGTGGGTTGGTAGGTGGATGGGTGGGTGGGTGGATGGGTGGGTGGGTGGTTAGGTGGGTGGGTGGGTGGGTGGGTGGATGGGTGGATGGATGGGTGGGTGGGTGGGTGGGTGGGTGGGTGGTTAGGTGGGTGGGTGGGTGGGTGGGTGGATGGGTGGATGGATGGGTGGATGGGTGGGTGGGTGGATGGATGGCTGGGTGGGTGGGTGGATGGGTGGGTGGGTGGGTGGGTGGATGGGTGGATGGGTGGGTGGACAAGTGGACAGGTGGTGAAGGCTGATTGATAAGAATGAACGACGTGCCCTCTCCAGTCTACAATGGCTCTTCCCACACAGCCAGGCCAGGCTTCTCTCCAGGGACTTGGGGATGAAGGAATGAGCTGGGGAACGCACGTGGGCATGCAGGTGTGACACAGGGTGGAGCTCACCTTCCTGGGTGAGTAACCTATGCCCAGCACTGCTTGACACCTGCTACCCACCAAAGCCCCTGGATACTGGCCGGTGGCCAGGCAGGACGAGCTGCCCTCCGCAGCACCTGCTGTGACCCTGCTTGCCCAGGCCAGCCTGGCTTCATTCTGTTTACAGGACACTAGCCTCATCAAACAAGAACAGCAGCTCTCAGCTGAGAACCGGGGCAGGAGGCAGGGCGCAGAGGAGCACACGCCCCAGGAGGCAGCGTCTCACCCACACTCCTCCCAGCAGCTGAGTGGGCCCCAAGCTGATTAAAGACCATGAAAACCCCTCCGTCTCCCCAGCCTGTCCCTACCTCTCTCGCACCCCACTCCCTGGCCCCTCGCCCAATCCTTGCTCCAAGATGTGGGTTCCCTTGTGCGTGGCCCGCTCTTACCCACAGGATCAGCCAATGGTGTGGGTTAGAAACAGCCTAGAGGCCATTTCCCAGGTAGCTGTACCCACCCCTTTCCCTGCCAGTGTTCCCCACCCCGCCACTCTGCAATGCACCCTTACAGGCCCAAACACAGGAGCTGGGTCCCCCCCCACTCCGCAATACACCCTGACAGGCCCAAACACAGGAGCTGGGTCCCCCCCACTCCGCAATGCACCCTGACAGGCCCAAACACAGGAGCTGGGTCCCCCCCACTCCACAATGTACCCTGACAGGCCCAAACACAGGAGCTGGGTCCCCCCCACTCCGCAATGCACCCTGACAGGCCCAAGCATGGGAGCTGGGCACCCAAGGGAGGCAGAAGTCAGCAGGTAGATTATGTGAGCAAGATGTTAGCACGCACAGGGGCTGTCCACAGACCTGAGAAGTCCAGGGCCCCGGACTCCAGCCCGCGTGGAGTGGGGAATGGCAGGGGGCGGGTGCAGGTGTCCCTCAGCCCCAGGAAAGCTACTCGCCTCCAGGACAAGCAGGCGTCCAGAAGCCAGAGCAGCAAACAACCGCCGCCCAGCAGCACACGGCGAGGGCAGCTACCCATGCACAGACGGAAGCTGCCAGGGCTGAGGGCCAGATGTACCCATCCAGCCTGGTGAGAGCCGGCGCAGCACACAGACGGCCCACCGACTTCAGAGCCTAGCTCTGGCTGTGGCAGGCGTCTGAGGAGTGACCCAGCAGAAGGAAGCTCGCTCTCAATGCCTGTCTGCCTTCTAGATAAATAATGTCGTCTTTTTCCAGACTGATTTTTATTTGAAAGGCAGACTTACAAAGAGAAGGAGAGAGAGAGGGGCTTCCATCCACCGGTTCACTTCCAGCAGCTGCCAGAGTTGGACCTCCTGAAGCCAGGAGTTTCTCCACATCACCCTCGCGGGTGCAGGGACCCAGGGCCTTAGGCCGTCCTCCACTGCTTTCCCACGCCAGCAGCAGGGAGCTGGATCGGAAGACAAACATACCATATGGGATGCCGGCACTACAGACAGAAGCTTCACCTGCTAAGCCGTGGTGCCAGGCCCATGCTGTTTCTTTCTTTCTTTTTTTTTTTCCTAATGTTCGCTCACCATGAAACAATGCCAATGCCCATTTCAATCCGAACAATGGAAATGAGCAAACAGCATGCGCCTCCGCGTGGGGTTCTCCCTGAGAGAAGGCAGCCTTCCTGCACACTGTGAGATCAGTCACCCTGTCCGTCCTGTTTCTGCTGCATCCCGTGTGCTTTGGTAGTTTTTCATTTTCATTCCTTCCAAAGTTTCTTTTCTCTCATCGGCTTCTTCTCCGGCTCGTGGATCACACAGCAGCATCGTTTGACCCAAGAAGCTTTGGTGTTTTCTTTTCCATTTCCTCGTCATCACGTTGGTTGTTCGGCAGCGTGTTACTGAACTCCGTGGCGCTGCAGACTCTCTGTTCTAACTTCATGCCTGTGGCTGACCTTGTTTCGTGGCTTCTCCTTTAAGGAGGTGTATAGTAACTGTACAGTAATACGGGTGCGCAGACACAATGCAGAATGCACCCCTACTTCCAAATCAAAGACGGTTTCCCAGTGAAACTAGGTATGCTGGGCTTATCCAGACAACGGGATGCTGGGCTGCCCGCACCGGCCATGTCAGGACACACTTAGCTAACAGACTGATGGACTTCTGACAGCTTATGAAGGACTATACTATTGTAATAACATGGGGAAATCAGTTGCAGTGGGAATTTGGATTCAAAAGTTTAAAAAAATTGAATAGACTGAGACACACCAAAAAAAATCACTGAAAATATTCCAGTTTTTATTTATTTTCACTGTGTTTGAAAGGCTGAAACAGGGAAAGGTTTTTTCCAACCACTGCTTCATTCCTCAAATGTCTACGCCGAGAGGGGCCAGGCCAGAGCCCGGACACCAGACGCAAGCATGTGCCGCTGCCCCCGGAGCAGGTGTTAGCAGGGCCGGGGCTCGCACCAGGCCCCCAGCACAGGCTGCAAGGCTGAAGCAGCCCACCCCGGCGGCTAGCAAGGCGTGCTGCCGACCCAGGAGCGGTCACGGTGCCTTGGCATCAACAGCAAGAGGTTCCCACTTAAAGTGTCAAAGGGAAGTGACCGCATGGTGAATGCCCAGCCTGCAATGAGATCGGCCGAAGACCTCTTAGGGAGCACACACGGGGCGTCCCAGGCAGCAGCAGACACGTGTGGGATAGGGGGACCTGTCCCCGCGCAGGTGACCTGGCCGTCTCTGTTCCGGGCATCTGCCAACATCTCCTTCAGCTGAGGGATCGCAGCATCTCCAGTGCTGGCGCTGGACGTGGGAGAAGCCCCAGCCGGGCCGCAGCCCCGCGCAAGGCAGGTGAGACGGCCGGCTGTCATGCTCACGTGCTACCGAACCTGCTGCAAGGAAGGCCGAAGGCGCGGTGAGGAGGAGCGGGCACGGGGCCCCGGGCTGGCAGCGGGCGTGGGGTCCTGGGCTGGCAGGAGCCAGGATGAGAAGGTGTCCGTCCTAGCCCCTTGGACTACAGCCACGCACAGCGAGGTTTTCACGGCCAGAGACGAGCCTGTCCTAACACAGACGCCAGAGACGCCAGAGGTGTGGAAAGAAGCAAGGTAGGGTGGCGCCCAGCATCCTCCATGAGTTCAGACGACACAAGTGGGAGGACTCAGCTCCCTGAGAGCCACAGCCGTGCAGACCGCGGGCCCAGCCCTGGCCAGGACAGGGCACAGGAGACACTCGGCGTGCGCATGGCAGCTTCTCCAGCTCTCCCGTGACCCACCAACATCGTTCAAGTGCGGGGACAAGTCGTCTCTCCAGGTCAGACCCTCAGCGGTTCTTAATCCTTCACCTGGGGGACCACTCCCCCGGTCTGATTCCCCCTCCTCCTGGGTGACCTGACCAGTACCCAGGTCATTCCCAGCATGGGGGTGTGGTCTGAAGCCCCCCTTGTGCAGTGGGGCGGGCACCTACCCCACACACCCACCCCACGCCCAGGCTCATGGGCTTTGTGAACACAGGCAACTACCGGGCGTGCTCAAGGCCTCAGACTGTGGAGAAACGAGGTCAAATCTCCCAGATTTAGCGCGATCGCTGTCCAAACAGCAGCCGCGTCTCTGTGGAGGTGGATAAGCGCCTTCAAAAAGGCATGTGGGGAAGCCAAGGAGCTGCCGCAAAATGAGACTCGTCGCAAGCGAGGGCCGAGTGGGAGATGCTGCTTGTTCCCACGGTAACACCGGTAGAGCTGAGGTGACCGAGACGGGGAGACGCACAGGTACAGTAACTGAACAGCCCGGCAGGACAGACAGACATCGTCCATCTGCTAGCTCACTGCCCAAGTGCCCGCAGTGGCCAGGGCTGGGCCACACCCAAGCCAGGGGCCCTCAACTCCATCCAGGTCTCCCACGTGAGCAGGTGCAGGGACCAGGTGAGCCATCGGTTGCTGCCTGCCAGGTGCAGGACGTGGAGCAGCCAGGACTCAAACTGGGCCTTGATGCGGGCCCAACGGCAGCGGCCCCGCAACCACGGCCCCCCGGGGCCTGCCCTCCCTTCCTGCCAACCCTGTCCACTGGACTAAGGACAGCATTTCCAGCCAACAGGGACAGAGCAATGGCAACCAACAGGCCGAAGAGTGACCTCTGACTAAACTCCACCTCTTGCATGAAAATTAACCCAGAATGCAATCTGAACGTGGTGTGAAAAGGGTGTTGGGGGTCCGGCACTGTGGCATAGTGGACAAAGCTGCTCTCTGCCGCACTGGCATCCCATATGGGTACCAGCTCTGGTCCCGGCTGCTCCGCTTCACTGACATGCCTGGGAAAGCAGCAGAGGATGGCCCAGTCCTTGGGTCCCTGCGCCCACGCTGGGGACCTGCAAGAAGCTCCTGGCTTCCGACGCTGGCCAGCCCTGATCCTTTAGGGAGTAAGCCAACAGATGAATGTCCTCCTGTGCGCGTGTCTCTCCCTCTCCGTGTAGAACTCTAACTTTCAAATAAATAAAGCATCTTTTTAAAACAATGTTAATTGTGAGACTGTTAGCAGAAACTTCCCCTGGTTAAAATGTGACAAGAATGAAAACCAGGCCACAGCGCAAAGGAAGTACTCCACTCACTGACTGCAAAGCCACGCCTGTCAAGGCGACACCCCTGCCAGCCAGTACAGCCTGGGTCCTGGAATCCAGGGCCCCAGCTGGAAGCCAGCACAGCCCCAGGTCTCCACCCGCGGTGTGAGCTGCGTGAAGTGCAGCCGGGGCCACTGAGCCACGGACAGGCTGATGCCCCCAGGGGAGTGGAGTGGGGTGGGCAAAAGAGCCCCCCACTGACCCAGCAGGTGCCTGTGACCGCCCCTGGCCAGCCAGCCAGCTCTGCAACAAGTCTCCGATAGAAAATACTTCACTTCCAACACGCTGGGTGGGGCTCACGTGCGATGGGGGACTCCCATGCACAGCTGGAATGCCCCAGGCCCCTGGCATTTCCTGCAGCTGCAGGCTGCTGGTGGGGGACAGCCAGGAATCGGGGACAGGAAAGGGGGGCCCGGGTGCTGTGTGTGTGCTGCCAACCCAACTGCCAGCAGGAATCAGCTGCTCTGTGACCGATACGGGTTGGTTCTAGCTATGAGAACCTGTGAGCAGCCGGGCTGTCTTGCTGTTGCCCACGTTGCTAAATGCTCCCTGGGGCCTGCCTGAGGCACACTCAGCTTCGGATCCAACTCCTCACCACCTGACCTCGGCCTGGGCTCTCCGCTTTCCCGGAGGAGCCAAGGCGCCCAGCCTGCTTGGGGGCAGCGATGGAGCAAGGGAGGGGGCATGGCTGAGTCTCAGGTCCTCCACATGTGCAGAGACCTGGCGGGATGCAGTGCAGGGAGGCAGGACATGGCCAAGGCCACGGCCAAGGCGGAGCTTCATGGAGACTGAACAGGTATGCAAGCCACACGTCGGGCAGACCTGGTGGGGAGACACTGGCGCCGCCCACCCCTGCCTGCTCCCTGCTGGCAGGAACCTGAGATGGCACAGCCCCTTCCTAGACGAGGATCCACGAGACCCATATCACCCACACTTGGCACAGACAAGGCAGGTGCACAGAGAACTGCACACGGTCCCACGTGTGACATCACGGTGTACAATCCACAGCAACCCAGAGGAGGCCTGAGGACAGAGTCCACCCACACCAACACCAGGGTCATCACACTGATACCAGCTACACCGCAAGGAGCCAAGGCCAAGGACAGAACAAAGGATGCTGGGAGAATGCCAGAACCCACGACATAGGGCGTGGCTTGGCCCTCCCCCCAGTACAGCCCAGTGCCATGGCTGGGACCTCCCCTAGTACAGCCCAGTACAGCCCAGTACAGTCCAGTGCCATGGCTGGGCACTCCCCCAGTACAGCCCAGTACAGTACAGCCCAGTGCCATGGCTGGGACCTCCCCTAGTACAGCCCAGTACAGTCCAGTGCCATGGCTGGGCACTCCCCCAGTACAGCCCAGTACAGTCCAGTGCCATAGCTGGACTCTCCCCCAGTACAGCCCAGTACAGCCCAGTGCCATGGCCAGGCACTCCCCCAGTACAGCCCAGTACAGCCCAGTGCCATAGCTGGACTCTCCCCCAGTACAGCCCAGTACAGTCCAGTGCCATGGCTGGGCACTCCCCCAGTACAGCCCAGTACAGTACAGTACAGTGCCATGGCTGAGACCTCCCCCAGTACAGCCCAGTACAGCCCAATACAGCCCAGTGCCATAGCTGGACTCTCCCCCAGTACAGCCCAGTACAGCCCAGCACAGCCGGTGACAAGCACAGCCTGCACTCGGGCTCGGGCCGACTTCAGCGCCCTCCCCCAAGCTTGACCCTGCCACCGCAGCCCAACCCTGGGATAGCCGCCCTGTGCTGGCCCCTCCAGGTCCTCCCCCTCTGGGTCTCATTCCTGACACCCTGCTCTGGCTGAGTGTCTGGCTCCTGCTGGGTTCTGGCCAACTCTGCCCTCAACAGAGATCCAGCCCACCCACCCTGTGGAGGGAAGGGGGCTGGGTGTGGCCTTCAGGGACCCCCACAGTCTAGGGAGGGGCAGGGCACAGGCAGTGAACGCGAGGCATGGAGCAGGGAGGTGTGAGACCTGGATGGGGGCAGGTCCTGGGGGGCTGTTGGAGAGGATGAAGGGGAGGCAGGGAGCAGAGAGGTGTGAATCCTGACCCCACGGTGCTCCTGGGGAGTGGAGGGACTGGGGAGGGGCTGCCCACACTGGCCGCCAGGGCCCAATAGGTGTCCAGGGCTTGGCCTCTGTCCCACACTGGCCTACATGCCCCTGAATCGCCATCACTCCCCGCCATGGGAGGGATCCCTCAGGCAGTAGAGTAGTACAGCCAGACGGGCCTACGGGGAGGGGTCCGCCTGCGCTGTCTCCTGGGCAGGGGCACGGGGTCTGCCCATCTGTCCTCCCACCCTGAGGGAAGCAGAGGCAGCCCAGGCCGCGGCCACCTGCCCCCAACCCCTCCTTCAGGCCCGGAGGCCGGCAGTGAGCCCCCAGGGACCCCTCGGCAGCTTCCGGCACACTGGCTCGGACAACCCTTATTTATGTTTGTTTTGCTCTTTCCGGCGGCTTCTGTCAGCGCCCTGATGGATTTTTCAATCTGCGCCCCATAAAGAGATTGTATTTTGACTCGTTTAAAGCCTTGTTGTGGAGTGTGCAATGGTGGTGTGAAAATCGCTGAATAAATAGCTCAGCCCAGGCAGCTGCGAGCAGCCGGGCCGCGGTGCGGGAGGGAGCGGGACGCCCCTCCACCCCGGACCGGAGCGTGGTCAGGCTCCCCAGAGCCGTGGAGGGGCAGGTCCCCAAGCCACAAGGACACAAGCCAGCAGGCTGGGGCTCCCGGTCACAGCCGGCCCTCAGCTCTCTCCTGCTGGCTAGAGCGTGAGTGACCAAGAGACAGGCAGTGTGGGTGCACAAGCAGACACACACATGTCAAATACATACACACAGACAACATAAACACACACACACACACACACACACACACACACGCTGGTGGCCCACCACGCCCTGCCTGCACAGGCCCCTGGCTGGTGGAGGGGCTTTGGACCAAGGCCGGCCGGATGGGAGGCTGCCCAGGGACAGTCCCCACACTCACCTCCCCTTCAGGGGATGACAGCCCTGTGTGCGCTGCACCACGAGGGAGTGGGGGAGGGTGTGGGGCTGCACAGGAGCACCCCCCTCAAGGAAGCCACGTATCAGCCCCCCTCACAGCCCGCCACCACCAGGTCCCCAGGGCACAGAGCGCTCCCAGCTGGCCTCTCCATCCCTGGCCAACTGCCCAGCAGAAAAATGCTGATCACCGCAGCCACCATGAGTTTGTACCTGGGGCTGGGGTCCGGTGGCAGCCCTGGCAGGAGCGCCCCCAAACCCAGTCACTCCCAGCAGCTGCAGCACCTCCATTCCCACCTGCCAGTCTCCCTCCCCTCCCCATGGTTTCCTTGTGCTGTTGATGAATAAATAATGCATCAATGCAAGCGAACAAGAAATGTGAACATCCCAGTCCAGGCCTGGCGCGCCCCTCCGCGCCTGCGTGCGCCTCTGCGCAGCCTCGCCAGCCCTCCGTGCTAACGGGGAATAAACGACCCATGATGAAGGTGCAGCCTCCCTGGCAGGAGGCCCTCGGAACGCAGGCTGTTCCTAACAAGGCTGGGCCCTGCGAGCTGAGGGCTCAGGGTTTCAAAGCTGCTGCCACTTGCAAGCTGGGCCGCTGCTGAGTGTGCCACCCCAGGTCCCCCTACCTCGGAGCTGATCCCTGGCTCCCAGCCATGCAGTGTGCAGCCTGTGGCTTTTAGCAATGGAGCCAACTGCACCATATTAGCCAGGACAGACAGGCTCTGCTGAGACAATGCATAAGCCCTTCTGCCAAGGAATGCAGGACCGAGCTGTGACCTGGATGGCCAGGCAGCGTTCACCATGTGGCCTGTCCTTCCCCTCCAAGGTGGCCAGGGCGGCAGGGGGCAGGGAACACAGACACCTCACTGCCAGGGCGATGGACGCTAGCCAGAATAGCCCATGGCCCCAAGCACCTGCAAGGAAATTGAAAAGAAAGAGGCCGTGGCAGGCCAGCGGCCAGGCCCTCCACGTGGCGCCTCGGAGTGGGTTTGGCCGCAGAGAAGCACAAGAGCCGCAGTGACCACCACGTGGGCCGCCAAGCTCTGCTCCCAAGACTCTCACGATTCTGCTGGACGCTGCCCTGACCATGCTGACCAGAAACCGCTCCCTGGAGATGACAGCTCACAGGAACAGAGACCCAGGCATGGGGGCAGTGGCCACCTGCCACCCAGCAGGTCTCATCTCCACTGTGAGACACCTGTGGGGGACCAGGCAGAAGAGGCGCTGGCTGACCCCAGCCCACCGAGGCCCCAGCAGGATCATGGCCCCTTGGCTGCTCACTGCTGGGTGCCTGGCACCAGGCGCCATCCCACACCACAAGCACTGGCATTTGGAGGCCAGCTCTCCGTCTCATGGTGCGCCACTTGACCCCTGCATTTCCAGCTTTCTGTGGCGTTCCCTCCCGCTGAGGGCAGGGTCAGGTTCCTCCTCCATACCTCCCCCATGCCTGTCCACCTGTCCATCAGCCCCCCGCCAGGCAGAAAAGGCGCTCCCTTGAGGGAAGGCTGGCTCAGGGGGCCCCTCCACAGCCAGGGTCTGCGCTTGACCACAGCAGTGAAGAGCTGACTGCAGGCCTTGGGGTCATACTTGAGGTCAGTTCTCAGTAACTTCCGGAAGAAGCCACACACGGAGCATGCTCTCGGGTCCTGGCCTGCCCAGTGTCAGCTCAGCCGCCACTGCAGGGGTCCCAGGAGCTGCTGGTGGATGAATACCTGGATGGGAATCCCACTAGATGGGATGAAGATGAAGGTAGATGAAGGATGGATGGGTGGATGGGTGGTTGGATGGATGGATGGATGGATGAATGGATGGGTGGATGGGTGGATGGGTGGATGGGTGGATGGATGGGTGGATGGGTGGATGGGTGGATGGATGGGTGGATGGGTGGATGGGTGGATGGATGGGTAGATGGGTGGATGGGTGGGTGGATGGATGGATGGGTGGGTGGGTGGATGGGTGGGTGGGTGGGTGGATGGGTGGGTGGGTGGGTGGATGGGTGGATGGATGGGTGGATGGGTGGATGGGTGGATGGATGGATGGGTGGATGGGTGGATGGGTGGGTGGGTGGGTGGATGGGTGGATGGATGGGTGGATGGGTGGATGGGTGGATGGATGGGTGGATGGGTGGATGGGTGGATGGATGGGTGGATGGGTGGATGGGTGGATGGATGGATGGGTGGATGGGTGGGTGGATGGATGGATGGGTGGGTGGGTGGTTGGATGGATGGGTGGATGGGTGGTGGCTGATTGGATGGGTAGATGGATGGATGGGTGGGTGGGTGGTTGGATGGATGGGTGGATGGGTGGTGGCTGATTGGATGGGTGGATGGGTACCTGGATGGGAATCCCACTGGGCTATGTGGGTCCTGGACAGGTGCGTGGCCCTGGGAGCTCTGCATGTCTAGAATGCACGTTGATTTCCACTCACTGCGTGTACTGCACCTGCCTTTCTGGAGGAACTGATTAAAGTTACATAGTTAGTGTTGG
This sequence comes from Ochotona princeps, assembly GCF_030435755.1. Taxonomy (NCBI): domain Eukaryota; kingdom Metazoa; phylum Chordata; class Mammalia; order Lagomorpha; family Ochotonidae; genus Ochotona; species Ochotona princeps. Next base: position 713,356 of record NC_080845.1, on the reverse strand, counting down.
TGGCACCAAAACGGACCTGTGTTGTCCTGCACATGCCCTGCAGGACACAGCTGGACTCAAACCAGGTGTCTGGTGTCTGGTTTGTGGGGGTACTCTCAGCTTCCCCACTCCAGCCAGCGGCCAACACAGTCCCTGGCCCTTGCTACCTGCCTGGGTGTTAGCGGGAACTCAGCCTCAGCACCCAGGGCCTCCAGGGTGGTGTCCACCCCTGCCTGTCAGTTTGAGAACTTGACACTGGGAGCCCGGCCTTGCTCTGGACCTGAGTTACCTTTGATAGGCCAGCCCGTTCAAGGAAGGGAGGGGACAGTGCACGGTCTAGGGAGATTAGAAACCAACCAACCAATCAGTCCATGGGAAGCATCTGCAAGGGAGAGTTTTCACAGTTCATGTCTGAAACACCGGACACACCTTCTCCCCTTGTCCTCATGTTCAGTTAAAATGGGGAACAGCAGCGTCTATCAGCAGGTGTCCCTGCAAAGGCATGCCATATGGATCCCAGGAAGCCAGGGAGGGGACCACAGGGCAGTTCTCTGAGCTACAGCCCAGGGGGAGCCAGTGGTCTCTGGGCATCCAGGGAGAGCATGTGGCTGCTGGGCGTCCAGGGGAGCCCATGGCCCCTGGGCGTCCAGTGGGGAACTCATGGCCCCTGGGCGTCCAGTGGGGAGCCCATGGCTCCTGGGCGTCCAGTGGGGAGCCCATGGCCCCTGGGCGTCCAGTGGGGAGCCCATGGCCCCTGGGCGTCCAGTGGGGAGCCCATGGCCCCTGGGAGCCCTGTGGAGACCTGACGTCAGAGTGTGTGCACGTAGACAAGTTCACCCATGTATGACTCTAATTGATACATTACATGCTCCTGGGGACACACGTGTGTACTGTGTGTGCAAGGCTGTACTGCATGAATGTACACACGTGTGAGCTGTGAGGCTGTGCTTGGGCATGTGTGAGTACTCACACATGTGTGAGCATGTGCAGGCGTGTAACACGCAGACCCACACTCCTCCCCTGCCTCCCCCTTGCCTGCCACAAAGGTGCCGCCTGCTGCAGCAGCTGCTGAGCTGAGCACGGCGCGGAGGCTCTGAGCGGGCTGCAGCCTGGCCTGGTCGATGAGCTGGAGGCTGGCCGGAGACAGAAAGGCCAGGAGATGCCCAGGCCAGGCTGCGGCTCAGAGGAGGGGACGGCCCCCTGAAGGGGTCAGGTCACCGGCGCCAGGGCCTCAAGTCAGCTGTGGCTGTCACTCCAACAAGGGCCGCAGCCTGCAGCAAGGAGAGAAGTCGGGGTGGATGGGCCTGGAGTAATGGTTCCATTGACTAATCCTCCACCTTACCAGCGCTGGGGTCCCATGTGGGCACCTGTACACATCCCGGCAGCCCCACTTCCCATCGAGCTCCCTGCCTGTGGCCTGGGAAAGCAGTCGAGGACGGCCCAAAGCCTTGGGACCCTGCACCCATGTGGGAGACCCGGAAGAAGCTCCTGGTTTCCGATCAGCTCAGCTCTGGCTGTTGCGGCCACTTGAACCAGCAGATGGAAGATCTTTCTGTCTCTCCTTCTTTCTGTACATCTGCCTTTCCAATAAAAATAAGTGGTTTTTTTTTTTTTCAAAAAGAGAAGAAACAGAGGTGGATGCGGCCGCCAGAGCCGGGCCAGGGCGTGGCCAGTTCACACCAGAGCAACCTCCCAGCTCCCAGTCCCGGCAGAGGCCACCAGATGCCAAGGTCCTGCCCACACAGACTTGCCCAGCCAGGACCCAACTGCACAACTGCCCACCCAGCCCCCTCCCAGGAGAGGAGTGTGATGGTGAGCATGGCCAGCTGTACACAGACATCCTGGGGCCAGCTCTGCCTCAGCCCCTCGGGCTGTCGGCCCTGGAGGCTTGGGGGTCACATCTGCTCCCACCAGGGAACCCATCACCTCCAATCACCTCCAGCCCACGGAACCATTCACAGTGGGTCCCTATCCCTGTGGCCTCAGTGGGGACTTGCCACACGTGGCAGGTGGGTCCAGGGCACTTCCATTTCAGATAGGCTCAGCTCAAAAGGCGGGGCTGAGTGTGAGCCCGTCGTGGTCACCAGAGAGTGTCCCCTCAGAGCTGCCTCCACCTTTGCCCAGATGTGCACACACACTCCCGTGTCCACACACACACGTACTCCTGCCCCTTGGCCCCACAGAGAGAAGGCGCCTCCGGCACCAAATGAACAGAATCTGTGTTGTGGGTTCCAGATCCTGGAGGGGTGGGCATTCCAGCCCCTCCGAGTGACCCTCTGGCCTCTGGGACACCCCGCCCCCTCCCAGGCCCACACGTGTGTGAGACAGCGCCATCTCGTGGCAGCCAGCGGCACGGCTGCGGTGTGAGACGTTCAGGGACTCAGGGCTGGGGTGTGGGGGAGCCACAGGAGTGCCCCCGGGGGTGGTATGTTACACCCTACCCCCTCCCTGGTTTTCAAATCTCTGAATCCCCCACTGATGCCACTGGGCCGCAGGGCCTGGTCATAGCAGGAGAGGGGACAGCACATGTTGGGCAGGGAGTCACACAGGGCCAGGTGTGTCTGTTCAGACCTGGCCGTGGGACTGGGAGAGGCGGGGCAGGTGTGTGACGGGCCCAGGTCACAGATGGCCTGAGGCCACGTACTCATCCCCAGCTCTGACCCCACAGTGTCACCTCCCTCCCACTCCCTGGGCCAGCTGGGCTCAGCAGCTCTGACTGTGAGCAGTGGGCACCCCACGCCGCGCCAAGCCCCAGTCCTCTCTTGGGGCTCCTTTCTTGTCAAGTGACCTCCACAGAGTGAGTCGGAGCCATGCCATGTGGAGCTTCCCTGCCACCCTCACCCTTCTATCAGAACCCGACCATCGCCCTTCCAACAGCTTTGCCTGGGTCTCCAGGCTGCGTGAGCCACAAGCAGGGGCACCCAGGGGACCCGCTGAGCAGCTGGCACGGCAGCACAGGCAGGACAGGGACAGGTGGCCGTCTCTGTCATCGGCTGCTAACACCTGCAGGGCCCAGGTGAGCCCACACCCCGCCCAGAGCCGACCTGAGGAAAGCAGGCAGGGCGAGGCCCACGAGGGAAGCAGGTGCCCGCCCGCTCCCGCAGCTTGCACCCCACTGGCTCCCTCACCTGCCAGTCAACGCCTCCCTCTCAACAGGAGCCTTCCCACTGGGTGAGGCTGCTGCCAGCAAAGAGCAAGGCTCCGCCCCTCCCTGCACCTGCTCTGCCCCTCCCCTCCCCGCACCCTGGGATGCTGCACCCACCCCCTGCCCCTGTGGAAGGGTGGTAAAGGGAGGTGCCACCTGAACCGGCAGCCAGTCAGCACTGGGCCTTCCTCACGACATTGGCTTGGGGAGAACTCAGGCTGGGATTCCAGAGCCTTCCCTGTGAAACTGGAACGCAGGAAAAGCAGGGGACTTGGCGGCACCCACTGTCCCCATTCCCGTCCCTCCCACCAGCTCCGCAGCCCACTGCAATCTGGCACCCAGGCCCAGGCGCTCCCCACACCACCCCAGCTCCCCCACTCCTGGGGAGGGGACACTCTCCCCCCACGCCTCTGCAGCCCCAGGACGACCGGGCTCCTCACAGGACCTGCCGATGTCCCCTGCTGGCCCTGACACCCCCTCGCTCGGCCTCTTCTGGACTTTCACCCCCAGCGGCCCATCGGGCCCTGCGGCAGCGCCTCACTGCGCTGTGGCTAAGCCCCTTCAGGCCGGACCCCCAGCAGCCCTGGCTCCTCCCAAGGCTGAAGAACCCAGACTGCCCCCTCCCCACAGCCTCCACCCTCACGCTGCCCCCCACAGCCTCCACCCTCACGCTGCCCCCCACAGCCTCCACCCTCACATTGCCCCCCACAGCCTCCACCCTCACGCTGCCCCCTCCCCCTGCACCAACAGCCTTCACCACCAAGCACCACCCCTGTGTCCCCTGGTCTTGTGTGTGAGGAAACATATTGGGGGGACTTTTCTCAAGTCTTCATGCCCGCCCATGTGGTCAGGGTCGTTGTTTCCAGGTGTGGCCACCCACTCCAGCCCTGGCCCACGCTGCCCGCTGCTGGCCAGTTCCAGCCAGCCACTGATGGGAACCCATAATGTGCCCAAGATACAGATGGGGGCTCTGTGCTGACTTGTGCAGGCAGGATGGGGCGGGGTCTGCTCAGGCTGCTGCACCTCCTTCACAGGGGCTGGCAGGGGCTGGCAGGGGCTGGCAGGGGCTGGCAGGGGCTGGGCCCCCAGAATAGCAGGGTCCTGGGGTCTGGGTCTGTGCAGGCAGCTCTGGGCTGGAGGAGGGGGTGCTGGCAGTGGCCCAGCAGCTGTCCACCCTGCTACCCTGCTGCCTGGGGCCATGGGACTGTGAGCGTGTGAGAGGCCTGCCGGCCATGCCCGGGGTGGGGAGCAGCTGGAGCGCCCCCAGAAAGTCCCAGATCCTGCTTCATGTCACTACCAGCCGGTCCTTCCAGCCGCCACCGCCGGGGTTCCCGTACAGCCATAAACCAGAGGCTGACTTTGAAATGGCCCTTCTCCGCCTGTGTCTTTGGACATAAATTTAAATAAAATGGCCATTTAAATGCCTGCAATGCTGAGGAGGCGGCTCAGCCTGTCTCCACGGGCTGCGTGGGGAGACAGAGTGCCGAGCCCGGCACGCTGGAACAGGCGGGCGGGGGCTGCGCAGAGGCATGGGCGGTGCCTCTGCCCCTCAGCGCGCCACCTGCTGCCCCAGAGCCCAGGGGCAGTGTGCCCTGTCACACAGACCAGGCGACTCTGCACCCTCACTCCCACACACCCAGCTGCCAGCTAAGGTGAAACCTCACAAAGGGAGGCTGCCTCCTCTCCTCAGCAGCTGGCCCTGGCCTTGAGCTAGGACCCCAGGAGGACCCCAGAAGCCAGCAGGACCCCAGGGGTACCCCAGCAGGACTGTAGGAGTACCCCAGAAGCCAGCAGGACCCCAGGGATACCCCAGCAGGACTGCAGGAGGACCCCAGGAGCCAGCAGGACCCCAGCAGAACTGCAGGAGCCAGCAGGACCCCAGGGGGACCCCAGCAGGACTGCAGGAGGACCCTAGAAGCCAGCAGCACCCCAGCAGGACTGCAGGAGGACCCCAGAAGCCAGCAGCACCCCAGCAGGACTGCAGGAGGACCCCAGAAGCCAGCAGCACCCCAGTAGGACTGCAGGAGTACCCCAGAAGCCAGCAGGACCCCAACAGGACTGCAGGAGGACCCCAGAAGCCAGCAGCAACCCAGTAGGACTGCAGGAGGACCCCAGAAGCCAGCAGCACCCCAGGAGTCAGCAGGACCCCAGCAGGGCCACAGGAGGACCCCAGGAGCCAGCCAAGCCGGGGGAGGTGCAGATGCTCCCACTGCCAGTGACCCTGCTATGCCCATCACTGCCCCAGCTCCTGGCCCTGGTTCTCGGGCCGCTGGAACTCCCTGCCTATAGCGGACAGGGCAGCCCTGCAGGCAGTGCTGCCAAGCCAGGCCAACTCACAGCCCCTGGCCAGCCTGGGGGCGTCCCACCTGGGCATGGGTGGTTTGCAAACGGCAGAATCAGGTCATGTAAAACTTTCTGAAAAAAAAAAAGCATTAACAAATGCCCACCCAAATAATCCTACCATCTGCCTTCGCGCTTGCTCCCTTAAATCATGCCCAAGCACCTACTTTTTTCAAGAGATTTTTCAAGAATTTTCCAGCAGCTTCCCGGCCCACCTCCACAGGATCCCTCCAAGGGAGGCCGCGGAGTCAGGAGGGAGCAGGCGGGAGAGGGGCAGGCTGCCGTTCATGGACCTCTGGTTCCCGGGACTCCGTGCACCCTGCCTTGTCCACCCCAAGTCCCAGCCTCCAAGCACCAAAGACTGGGCTGACCCCCCAGGGTCTGGTGTGCCAGGCAAGTGGCGATGGGGGGAGCGGCTCCCTGAGGCGGGCGGGGGGCGGGGAGGGCGCCGGTGTGCCTTCCCGCTGTGCTGCAGATTAATCAGCCATTATCATATGCAAGCTGATCATTAGCACGAGAATGAGGCTCGCTGGCTAATTGAAGTCATCCAGCAAAATGCCAGCGCCTCCTTCGGGCATGAAATATTAATTGTACCCAAGCCTGGGCAGGAAGCGGCCGGTGTGCACACTTCACGCACGGATGGCCGCGGGTCAGGTGGGGCCCTGCCCCTGGTCCAGGCCACGTGGTGGAGGGGGGACAGCCTGCAGCCCCTTACCAGAACTCTGTGTCCCTGCTCCGGGTCGTTCAGCTGCCTCCCTCCCAGGGGCTCAGCCCAGGCACTTGGACCAGCCTGGACAGCACAGCAGGGCCACTGCACGACTCAACCCTCAGCCACCTGTCCCTGCCCACCTCGCTTGAAGCAAGCAGTGTGTGTCTCCCAGGGCAGGGAGGATCCCAGAGGATGGTGACCTGGCCTTGCAGGGCCAAGGGGCCAGGCTAGGCCACGGTGCACAGGCTGGAGGGTGGGACACCTGGCACCAAGGGTCAGACTCCCTTCTGGGCACAGGGGACCCCAAAGGAGAGGTGGCATGCTCTGCTGGTCCCCTGCCACGGCCATCAGCAGCCTCTTCCCACATTGTCATAGCAACCACGCTGGTGAGAACGCACCAGGCTCCCAAAGCAGGATGCGTGAGACTGACGTCAACGCCGCCCGCCTCCCACCCCCAACGCTGTGCTGGGCGGCGGCAGTTTTAATTAAAGTGAATTTAAATCCCTTTGGTTTGAAGCCCAGACATCATTAACATCCTGCTGGAGCCCTGTCTGACCCCAGCTCTGGCTATCCGTCCTACCATCCAGCGTCTCGTACCTGTCCATCCAGGGGACACGGGCCTACAGGCCCCACCTGGGGGTGAGTGGACAAGGAAGTGGCCTTCAAGGATTCGGGTGACAGCAAGAATTAAATGCTTACAAAATGCACACAGACACACACGTGACCCAGGGACAGGCCTGCGCACCTGCCGAGGTATAAATGCAGGGCAGGGTGGCGGAGGGGTGGGCAGGGGGCAGTGTTGCCCCCAGGTCGCAGCCTGGAGCTTTTTCTGTCTTTCTCCAGTCCTCAGGATGACCAGGCCTGCGCACCATCACCCCCAGCCTGGAGAAGGAGACGCCGGTAGCCAAATACAGAGCCCTGGGCGGATGGGGGGCTGCGGGGTGCTGGGAAAGCAGTTGGTGACCAGGGCTGCCTGACACCCGCACCACCCAGCACAGAGCACTAAGGGAGAGCCTCCCTCACCTCCTGGAGCCCCCAGCTCTGGGGCTCGAACCCCAGGGGCCCTTGGGAAGCCAGCTCTGCAGGGCCATGATCACAGCCAGGAGGGCGTGCTGGGCCCGCGCCCTCAGCCCACGCTGCTTTGCTGCTCACCGCTGGGCCGGAGGGAGGCAGGCTGGAGCGCCGCCAGCTGCCAGGAGAAGCCACTGCGGGTGCTGGCACGCCTGGCTGGGCCGGAGGACAAGGCCTCAGCCGGGCTGACAGCCCCATCTGCTCCCTTCCTGGGGGCCTTGCTGCCAGCAGCAGGGCCCCGCAGCTCCCGGCCAGCGTCCGCCCCTGCCGGAACAGGACCAGCCTGGGCCGCTGCAGACAGAACTAAGAGCCTTGGTGACTGATCCCACACCGGCCAGGGAAACAGGCTGCGGAAGGCCACTGCCCAGGAAAGGCCGACCAGAGGAGAGGAGGGTGGGGACAGTGGGAGGGGGCAGTGCTGTCCAGCCTGATGGTGGCCACAGCAGCGGGGGACATGGGTGGGCAGGGAGAGCTCTGGAACTTGGGACAGCCGCTCCCAGGTGTCCCAAAAGGAGGTAAAGGACAGAGCAGCTCCAGAAGGTACCGAAAGCAGGCTGGGGGGCCCAGCTTATGACCAGTGTGGGGGCCTGGGAACCCGGCCAGGGCTGGGGCAACTCCATGGTGCCCAGAGATGGCTGGCACACGCCACCAGGCAGGAGTCCTGAGCCAGCACCACAGAGCCTCTGCTTTTGGACCTGGGAGCTGGTCCAACCGAGCAGACCCTCCCTTCCTCTGGCCGTGGAGGAAAAGCTCTCGGGGACACCAGAAGGAAGGGCTGGGGAGGCCGGTGGCTGGGCTGGCGGGCGGCAGCAGGGACTTCTCGCCTCAATCCATAGCCGTGTGTTCCAAATGAGGAAGGGAGGGAGGGAGGGAGGGAGGGAAGACGGTGATGAATGGCTGATGGATGGAATGATTGATAGATGGAAGGATGAACAGGTGGACAGAAGGACGGATGGTGAGAGGATGAAGACCCCTAACAGAACGTTCTGGATTGCCAGCAAACACACTCAAGAGTGGGACACCTGGAAGTTGGAGCTTGGGGGCCAGGGCCTGCTCCGCCTCGCCAGCCCTGTCACGGTGAGTTGCTGGGTCCCCTGCCACCGAGGCTCCAGGCTTGCCCTCCGCGTGGAGACATGAGCTTCTGTCTGCTGTGGCAGGGCCCGGTAGGCCAGGTCATGGCCAGGGCCTGCGGCGCTTAGCCTCCACGCTCTGGGGAGGAGCTTCCTGGTCTGAGGGCCCACAGACACCAGCCCCGCCAGAGTGCTCGGACTGGCCACACGGGGACAGCGAGCGAGCACACAGGCTTGGGAGCCACACAAAGCCTGGCCCGCCACCAAGCTCCGTAGCCACAGCACCGCCACCCTAGGGAGGGGACAAATACCGGCGTGTTGGGTGGCTGAAGGTCAAGTGTGAGCTCGCCAGGAGCCCAAGCTGGACTCGGCCAAAGTCAATCCCAATCCAGGCTCCGGTGCTCATCAGCAGGGCTGGCTCATCCCAGCAAGTGTCACCCCCAGGGGGCTTCCTGCAGCTCCAGGCCAAGACCCGGTCAGCGGGGAGGACAGGGCCTGGGGCTCCGGTCAGCGGGAAGGATAGCCCAAGACCCTGGTCAGCAGGGAGGACGGGCCCAGGACCCTAGTCAGCCAGCAGGGAGGACGGGCCAAGACCCCGGTCAGCAGGGAGGACAGGGCCAGGATCCCGGTCAGCGGGGAGGACGGGCTGGGCCTACAGGCTACCTTGGGAGTCTGGTCACACCACAGCCCCAATAGCAGGCAACAGGCTCCTTCCTCCGATGGAAGGCACGTAGCAGGTGGCCTGCCGTGGCTGGGGCCAACAGAAGAGAGTGCTGTGGCTGGATCCTTCCCGTGCAAGTGAACACACTGCCTTTGGGGTCCAGCCACGCGCCCTGGCCGTCTCAGCTGCCTCCCAGGTACAATTAGGAGGAACTTGCCAGTGACCTCCACGCGCGAGCAGCAGCTGCTTCACTGCTAATTGCAGGGAGCGGCTGCCAGCACACCGAGTCAGGGCGGCCTCCTGCCATCCACCCGCCGCCCGGCCTGAGCCTCCCTTGCTGCCAGCCTCCTCCAGGAACCCTTCAGCAGGGGTGAGGTAGCGCCCCCCCAGAGGGCAAGCTTAGCCAGGGCAGCCCTGAGCCCAGCACGAAGCTATGCTGTTGCCTGTGACACAGGCACCGTCTCTGCCTCCCCAGAGCTGCCGGATGAGCACAAAGCTTCCGCCGAGAGGAGGGCTTGGAGCGTGGGGGGCCTCTGGTTTTGGGGTGGCGGTTGCCACTGGTGACAAAGCTCCCACAGGGGGTCATCAGGGGCACGCGGGGAGGGGTGCACAGGCAGGCACAGGGGGTGAAGCTGCCATGGTCAGTCTCAGGACCTGTGCCATCCTGCAGGGCATGTGACCAGCCCCACGCCACGGAGCTGCTGGGGAACAGCTGGCTGGACCTAGAGGAGCCCCAGGTGAAGCGAGGCCTCCCCGACACCAGAAGTGGTTGGCTCTCAGCTTCACCCCACCAAGGCAGGGGTGGGGGATGATCTGAGCAGGCAGCCCCCAGCCAGGGCTGCAAGGCCACAGGCCGCCCCCTCCCATCCCCAGCAGTGCCAGAGGCCACCAAGCAGGTGTCCAAGGCTCTGGTTCACTCCCTGGAGTCACCGTGTGTGGACTCGCTCACTCGAGGCATGCGGGGCAAGTCGGCCAAGCGGGACTGTCTTCACACACTCCCGCCGTCCCTCACTGCTCCCCTTGCATTGGGAGGCAGATGCAGGAGCCACCCCAGGGGCGACCCTGCCCAGGCCACCATCTCCTGGCCACCTGCCCCAAGCCGTCTGCCCTCAGCAGCCTGTGTCTAGTGAGCCGCAGGAGCCATGCCCAGTGGCCAGCCCTGGCTTGGGCAGCCCCATAGATGCCCCCTGGCGTGGGGCCTGTCACCCCCCACCACTGTGCCTTCCACCTGTGGTTCCACGTGGCCCTGCTAGCTCAGACCCCGCTAAGACAGGTCTGTACTGCTGGCCAGCCGGGCCCACACAAGCTGCCATTTGCTTTCTCAGCAGGAGCCCGGCGAGCATACAGGCCCTTTCCAAGGCCACGGGCAGCTCCAGGCCCGTCACCTAGGGGCTCATCACCCACCTTCCTGGGCATCCGTCTGTGGGACCATGGGTGTTTGACCCCAAGGTCACCTTGGCCACGCCCCAGGTCCACCCAGAGCACAGGGGAGTCTGCTGCTCACAGCATCAACACACACCGCGCGCGGATGCCGTGGGGCTCCTGCACACACTCGGCTTGTCAGAGGGCATCTGCTGTCCAGGCGCTCTCCACACCCCCACCGCCTGCCCCGACCCCTGCTCCAAGCACGAAGGCTCCCGTGCAGGAAGCCAGGCTTCCTGGGTTCTGTTCAGGTTCCCAGGCTCTTACCAAAACAAGGAATTATCTCAGGGACAGAAATACGGAGAGAGGGGCAGGGAGAGCGCGGGACCACCCACCCACCGTCCACTCCCCAGGCAACAGCCAGGCCTGGGCCGGCCAGGGGTCTCCCACGTGGGTGGGGGCCCAAGCCCCCAGCCCCCTCCACGCACCCCCAGGTTTGTCCCCTGGCTCCCCATCTCCTGGTGCCTTGTGACATCACTGTGTCTGTGTTGGGCCCCTGAGAGCCTTCTGGGAGGCGTCAGCCCTTCACACAGCCATCACACCAGGGTGCCTGTGTGTGCCTGTGTGCATGCCTTATGGAGGCATTGTCATGTGTGTGAGGATGCATGTGGGGCGTGGCTTACATCCCACATATATGTGCGTCACACGTGTGTTCACATGTGCTGTGTTGTGTGGCTGTGTGTGTGTGTGTGCAGGTGGCTCTCACAGAGATACAGGCCACGGGCTGCTGCAGACTCACCGGGCGGGGGGCTGTGCCGCCCTGGCCTCCCTGGTCACGCACGCCCACGGACCCCACTTCCCGCTGGTGCGGGGCGGGGGAAGTGCCTCGAGCACACGCTGCTGCCGGGGAGCACCCTCCGCCTCTCCTGCTGCCTCTCATTTCAGTCATTCTTCCAGCCCATGTTGTGTAAATAAAATTATTCTTCCCCAAAAAATCATTAGCGGGGCCCGACATGAATTCCCCTGCAATCGCTGTAATTAACTGTGTGTAACAGGGGGCGTCAGAGGACCCTCCTGCTAATCACCACTCCTCCGCACCCCGCACCTAATTAAATCTCCTTCCTGTTTATACTCGTCCCAGATCCTCCGTAAAAGTTGTCATAAATCATCACACTGTCATTTCCACCCCGGGCTCCCAGCGCCCAGCCAGCCCAGCAGGACTCCCCAGGCCGGGGCCTGCACACCGGCCCAGGCCCGCAGGTCACGGCTGACGCCTCCCAGCCAGTGACCTTGAGGCAGGCGGCCTCTCATGTTCCCTTGTGCCTTGCCCCGCGGGGGGACGGCTCTGTGACCCAGGACAGTCATGGAAGCGAGCGAGGGGCCTGTGGCTGTGCGGAGCCTACAGCGGGGCTGTCAGTCACGAGGACATGGGGTAGGAGCAGGAGGCAGGATGGGGTGCCCGGCTGGGGGTTCAGGTCTCATGGGGTGCCCTGCCAGGCCAGCCGTCTCCTCCCGGGCAGGCAGCAGATCTGACACAGCAGCCTCTCCCGGCCCACATTAGGCTCACATGCGGACGATCGAGCGGTGTGGTGTATCTCACAGGTCCGCGGGGACAGCCCATTAACGATCCGGGTGTTAGCACAGCACACACTCTGTGCTGGCTGCTCAGATGGGAAGGGACGGGGGACCCGCGGAGGGCATCAGAGCGATTTCAGAGGCCAAGGCTTCTGGGCCCCACAGTCCACGCCCCACGCCTGGGCTCCCCGGGGCAGTGGGTGTTGCCAAGGGCACCTCGCTCACACATCTGACTCCTGCTGGCCAGATGTGGGGCCCCACAGCCCCCCACCGTGTGCTCAGGAAACACAGGCAGCCCGGATTGAGCAGTGCAGCCCCCCGGAGGGAGGGGCGGGCAGGCCCGGAGAAACCAGGCGTGAGTCGGCCCCAGGTCGCAGCAGCCCTGCCCGCAGGCGTGTCGGCAGCCAGAACTGAGCGCAACCCAGGGGCGCTCAGCAGGTGAACGGACAGAGAGCAGGTGGCACGTGCCATCGGGGACCATATTCAGCCACTGTTACGACGGTGCAGGCCCGGGCCTCAGGGTGGCATGGACAGTCAGGCAGCCTCCTGCGAGCACCACTGGTGTCCCGGCTGTCCCACTGCCCACCCAGGCCCCTGCTGACACACTGGGGGAGCAGCAGGGAACAGCGTCCGTGCGCTCCTGTCTGCTCACTGTGGCGGGACTGGCCCAGGCCACCGTGACCGATTGGGCAGTGACTGGAGATACTCTCTCTGTTGTAACCCTACATTTCTAAGTAAATAAATAACTTAAACACGACGCTGCAGACCTGCCCTTCGTAGCCAGATGGAAGGGGCTGCTGTGGAGAGCCGAGTCCAGCGTCCTGCAGAACCAGTGCGCTGGCTGCCGCCCTCACCCCGTCCCTGTGGGAGGGCGACCCACGGCACAGTGGGAGTCACTGCTCCTGGGGCAGGACGGCAGAGGCTGAAGGGGCCTCGGGGCCAGAGGACCTTCCACGGGATGGCCGCCCCTTGGCCTGCGAGGGGCCCAACACCTTGCACCCCGCCCCCAGCCGGGACGGCACAGGTCACGTGCCGCATCTCCGGCCCTGGGGGGCAGCCCTGGACTGCGACACTGCTTCACCTCCACCCCATTCCCCCTGGGTCCTACGGGAGCTGCAAATGAGCTCTGCACAGCGGCCTGCACCTCCAACAGCGGAAAGGCCGCAGTGTGGGCACAAGGTTGGCCGCAGGGCCTGGGCCTTGAGCACCCGGCCAACACTGTGACCTGTGTGTCCCCTTGAAGAAGCAGCAGGGGAGACCACGACAGGGTCTCAGAGGGTGGTCAGGAGTGATGTGTGGGGTTGCCAGCCCCACCCCCAGCACCCTCCGGCTCCCACCCCGGCCTCGTGGCTGTCCGGCTATCATAAGTGACGAGCGGTTGCCACAGCAACAGCCCTGGTCCGTATTTCACATCCCAGAGATGCAGACAGGCACCAAGGGCCCTGCAAAAAGCCAGGCCCCCGGGGAGGAGCGCAGGGCTGGACACGGGGCAGACGTGGCCGGCTGAGCCCGAGGCAGGGGCGTGGGTTGCGCCCACCCAGACGATGGTGGGTTTGAGCTCTCATTGGCCATGCCTCCCATGAGGGCTGGCCCCTGGCCCCAACCTACATCTGCTCCCAGCCTCACCCAGCCCGGGCAGGCCTCTGTGAAAGGTATGTGTGCTGGCACAGCCAGGTTCAGTGAATGCTGGAGGCTGCCCACTGCCCAGCTGGCAACGGTGTGCACAATACCAGGCGGGCCCCGGTGAGGCCTTGGGTCTGAGGGCTGGAACACAGGGTACTGAGCTGCAGCCAGAAACGGTCAGGGGTCACCAGCCCTCACGCCTCGAGGCCTAGCGCCTCTCAGCCATGTCCTGGAAGCAGGCACACCCGAGCCGCCCGAGCCACCCGAGCCGCCTGAGCCGCCTGAGCTGCCTGAGCCGCCTGAGCTGCCTGAGCCGCCTGAGCCCCGGCCCTGCTGCGCCCCCTCAAGCCACACGCCTCTGCCATGCCTTGTCAGGGTTCATGAGGGCATCATGGCAGCTGGGGTGGCCTTGCGCTCCCTGGAGCTTTTCTTCAACCTCAGCCTTGGCCCCTGTCATCTCACAAGGGTGGGCCTGGCTCCTGGGGCTCCCAGGCCAGCTGGGAGGGGGCTGATGGCGAGGACAGGCAGGGAGGTGAGGACCAGGCAGGAGGGGAGGGGAGGACCAGGCAGGAGGGGAGGGGAGGGCCAGGCAGGAGGGGAGGGGAGGGCCAGGCAGGAGGGGAGGGCCAGGCAGGCACAGAACTGGAGATCATGCTAGCAGCCCTGGTGGGGGGCGGGGCGTTGCAAGGACTGCGGACCGGCTTGTGCCTGGCAGCTGTGCCAGACCAGGGCCCGGACTGGAGACACCAGGAAGCGTGGGCTTGGCCCCTCCTGGCATCGAGCTTGACTTGCTATGAAGCCTCAGAGGGGCGAATGGCCCACACTCCTTCCTGGCCCCCCAGGGCCCTGCCGCATCCCCGCAGTCCCCAGGCTGAGAGCGAGCAGCCCAGGCTGTGCAATCGGTGAGTCTGTAACATAAACTTCCACAGGCCCAGGAAGGGCTTGAGCACCGCGTTTTACTACTAAAAACAGGCAGGACCACCACTTCCAGGATATTCCAGGCAGTTTACAGATCAAAGCTCTCCAGCTGAAACCAACAGGGACAGCACGGCTGTGGGAGGAGGCAGCCCCCCACCCTCCCACCAAGCCCCGCCGGCAGCGTCTCGGGCCCAGCAATCACCAGCTAAGGAAACACTTTATACCCTGTGAAGTGCTGTGTCCGCGGCGTGGCCCATCGGGGCTGCCGGTCTCACTCCGTGCTCCCCCTGGCTGCTGGGGGTCTCAGGGGAGGGGAGCAGGGGGCAGGAGCCGAGGGCCCACCGCTCGGCTGGCACCAGTGCCGAACACCAGGCGGGCCCCGGGCCCGAGGCGGGAGAACAGGCGGCAGCAGATGGCTCGTGGGCAGGCTGGAGGCACCACCCCCTCGTGGGCGGCCAGCGCAGGCTTCTCCATGTGCTGTCGCCTCCACACCGCATCAGGAGACACCACGGGGGAACTGCTCCTTCGGCGTGGGCTCCGAGGCCCGGCCCTCTGAGGCCCTGCCTCCTCGCACCCGTCCGAGGCCCTCGCAAGTCCCCGGTTGGCCAGTGGGAGGCCAGGGTGACCACCTATACAGCCAGAGCAGCCAGCAGAGTTGGACGGGGGCCTGCCAAGGCCAGAGAGGAAACCCTGAAAACGCTGACTCAAAGCGACCCACGAGGACATAGACCCTGCGAGTTTCAATCCCTCCAAGTCGCTGGCCGCGCGGTCCTCCCAGCTGCTGATTTTCCAAGGGCAGAGAACTGGGCTCCTGGGCTGCCCAAAGCCTACGCGTTTCTGGAACTTTCCATGCACGAGACCCCTTCATGAGACACACAAGGTCAAGAGGTGTTCCCCGGGCACCGAGCAGAGCCTGAGCCAGCTCAGAATGCCTTGCTTGGTGACCCAGTTGCTCCAAGGGGGTATGTTGTGTCAAGTTGGAACAAATTAACATGCATTTGTCTTTCACTGGGAAGGAGGCCAGCCCAGCAGGGTGGAGGGGGGCAGGCACTCTTCCTCTGGCCCGCCCAGTGCCAAGTTCAACGCAGGAAGCACACACACCTGACCTGGGGACCGAGGCAGGTGCTGGGGCGGGGACGGCGGCTGTTTCCCTAGCCTGCACCCTCAGCCTGGAGCTCCGGAGGCCCCGGGCTGTGCAGGAAGCTCCCTGTGTCCTGGGGCCGGGCACAGTGGCATCAGCCCCTCTGCCTGGCCTGGGGTAAGGGCATCTGAGGTCACAGTGACCACGACAGCAGCACGAGGAGCCTTCCGGAGCTACAGCCATGCGCATATCCACTCGCGTGAACTCAGCGGGGTCGGGGCCCTGGGCGCCACCCAGCCTGGACATACAAGGGGCACTGCTGGGCAGGGTAGACTACAACCACCACGCAGAGAAGGTGGAGGCAGCTCCCAGCCGCCCAGCCCAGCAGGCAGCCCGCTCACCTGCTCGACCAGCCGGCAGCCCTCCTGCAGGCTGGGATACCCAAGCACCCTGCTCACCCACGGACTCCGGCTCACCTCCGCCCGCTGTCCAGCTGCCATTGGCGAGCTCGCAGCGCCCCCTTGTGGACACTAGTAGGCTGGCAGTCACCCTCCCGCCTGGGCTGAGCAGGTGCCCAGTGGATGGGGTGCAGTAGGAAGTCCCAAGAGGCAGGGACGCTCACCAAGGCCAGGGGAGGCAAGAGCTGGCCCACAGGGCCCGCCTGTGCATGGCCGGGTGCACACAGTCCACGCTGGCATACGGCCTCGGCCACACCTGCCACCGGATGCTGGGTCAGGGGTCCACAGGGGCTGCCCTGGGCTGACTCCCAGCGGGTGGGCTTGTGGAGGAGGGAGGAAGGGCCAGAGCCTGAGGGCCACAAGGTCCGGGCAGAAAGGACAGTCTCCCTTGAGGTCTACCTCCAACTCCCTCGCCTGGGCTCCACTGTAACATCTCCTGGTTCTGTTGCCTAGTCCACCAAGGCCCGCACAGTCACGGGGCACAGCCTCTGTGCAGCAGGACCCCCACCAGGGACAGGGCTGACTGGGGGACAGATGGAAATGACTGGGGTCAGTCATTGGCACCACGGGCTCTGGACAGAGGGTAGGGCTTAGGGAAGCCACGCCCGGGGAGCTGCCCACAGTGTGGGCTGGGGTCAGGACACAGGACTTGGCCCTGCAGGGGGCACAATGACCCAGGAGCCGCTCCAGACCCTGGGCGGGAGATCGGGATCCCACATTTGCCAGGGCCAGGCACTGTTCCCGCAGGGACCTCGGCAGGGGCCCTGAAGTGCGTGGATGCTCCCTGCCACACACGCACCTGCCTGCACCCCGCATAGTGCAAGCCTGTGTTTTTGCAAGTGGACACACGCAGGCCAGGGGCAGCCGAGGCAGGGAGGTAGAAGGCGCGTGGCTGCCCCCCACCCCCACCGCCTGGAAAGAGCCACAGCGGACAGCCCTGGCTGCCCCATTTGGGGCGTGCCTACCAGCCACACTGCTGTGCGGGCAGCAAGCCCATGGGCACCGACAGAAGCAAGGAGCCGGGTCTTGCTCACAACCTTGCTGACCACCTGGCTCACTGCTCCCGTCGGCTGAGGTTATGGGATGCACGGCCTTTTCCGGATGCGGGGTTCCCCTGCCAGGTGGCCCTGGTCCCCCTCGGGGGGTTACTTCTGCATAAGGGACACCTTCCCCTCTCGCGCATGACAGCCCGTTGGCCAGGGAGGACAGGCTGCAGGACAGAACCACAGCCCCCCAAAGAGCTTCTCCAATGTCTGCGGTGCGGCTGGGACGGCACTGTGGTCATCCCTGCAACCTCGCCCCAGTCCTGGACCCCAGGCCCTCCACAGGCACCGGCAGCAGGCACGCAGCCGCTCTTAGAAGCCCACCCTCCCGCCAGCACCCCGCTCCCTAATTCATCCCTCAGATATTTATCGGGCTGTTTCCCCGCGCCAGACACATGCATATATCAGGCGTCCCTACCCGTCGGGGGGGACGTCTCAACCCATTCATCCCCCAGCCACGGGCGATCCATCACACAGGGAAAGCGGCTGCGAGCCGGCAGGCCGGCGGGGGTGGAGGCCCTGCTGCAGGGGCTCTGCCAGGCCAGGCGCACTTGTCGCCACACAAGGGCACGGCCTCGGCCCCATCTGTGGCTGGACCTCCAGCCCAGCAGGCCCTGGGGGTCTCCATGCCTCTCAGGAAGTGTTGGGCACAGCCCCTCCAGCTGCCACGGCTGAGCCATGGTAGCACCTGCAGTCGGGGCCCCCAGTGTGGATGGAGTCGTGGTCCCCGAGGTGGGGCTGGAGAGAAGCCGGTGTGTACGGAGCCTGGCCTGGCACAGCTGCTGGCTGGCCGGCCATTGCGGGCATCTCGCCCCGCCTGCATTGGTATTCCTGGCACAGTCCCCGTGAGCTCAACAAGGGGAACTTTGACTCGGAGCCTTTGATCTAGGATCTGAGGGGACAGGCGCCGCTATCACAGCCACTGCGACATGGACAAGGCCGTCCCCAGGGCCCCAGGTGGCCGGGGCAGGGGCCGCACTGGCTCTGTCTGAAGCTCAGCCAGCGCCCCTCGGTGCCCCGTCACCTCGGCCTCCCCCCTCCCAGCCCCCCTCAGGGGACCATAGCCCCAGAGGACCTGAAAATGTGGTGACACCCACTTTCTCGCCCACTTCCAGGGAAAGAGCCTCCATTCTGTGCACAACAGCCACACGATGGCTCAACAGGCTAATCCTCTTCTTGCAAGTGCCAGAATCCCATTTGGGCACCAGTTCATGTCCCGGGTGCTCCACTTCCCATCCAGCTCCCTGCTTGTGGCCTGGGAAAGCCATAGAAGACGGCCCAAAGCCTTGGGACCCTGCACCCATGTGGGGAACCTGAAGACACTCCTGGCTCCTGGCTTCAGATCAGCTCAGCTCCAGCCGTTACAGCCACTTGGGGAGTAAACCACCAGAAACAAGATCTTTCTGTCACTCTTTCTCTCTATAAATTTGCCTTTCAAATAAAAATAAATTAAAAAAATTTTTAAATCACAGACAGCATGAAGAAGTGTTGAAGGCAGAGGCATGGGTGGGCAGACACAGGGTCCCCAGGCATGGGTGGGCAGATGGGGTCCCCAGGCGTGGGTGGGCAGACGGGGTCCCCAGGCGTGGGTGGGCAGACGGGGTCTCCAGGCGTGGGTGGGCAGGCGCAGGGTCCCCAGGCATGTGTGGGCAGACGCAGGGTCCCCAGGCGTGGGTGGGCAGACACAGGGTCCCCAGGCGTGGGTGGGCAGGCGCAGGGTTCCCAGGCGTGGGTGGGCAGACACAGGGTCCCCAGGCGTGGGTGGGCAGACGCAGCGTCCCCAGGCGTGGGTGGGCAGACACAGGGTCCCCAGGCGTGGGTGGGCAGACGGGGTCACCAGGCATGGGTGGGCAGACACAGGGTCCCCAGGCGTGGGTGGGCAGATCTGGGGGGCCCAGGAGTGACTATCGAGATGCCGGCGGGAAGAAGAGCTGGGCAGGCTCAGGCCCCTGTCGCGGCAGATGTGACAGGAGGGTCCTTCCTGTGGCCCCGGTTTGGGGGTTGGGGGCGTTGCACACAGCCCTCATTCCAGTGGGGTCCCTTGAGCCCAGGCAGGGCCAGCAGCTCCGAGGACCCTGGAATGTGGCGCCCCGAGGCCTCCAGGGAGCCCACCCAGAGTCCAACCCGGAGCTCACAAGACCTGCCTGTGACACCCTGAAGCACCCAGCAGCTCGCCTCACCGGAAAGCAGACATTACAGCACAGACACCAGCAGCATCGTGACTGTGGCAGGAAGCAGGGAGAGCGTGCTGGAGCCCGGCAGCCGCCCCTGCAGTCAGGGAGCTCAGGAAGGCTGACCCGTCCCCGGGCCTGTCCCCGGGCCACAACATACCCGGCACATCCTCCTGCCTTGATCCTCCCAGCCCGCTCACACGCCTCAAGACTGGGAGAGCAGCAGGGGATGGCCCGAGGCGTTGGGCCCCTGCACCCACATGCAAAACCCGGATGGAGCCCCTGGCCATTTGAGGAGTCAGCCAGAGCATGGGAGCTCTTCGCTTTCTCTGTGACTCTGTCTCTGAAATAAATAAAATTCAATTCGATTGCGATAATTTCCTGTGCACATCAAACCTCAAACAGAGTAATCTTTTCTAAGGGGTACTGGCTACACCACAACGCCACTTCCATATATATATATATATGATCTATTTATTTTATTGGAAAGGCAGGTATACAGAGAGAAGGAGAGACAGAGAGAAAGATCTTCCATCCACCTGTTCACTCCCCAAGTGGCCACAAGGGCCAGAGCTGAGCTGATGCGAAGCCAGGAGCCAGAAACTTCTTCTGGGTCTCCCACACAGGCTTTGGTCCATCCGTGACTGCTTTCCCAAGCCACAAGCAGGGAGCTGGATGGGAAGTGAGGCCGCCAGGACACAAACCAGCACCCATACAGGATCCCAGTGCATGTAAGGCAAGGATTTAGCCACTAGGCTACCGCACCACGCCCAAATACGATTAATTTTATTTGTCAACCAAACATCTTGAAAAAGGAGAAGCCCACCCAAGAATGTGCCTGACTCGTGTTTCAGATGTCAGACTGCATCGGAAAGCAAGGCCTGACTCCGGAACACTCCTCAGAGGTCCCCTGGCAGTCTTAAAATAGTCTGCAGCATCGCAGGAAACGGAGCAGAGGAAACACAGGTCATGCTAACTCTGCCACTTCTTCGAGCTGTGAGGACGGGACACTCCAAACACAGAAGCACGAAGGCGCAGTGGGTTAAGCTGCCCCGCGACCAGCAGCCCCTGTGAGTACCGATTCAAGTGCCGGCTACTCCACTTTCCACCCACCTCCCTGCAAACTCACCTGAGGAGCCCGCAGGGGACAGTCCAGGAGCTTGGGCCCCTGCACCCACATGGGAGCCCTGGGTGCAGCTCCTCCTGGCTTGAGCCTGGCCCAGCCCCAGCTGTTGAGGGCATTTGGAGAATTCTCTGAACCTGAAATACATTAATGAATCTTTTTAATAAAGGAAAGATGCACACCCAGCTGCAAATGCCAAGGTGAGGTGGGCCAGGCCAGACAGGGCTGCAACACCCACCTGTACCCATCAGACCCAGGGGGAGGGGTGCGAGCCTTGGCAGGGCAGCAAGGGCTCCCCTGCTGGGCCACTGCCGCCACTGGTGTGTGAGAGCTGGGACTGGGGACAGACCAGACCAGGCAGGGCTGCAACACCTGTTGTAGGGGGACGCGGGAGAGCCACGCTGGGCTAACCAATTGCACCCATTGCTACATGCAAGAGCCAGTCAGGGCAGGCTGGTTGGGCAAACCACAGCTCAGCTATCGGGCCCTGGGAATGGGGCAGGTCCTGCCAAGCTGAACTGCAGAACCACCTGGACAGTGCAAGTGGACCCAGCAGGGAAACTGTGGGCACCTCCCCAATGGGCTGCATCAGAGGCCTTGGGCCAGCCTGCATGGTGGGTGCCGGGTCCGTGGAGGGTCCAGCAGGGCCCAGGTCAGGTGGCCCAGGGCACCATAGCACTGGGGGAAGCTCACTTGGCCGCCCAGGGGCACACTTGTGGAGACAGCGTGTGGGCCTGCAGGGGTCTGGTGACAGCACAAGGGGAGATATGTGAGGACTTGGGGTCTCACGCCCAGGATTGGTGGTCTGACCATGGAGTGCATGTGTCAGAGCTGGGCCTCCCAGCGGAAAAGACAGAGCAGTGGGCAGCTGACCCAGATAACATGGCAGCGCACTGGACCTGCAGAGGACGTTTGGTACCACGGCAGAGGGAGGAGGGCAGAACAGATCAGACAACTACCCCAGCCCAGCAATGACAGCAAAGCTGTGGGCGAGCGGAGACTGGGAGGCCGGTCATGTCCGCCAGTGGACGTTGGAAGGATTTCCTCAGCCTTGGGTCTGTGAAGTCAACAGCATTCCAGAACTACTGAAGCCACTTGGGCAGAGCCCTCGGAGCACGCCGCACACTGGGGGCCCCGGCACGACATCGGGCGGCTGTCCCCCACCCCTGAGCACTGGGGCAGTCGGTGGCTGGGGTGGCTTCTCCCCTTCTCTCCTCCTTCCTCCAGGAACAGGAAGAAGAGATGGAACATTTGGAAGCAATGATCACACCCACTTCCCCTAACGCTTCATCCTCCCCACCCTGACCGACTGTGTAAGCGTCGTTTATACAAAGGAAAGATGCGAGCAGAGACGCAAAGCTACTGAAGGCATGAAGCGAGACAATGCGTCCACGGCGCAGAGTGAGCAAACTGCGCAGCTCCCTGGGCTTTGAAGAGACGGAACGGCAGGGCAGGATTAAGTGACGCCTCCTTTTGCGGCAACAAGGCTTGAACACCTGTGCCCAGGACCCTCGGAGCGCGCCTCCCGTTGGGGATCCAGGGTGGGTGGGAGGTTGGGTGGGGCTTTTCCCTTTGTTTCTCCCCTGACCCCAGATACAGGAAAAATGATAATATTAGTGTGGCAACAATGGTATTACCCACTTTCACCCTGTAGCCCTTGACCCTTTGTACCCTAATCAACTAAGTAAGATTATTTTTAAAATAATAATAATTGTTTAAAAAAAAGCAAACCTGTGTCCAGGTATTTTTGCAATGCATTTTCCATTAGATGTTTATGATTTGTTTATTTGAAAGGTGGAGTAACAGAGAGAGGATCCCCCACCCCCTGGCTCCCTCCCCAGGTCCTCACAGACGCCGGGCCTAGGCCAGGCCGAAGCCACAAGTCCCCTCTGGGTCTCCCCCGTGGACGCAGGGGCCCACGCACCTGGGCCATCTTCTGCCACTCTCCCAGGCACACAGCAAGGAGTGGCTCGAACGTGGAACAGCGGGACTCAGAGTGGTGCTCCTCCACGCAAGGCCAACATGTCAGACGGCAGCTTCACTCCGGGCCTCACAGCGCCAGCCCCATCCAACCGCCTGAAGAGGAAGAGAGCTGACGTCACAGAGCAAGTCACGGACTAAGAAGGCGCGGAACCCACAAGCGGACTGCCAGCACGTGTGAGTCCAGCGCTCGGGGCACACAAGGTCAGCCATGCAACCAGGAAAAACAGTAAGCAACATTTACAACTGCACCAACAACTTTGAGCTGTGGGGTACAGGAGCTGGAGCTGGGGTGCCGCTGGAAAAGCCTGCAACACAGGCGTCAGTCTGAGCCCCGGCTGCTCCACCTCCGATCCAGCTCGCTGCTAGTACACCTATTTCCTGTGGCTGTGACAACACCCCTGAGGCTAAGGATTTCATCAGGAAAAGAGGTGTGGGGCACCTCTCTCACCCACAGCACCTACAGCCCTGGCATGGCTCACAACCCCACCCTCCAAGAGGCACACCTGGTAGGCAACAGCCGGGGTCCCACGCATGGAGAGCTGGACAGAGCCCCTGGCTCCTGGCTTCAGCTGCTGCACACGACTGGGCAGGGAGCCCTCCAAGAGGCAAGAGCAACTGCTCCCTCACTCTCTCCCCTCCGGCTTTTCAAATACATATAATTTATTTTCAATAAGAGCAGCACATCTTGCTCTCGATTTGGGGGGGGTGGTTAAAAACCCTTCTATTTGGCCTCTGACAAAATAGACAGCAGGACAGTCAGAGCACAGGGCACGGGCATGTGGTCACAGCTAGGACAGGAAGCCAGAAACCAGGAGGACAGACAGCAGTGGGGCCCCCTCTGCTACACCACCAGAGTGGGGGACCTCACACACACACAAGATGTTCGCAGGCCCTGCGAGGCACCCATCACCCCCTCGAGAACCCACACCTACTTGGTCCACCTTTGGCATGAAGCCACATCAGGGACTGAACCCCCAACACCCAACCCTCGAGGGACACCTGCCAGCCCCATTCCAGGAGTCCTTAGGGTCAGATAACGTCATGGGGCAGCCAGATGGGCTCTGGAGAGCTGCCAGTACCCAACACTGGGTCTCCCAGCCTGCAGGACTGGGAGCTCAATAATAATGACAGTGACATCCATTACAAGCAATAGATACTATTTCTTATAAATAATACTGACGGTATTCTGCATACACCATGATGGTGGTGATGGTGGTGATGGTGGTGATGGTGATGGTGATGATGGTGATGATGGTGATGATGGTGATGATGATGATGGTGATGATGATGATGATGGTGATGATGATGACGATGGTGATGATGGTGATGATGATGATGGTGATGATGGTGATGACGGTTTTGATGGTGATGATGGTGATGATGATGGTGATGGTGGTGATGATGGTGATGATGATGGTGATGATGATGATGGTGATGATGGTGATGGTGATGATGATGATGATGGTGATGGTGATGATGGAGATGGTGATGGTGATGATGGTGATGATGATGATGGTGATGATGATGATGGTGGTGATGGAGATGGTGATGATGGTGATGATGATGATGGTGATGATGGTGATGATGGTGATGGTGATGATGGTGATGATGATGATGGTGATGATGATGATGATGGTGATGATGATGACGATGGTGATGATGGTGATGATGATGATGGTGATGATGGTGATGATGGTGATGATGATGATGGAGATGGTGATGATGGTGATGATGGTGATGGTGATGATGGTGATGATGGTGATGGTGATGATGGTGATGATGGTGATGATGGTGATGATGATGATGGTGATGATGGTGATGATGGTGATGATGATGATGGTGATGATGGTGATGATGATGATGGTGATGGTGATGATGGTGATGATGATGATGGTGATGATGGTGATGATGGTGATGGTGATGATGGTGATGATGGTGATGGTGATGATGGTGATGATGGTGATGGTGATGATGGTGATGATGGTGATGATGGTGATGATGGTGATGATGATGGTGATGGTGATGATGGTGATGATGATGATGGTGATGGTGATGATGGTGATGGTGATGATGGTGATGA
Organism: Ochotona princeps; assembly: GCF_030435755.1. Classification (NCBI taxonomy): domain Eukaryota; kingdom Metazoa; phylum Chordata; class Mammalia; order Lagomorpha; family Ochotonidae; genus Ochotona; species Ochotona princeps. The sequence continues at coordinate 688,964 of NC_080845.1, read as the reverse complement.
TGGTGGTGACAACGGCCCAGCCTCAGGTTGCTGTGACTGCAGCCATACACGCCAGCCAGTTCAAGCCGTGATGAGCCCCTCGTCTGAGGGAAGGTTTCTCTGCCTGCTCTCAGAGCCAGTTCACAGAGCAGAGATTTTCATGCGTACCTCGCAGCCGTCCCAGCAGCAGCTGGTCACAGGAAGGTTCCAGAGACCCAAGGACACCAGCGCATCTCACCAGCCTCCCACGGTCAGCCTCCGTCATGGCTAATCCTCCACCTCCAACACCACCATCCCACGGGGCATCAGTTCAAGTCCCGGCTGCTCCACTTCTATGCAGCTTGCCGCCTGTGGCCGGGGAAAACACAGCAGGACGGCCCACGGCCTTGGGACCTTGCACCTGCGTGGGAGACCCAGCAGAAGCTCCTGGCTTCAGATTGGCCAAGCTCTAGCCATTGCAGCCATCTGGGGAGCAACCCAGCAGATAGAAGATTCTCTCTCCAGCTCTGTGTTTCAAATAACTAAATAAATTACTATTTAAAAGAGAAAATAAGAAGGCTGAGTGTGCCGGCTGGCTCCAAGCCTGAGGGAGAGTGAGGGCTCCTGAGAGTTTCTGGGGTGAAAGATGGTGGCAGCCACCTCAAAGGGCTTCTCAGTCCAGGTGGAGGCGGGGCAGCTGCCGGGGTCCCCGAGGAGCCACCCAGGGAGCCCTGGGCCACTCTGCCCTTCGGCGGCCCCTCCTGCTGTCAGGAGGCCTCACTGGGGCACAGGGACTCTTCCAGCACAGCCTGGGGGCCGTGTGCCCTGGAGCTCTGACATCTTCCCTGCCAGGAGAGGGACCACTGCATCCCCACCGAGTCCCGGGCCCTTCCAGGTGCAGGGCGGTCCCATCCCACCGGGCACCTCCGAGCTTGGCAACCTCCAGCATGAGGGCTAGGGCCTTCGCCCAGCCGCCTTGCCTCCAAGAATCAGGGCAAGCAAATCCCGCTCAGAGCTGCACACTGGGGGCGGCCCTTCCTCAAGGGGTCAGGGGGTGACACATCCCCCACCTCCTGCATGAGACCAACTTGAGCTCAGAAGGCTCCTTTTAAATGGATCGTCACACTGACACGGACCAGCTGAATAATGGGAACCCCCCAACCTTCAGGCTCCAGGCAGGAGGGCAGCACAGGCTCCTCACCAACCTGGCAGCATTTGCATGCTTGAATATTCATGAGCTTTCGCAGACTACTTGATGTCCACTCTGGCCCTTATGAGGACCGTGTTGGTGGTGTGGCAAGCTGACACCACATCCCATTCTGCAGCGCATGGCTATTCGCCTCTGCCTTTTTGGAAGATTTTATTTATTTAGTTAGTTAGTTGAAAGACAAAAAGACAGAGAAAGAAACAGAATTCTCCCACCCACTGGTTCACACCCCATGTGGACAGAGACAAAGCCAGGAGGGTGGCTCCGGTCTCCCACGCATATACAGGGGCCCGAGGTTTTGGGCTGTCCTCTGCGGCTCTCCCAGGACATGCGCAGGGGCTAGATGGGAAGAGGAGAAGCTAGGACCCTACTGCCCCCCCGCCTGCCCCCTGCTCACCCTCCTGCTCCCCCGCCTGCCCCCTGCTCACCCTCCTGCTCCCCAGCCTGCCCCCTGCTCACACCCTCCTGCTCCCCAGCCTGCCCCCTGCTCACACCCTCCTGCTCCCCCCTGCCTGCCCCTGCTCACCCCCTCCTGCTCCCCCCTGCCTGCCCCCTGCTCACACCCTCCTGCTCCCCAGCCTGCCCCCTGCTCGCCCCCTCCTGCTCCCCAGCCTGCCCCCTGCTCACCCCCTCCTGCTCCCCAGCCTGCCCCCTGCTCACCCTCCTGCCCCCCAGCCTGCCCCCTGCTCACCCTCCTGCACACAGCCTGCCCCCTGCTCACTCCCCAGGATCTGAGATAGTGGGCAGTCAGCCACCACCCCAGGCTGCTTTGCAACAGCACAGCCACCCGCTGGACCATGACCCCGGGCCACTCCTTCTGGTCAGGAGGATAGCTGGTCTCACAGCCACTTGTGGTTTGGGTGGACAAGTGGACAGCAGCCTTTGCAGCTGAAAGGCTTGGCCAAGCGGCACCTGTGGCACCTAGACAGTTCTCCACCCACACGGCCAGGTCCAAAGAGCCGCCCACTGTGTCCAGGAGTGGGATGTGGACAGACAGACCTTCAGCCAAGTCCCCCTGACACCACTGCCCCTGGAAGGGAAACAGCAGCCACCAGAAGTGCCTCTGCCAGGGCCCCGAGGGGGGAAGGACCGGCCCCCCACAGCAGACATGCTCATTCTCCAAGCAGCAGCCGACACACGGAGTGACACCCTGAGGTCCCTGGCCTTCCCGGGTTCAGCAGCGGCCCCGTGAGCTGATCCCAGAGACCCGGAGCCTGCTCGGGTAAGAACCTGGTCAGAGGCGAAATGGGGGCCACCGCTGCCCAAGCCAACACCTCCCCCATTGGGGAACCCCAACAAGCAGAGGGGGGTGCGCTCCCGACGGCCAGCGTCAGACTCTCGAGGACTGACCCCTTCCGTCACTCACGCTGCACCTCACGCCGAAGTCAGAAACCCGGGGAGACACCAGATAAATGAAAACCCAAAGAAAAACGGCAATGCGCGCACGCGGCTGCACAGGCATGGACCCGAACCCTCAGCAGCCAAGCTCGGATCAGCGCTGTGGCACAGCAGGTAAGGCCACCACCTGCGACTCCACCAGCCCCAGTGGGCGCCGGTTCCAGTCCTGGCCACTGCATTCCCCATCCAGCTCCCTGCTCACACACCTGGGAAGGCAGAAGAGGACGGCCCCAGCGCTTGGGGCGCTGCACCCCCCCCCCAAGGAAGCCCCAGATGCAGCTCCCGGCCAGTGTGGCCATCTGGGAAATGAATGAGTGGGAGGACGGCCTCTCCCCTCCCCCAGTCAAAATAAACAAATCTTTAAAGAATGAAACACACAATCCGGAGGAAAAGAGAACAGGTGGCCAACACCACATGATAAAGGCCAGTCGCATCCCTGCGCACACCGGCACCTCCCACCTGCTCCAGGTCTGGGAGGGTCTGGCTGGCTTCCCAGCACCCCAAGCGCCCGGTCTGTGTTTGGGGGGATGCGGGCACTCTGCAGGCGGTGGCACGGCCCGCGGGGACCCTGAGAGGAGAGGTGTGCGTGCAGGGCCGCCGCCTCTTCCAAGGCCTCCGTGTGTGCGAGGCCGGGCGCGCACACACCGCAGCAGCCCTCCACAAAGTCCAGCCAGAGAAGGGACACGGAGCGGGTGTGGGCAGGCCCGGCTCAGCCCCGAGCGGCTCGCCAACTCCCTGGGCAGCAGAGGCCGGACACGGCGCACGCCACGGGGCAGGGGCGGGAGAGCCCGGCGTGGGCAGCGCCCGCCGCCCCTCGCTCCGCGCACACCCTCGCTGCCCGCCGCGGGCCCCGGGCGGCCGCAGGTGGACGCGCGCCCGTGGGCGGGGGTCCGGCCGGGCCGCGCGCCTTCCCCGGAACTCGGCCGTGCCATTCCCATGATGCCCAGCCTCGGGCACGGCTTCCGGAGCGCGGCCGTCGCCGCGGGTAGGTCGCGGGGAGGGGGCGCGCGGGCCGCCCCGCCCCCGGCGCCGGCCCCGCCCCTGCCGCGCTGCCCACGGCGTCCACGGCGTCCCCGGCGAGGGGGCGGCGGCGGCCCGGCCGGACGGCCCGGGCCGAGGGCGGAGCGCGCGGGCCCCGCCGCCTCCCCGGGGACGCCGGCGCGGGGCGCGCGGGGCCGAGGGGAGAGGGCGGGCGCCGCAGGACGGAGCAGGCCGTGGAGGCGAGGGCGGCGCGCCCCCGGCCCCCCGGGACAGGCGCAGGTGGGGGGCCGCGGCGGGGAGACGCTGGCCTGCGCCCCAGGGGCCCCCGGAACCCGGGAGTGGCCGAGGCCTGCGGGCTGCGGGGCTGCGGTTCACGCCCTGCGCCAGGCGGAGCTTCCGGGAGGGTCGCCGCCGAGTGCTGGGATCCTCGGGAAATCTCGGCGGGATAGCGGGACGCGGGCCTCACCTTCCCCGGGGAGGTGCCCGTCGTTACCTGGCTGCAGCCAGAGCTCGCGGCTCCAGGTGCAGGGCAGAGCCTGGAGTGGACCCCGACCCCCAGAGGGGGCTGCCGCCGCTGGGGTGAAGGGGGAGCCGCCCCCTTGGCGCGCGGGGAGCCGGTTGCCATTGTAGCCGAGGCTTTATCAGCTTGTAGTCCCGCAGGAACTGAATTCTGGCCCACGCCCACCTTGGGTTGGCTCCAGAGGGCCCGCCTGCTGCCCAGCCGCCCTCGCGGACCCCAGCTGCTCTTACTGGCGCAGGGACCCCGGCCCCCCTGGCCTCAGGAGGTAAGGATGTACCGTGGCCTACAGGGGCTTACGTGGGTTGTCCCCCATGTCTTTGCAGGAGGGTTGCACTGTGGGTGCAGGGCTGGGCCAGCAGAGGTGTGCGTGGTCACCTCGTGTGCCACAGCTCCGGGAGGACCCCCACCCCTTTGGCCCCTGACCCTGTCTCCCGGCACTAGCAGGTGCCTGGCAGGTGCATCGCCGGCCATTTTTAAGGCAGCTCTCCCCTCACAGAGTGAATGGTCCTAAGCTGCCCAGCACCGTGGGCACCTACTGCTGTCGGTGACCTTGGCCGGGCCCACACCTGCAGGGCACTGTGGAGCTCGCTGTGGCTGATTCCGGCTCGTTTGGAACTCAGGCCCTCCGGGGATGCTTGGGACACACAGCCACAGCCTGACTCGCTCCGGTTCTGGCCTTGAGAGGTCCCTGTCCGAGCCGGTGCCGTACGCTCCTGGGGGACACCCCTCCCCGAGGCCTCCACGAACGCTGCCCGCCGCGTCCCCGTGCACCTGGACTTGAAGAGCTGCTCAAGTGATTGCCGTGAGCTCCCCGGTCCTGGGCAGCACATGAGCCACTTGGCCTTCGGGTCACACTCGCTACATCCGGACAGAACAGTGACAGGTAAACACCGAGCTTGGAGCTTGTCAGGAGAGAAGCTGATGGGGAGGGCAACCCCTTAGGGCCCAAACACCTGCAGGCCGACCCCGCCCCTCTGGCTCCCCAGTGGTTGGTCCCGGCATCTGGTCCCCTGTGCCCTGCCATCTCCAAGGGGGCCACGGGGCGGCTGCTGCTAGATCAGGCACTGACTAGGCACCATCTCTGGGGTGTCCCCTGTGCAGCCAGGGCCCCTGGGCCTTCCCTGTGAGGGCCACTGGCCAGCTGGTCCCCAGGACCCACCCAGTGACCCTGCTGAGGCAGCCACGGTCAGATGGGGACAGGGAAGCAGTGAGGTGACTTCGGGTGGACACAGCACGTGTGACTGAGCTTAGGGGAGTGGCTTCTATGCTAACTAGCTAAAAACCATCTATAGTCCCTGATGCCCGTTAGAAAATAGGCTCTTTTTAAAGATTTATGCATTTAAGAGGCAGAGAGGTGTTCCCGCCCCAGCTGGCCGCAGCAGCCAAGGCTGGGCCAGGAGCCAGGAGGTCCCTCCATTCTCCCACAAGGTTGCAGGGGCCCCAGCAAGCTGACTGTCTTCCCCAGGTGTGTTAGCAGGGAGCTGGATGGGAAGTAGAGCACCCAGGACTCAAACTGGTGCCCGTCTGCGATGCCAGGCAGCTTAACGCACTGTGGCGCAGTACCAGCTTTCGTCATTTTAACATCAAAGAGCTTCGGGGGGGCAGCCAGAACCAAAGCTGGGGAGTAGAGTGTGGAGGGGTGTGCTTCTTCTTCCAGGAACTTGCTGGCCTGGGCAGGAGTGGACCCAGCGCTAAAGTCACACTGACCGTGGACTCAGAAGCCACTCCTTTGAACCCACAGAGGGACATCCCACCCCCCACCAGCCCTCGAGGTAAAGGGAACCCCAGCCCTGGAGGGAACGGGGAGGGGACGTGCCAGGCTCCTTCCACCTCCAGGACCAGGAAGCATCTTGGAGGGGGTGGATGAGGGTGGGTACTCAGACCAGCCCAGGGCCTTGCTTGCCAACTGTGCAGCTGAGCCCCAGAGAGCATGGCGGACTGACGCCCGGGCCCTGTCCAACCCCTGGGCGGCCACGCGTGGGGCACATCACACCAGCGCTCTCCCCCTCTCCCTCCCAGCACGTGAGGTTGCCGAAATTGCCGGGCTCAGCTGCTAGAATGTTCCTCATGAAGGCCGCGCCAGTGGCGGCTCTCAGATCCAAATGGGAGCCCTTCGGCCCGCCGGGCACCTGCAGGCTCCCGGGGTGCTTCCCAGAGCCCCCCGAAGCCGTGGCTAGTGCCTCGGTGAGCGCCAGAGTACATATGATCATTAGCTCACTGCAGCAAGGCGTGAGCCAGGAGCCGCCCGCCACACTCCGGAGCCACAGGGCAGAGCGGGGCCGCGAGCCCAGGCCAGCCGGCCGCCCCTCTGCCCACCGAGGGCAGCCCCTGCTCGCCGCCACCAGCCCCCAGGAGCCCTCGGCGCTGGATTCCGACAGCGACGACTCTGTGGACCGTGACATTGAGCAGGCCATTCAGGAGTACCTGCGGGCCAAGGGTGGAGCCGGCGGCAGGTACGGCGCACAGCCTGCTCGGCCCAGCACCCAGGCTCCTCCAAAACTCACAGCCAACCCCGGCGGCCAGACGGGCGAGGAGGGCAGCGAGGCCCAGGGCTCCGCGTCCCCCGGGAGCGTGAGCAGTGACGACTCCTTCGAGCAGGGCATCCGGGCCGAGATCGAACGCTTCCTGAGTGAGAAACTGCAGGAGACACCCAGGTGGGTCACGCCGGAGGAGCAGAGAGCAGAGCCCAGCGAAGCCCCGGCCAGGGCGGCGCCGAAGCCCGGCAGGGAGCCGTCCGCCAAGGCACCGCTGCGGCAGGATGCCACGGCAGCCTCCAAGGAATTCGTCTTCCGCAAACCGCCCCGGTGGGCCAAGGCGAACGGGCAGCCCAGGGGCCTCCGGGCGAAGGGCACGGCTGCACCCGAGGCCAGGTTACCAGCCCCCAGGCCCGAGGCAGCACCTCACAAAGGCAGCACTGGCCAGAGGCCCCCGCGCAGCCAGAGTGCAGCTGCAGCCCAGCGGGCATCCGACTCAAGCAGCGACGATGGCATTGAGGAGGCCATCCAGCTGTACCAGCTGGAGAAGAGTCGGAGGGAGGCTGGCACGGGCCTGGCTGTTGACAGCGCCAGGAGCGCCTTGGCCGAGGCGCCGCGGAGGACGCCCGCCAGGAAGAAGCCCGGCTTCGTGAAGGCCACCGACTCGCTGAGCCCGGACGCTGAGCAGCCGGCCAAGCTCCCGAAGGCCGGCAGGGCCGTCCCAGCCCCCGGAGAGCCAGCAGCCAGGAGCCAGGGTGCGGGGCAGCCCTGCTGCCGCGCTGACGTGCCCGCTGAGCTGCTGGGCCCCGAGCCCATCCTGCCCGGCCCTGTGGAGCCCAGCAGCCCCCCCTGCCCGCCACCCCGGGCCGAGCCCGACCGCCCTGACGACGGCAGCGCCGTGGACAGCGATGACAGCATCGAGCAGGAGATCCGGACCTTCCTGGCCCTCAAGACGCAGGCCAGGCATCCGCTCACCAGAGCCGAGGGCGGCCCGCAGCCCGCCCAGGGTCCCCCTAGCCAGCCCCTGCCCTCAAAAAGCCCGGACCGGTCACCGCACTGCAGGAGGAGGCGTGGCGCCACAAGGCCCTTGGCGTCCAGGAAAGCCAGGGAAATGAAGGACAGTGGCCAGGGCCGGGCTCACCCCGCACTGCAGCCGCCTGCTGAGGCCTGTAGGCAGCCTGTCCCCGCCAGGGCAGCCGGGCTCGGGGACGCCCATGGGCCCCAAGGCCACGAGAAGGCGGAGGAGCAGGAGAGCTCCGAGGACAAGAGCAGCTCGCTGGACAGCGACGAGGACCTGGACACAGCCATCAAGGACCTGCTGAGGTCCAAGAGAAAGCCCCGGAGGAGGGGCCGGGACCCCCGGGCCTCGGGCCAGAAGAAGGTCCGGTTCGGCACGGCTGAGACCCAGAGCTGGGACAAGCTGGGCAGCATGCGGGGCGACCGGAGAGAAAGCCCGCAGGTGCACAGGAGCTGCCTGCCCCCGTGTCGGAGGGACTGCACCACCGGCCCGCCCAGAAGGGCCCCCGGCGCCGACAGAGGCACGCCCGAAGCCGACCGAGGCGCGCCCAACCCCGCTGTGGCAGGCGAGGGCACGCTGCCCGCAGGCCGGCTGCGGAGCCGAGCCCCTAGAAGCAGCCCGCGCATCTGCGAGGCCAAACCCCAAGACCGGCCTCGGCCAGCCCCTGGCCCCCACACCCCGTCCGACGACACCAGCTCTGTGGACAGCGACGACAGCATCGAGCTAGAAATCAGGAAGTTCCTAGCAGAAAAGGCCAAGGAGTCATCCTCGGTGGGCTCGGCCGAGGCGCAGACCGGGGAGCCGGGGGCACTGGCCCCGCAGCCTGGCGTGTGCACACGCAGCCGGAGGGCCAGGGGTGCCCCGCCAGCAGCTGGGGTGCAGAGCGCAGCCACCCTGCTCGCCCAAGGCGGGAAGGGCACCCCCTTCGCGGAGCCCAGCCTGGCTGCCACTCTGGCTGGATGCGAGCCAGCAGCCCCGCAGCTCACGGGTGGCGCTGTCACTGCCAAGGCTTGCCCCGGGGGCAGGAACGGCGCCTGCACCTACAGAGACCAGAGCCCTCGAGGGGCTGAGCCTGCCGCCGACAGCATGCCCGGCCAGCCGCCCAAAGCAGCCACCTTCCCCGGGAACTTCGGGAGCCAGGGCCTGCTGAGCCCCAGCCCGGGGCCTCAGGCCGACCTCGCCCTCCCCTGGAGCGACTTTGGCCGCCCGGGTCGTCTGCCCAGCCCCTGGCCGCTGAACTCGGAGGGCAGAGGCCCAGCATGGACCGCAGGCCTCAGAGCTGAGAGTGAGAAGGGGGCTGAGGGGTCGGCCCGGGGCTCCCCCGGCCTCACACTAGACCCCGGGAAGAGCCTGGCCTTCGGTGGCTTCTCCCCGCTGTTGTCCACCCAGCTCTTCCAGTTCGGAAGGGGCGTCTCCTGGGGCACGCACACCGGCCTCTTCAGCACCCAGCTGGGGCTGCCCCCGCAGGGCCCGCCCTTCGCTGCCTTTGGGGCGGCCCCGGCTGGGCCCAGCCCCGTGTTTGGAGGTCCTCACCTGCTCCTGAGGAAGGAAGGTGGGTCCTGGCCAGGCAGGAGGCCACCCACCGGGCTCAGCTCCCACGACGGGAGGAGCATGGGCCACACGGACGTGAGGTGCCGGCGCGAGGCCTTGGACCCCGACGAGCAGGACCAGGAGGCCTTGGGCAGTGATGCCAGCGAGTGTAGCGATGCGTCCATGGAGGGTGGCGTGGGGTGAGGCCCTGAGGGGCAGTGGGCAGCAGGAGCGTGCGCCCATCCGCGTGGGGGGCATGCAGCCCAGCACATGTGTACATGAACACGAAGAGAGATTTTTATTTAGCAGAAGTGTCCTGGTAAAGATTTTGTCTGTAGTTCTTTGTAAATTATTGAAAATGCTGTAAAAAGTATTTTTGGAAAACACTGTTGTGGGCTTTTGTAGCTGCAGCTTTCTGGGGCCCTCCGAGGGGGCTTCACGTAGCACACGGCTCTGGCCAGGCCTGCTGAGGGGATGTGGCGGCCGCACCTGCAGGTCCCCACCCGCCCCCCAGGATGGGCAGGTGGCCAGGGGACCCGTGGACAAGCTGCTGGGATGGCAGCTTCTGAGACCCCTCCTCCTTGTCCCATCCCCGTCCCAGAGCGGTTCATAGCACAAAGGCCGCCTCGTGTAGGCACTGGGCCACTGGGCCAGCCAGGCCCCTGCACAGACCTCGGCACTGGATCCGTGGGCCTGGAGCCCAGGCAGCAGCCACATTCCTGCCGTGGTCCCAGTCAAGGCCACTGCAGCCAGCATCTGCCGGGCTGCAGCCCTTCAGAGAGAGAGTGTGTGTGCGGGTGTGCGGTGTGCACACGCCGTGGCTTCCCCGTGGCGTTTCCTGCAAGAACAGTTCCACGGAGTCCACACTCGCTTTCTAAGAGGTGTTTTAACCCTCCCAAATGAGCAGCAGCTTGTTTTGTACATAAGGACTGGTTTTTGTTTGTTTTTAATAATAAATCCAGCGTTATGTGAACCGGCTCTGTGGTTTTTCTGCACCTGTGGGCCGTGGCACGTGAGGTGGGTATGGAAAGGGAGCCCAGAAACCTCCCAGCCCTGGTTCCCAGCACTCCCCCCGGCATGGACATGCCTCACACGTGTACCTGGGTACGGGGTTCCCACTGCCTTGGCCCCCAGGCCAGGCACCTTAGAGGTGAGCTCTGAAGAGCCCACAGCTGCTCAGGACACCCCGGCCCCATTCAGACCCCCAGGAGGACGGGGCCTGTGGACACCCTAATGGCCCACACCCAGCCCCTGCATGCACCTCCTGCAGGCCGCCGCCTGGAGCACCTGGGCCGACAGAGGTGGCTGCCAGCCCTGCTCCAGTGGATGTCAGAGTCGGCAGGCCTGGAGCGGGGGGCCCAGGGCCCCCATAGACCTGTGCTGGGGATCCTGCCCCTGCTGCGCCCCACCCTTCAGGCCCAGCAGCCCTGCCTGCCTGCAGGCGGAAGCCTAGGCCAGCCGTCCCCCTGCACCTGCCCCTCAGGCAGCCCTCCCCAGCACCATCCCAGGGCTACAGGAGCCTGGGGAAGCAGACCCCCGCCCAGCAGGGGAGCTCTGTCGGCACATCCCGTCATATGGGCTCATGGGCCAGGTGATCCCCAAGGGAACAGGGTGTCCCTCAAGTCCCTTCCCAGTGGAGCAGAAATGAGGGGGGCAATCCCTCAGCCCCACTGGGGAGGCTCCCTTACAGAACGGTGTCCTGGACTGCACCTGGTGCCCGGGAGGGAAGCAGTCGGGTCCTCCCGACGGGGACACGTGTGTGCCCAAGACAGGGCCCCAGAGTGACGAGCTGGCATCTCAGCATGAGCGGTGGACGGCACAGCACCCTCAGCCTACCTCCGTCAGGATGTGGGAGGGCACCTGCTGCGAGGGCAGGAAGTCACTGCCCCAGCCAGTGCCCGCCAGTGCCCATCAGTGGCTACCTGTGCCCATGAGTGTCCATCAGTGCCCGCCGCTGCCTACCTGTGACTATCAGTGCCCATCGATGACTACCTGAGCCCACCTGTGCCCACCAGTATCCAGGGTCCACACTACGCAGTGCACAAACCCTTCGTGGCACCTGGGGTTTTGTGCGCTGAACTGAAGAGGTTATTTCCCTTAGCAATGTATTTACTCAGCACATGAAACTGCTTATTTTTTTTAAAGATTTATTTTATTTGAAAGGCAGAGTTACAGAGAGAGAGAGAGAGAGATCTTCCATCCACTGGTTCCCCCCTCAGACAGCTGCGCAGACCAGAGCCGAGCTCATCCGTAAGAGAGGCCGGAAGCCAAGCACCTCTTCCAGGTGTCCCCCGTGGGCACAGGGGGCAAGCACGTGACCACCCTCCACTGCTTTCCCAGGCGGGGAGTGGGGCAGCCAGGTCTCGAACCGGTACCTCCCATCCGCGATCCAGCATTGTGGGCGGTGACTCAACACAGTGTTTGCTGATGCTGGCGCCTGCGGTGTGCTGGGACTCCCGGCTCCAGACGAGACACGTTACACAGCTCCCAGCTTCAGGCTTAGCAATCCTTTTTATTAAATATATTGATTTTCTCTGGGAACCACTTCTGTTCTTGGTTGGACATCAACAACTGTGCCAAGACACCTGCCTTGGTGTTGTAATGACAAAGTGTAAAATGGGGCCCGGCGCTGTAGCCTAGTGGCTAAATCTTTGCCTTGCATCTGCCAGGATCCAGGTGGGCGTTGGCATATCCCGGCTGCCCCACTTCCCATCCAGCTCCCTGCTTGTGGCCTGGGAAAGCAGTTGAGGACGGCCCAAAGCCTTGGGACCCTGTACCCACGTGGGAGACCTCGAAGAAGCTCCTGGCTTCAGATCAGCTCAGCTCCATCCATTGCAGCCACCTGGGGAGTGAACCAACAGATGGAAGATCTCTGTCTCTCCTTCTTTCTATAAATATGACTTCCCGGGCCCGGCGGCGTGGCCTAGCGGCTAAAGTCCTCACCTTGAAAGCCCCGGGATCCCATATGGGTGCCGGTTCTAATCCCAGCAGCTCCACTTCCCATCCAGCTCCCTGCTTGTGGCCTGGGAAAGCAGTTGAGGACGGCCCAATGCATTGGGACACTGTACCCGCGTGGGAGACCCGGGAGAGGTTCCAGGTTCCCGGCTTCGGATCGGCGCACATCGGCCCGTTGCGGCTCACTTGGGGAGTGAATCATCGGACGGAAGATCTTCCTCTCTGTCTCTCCTCCTCTGTGTATATCTGGCTGTAATAAAATGAATAAATCTTAAAAATATATATATATGACTTCCCAATAAAAGAATAAATCTTTCAAAAAAAAAAAGCAAAAATGCACGTGCCCATGGGTTCCATGTTATGGCTATAAACCAGACCACCAGCTTGCACTACAGAGGCCACAAGGTCCATGCTGGAGCGGCCATGTGCAGCCGGAGGCCGCAGGGGCCAGCAGTGACCACTGGCTCTCACGGGAACCCGCCAGGCGCAGGCCCTCCCCAGGGTGGACTCCCCCGGCACCCCACCTCTCAAGGTCACCCCTACATGGCCACACCAGGGACCAAACCTCGGACACACCATCTAAGTCGCTCTGGCCACCTCGGCAACGTGGAATTGCTTCCTGGCCACGCCTGTGCTGACAGACCGTGGACACAGGACACGACTCGGGTCCTGCGGGCAACTCTGGAGCATGACAATCTCCCACGGAGGACCCCAAACCCGCAGCCAAAGCTAAACAAAGGCCACCCTATGGGACCAGCGTGGCAGCACTGCGAAGGCCCGCCAGCGCGCCATCCCACAGGAGCGCCAGTTCAAGTCCTGGCTGCTCCACTTCTGATCCAACTCCCGTCCTGCACTGGGAGGGCAGCAGAGGCCAGCCGGGTGCTGGAGCCCCTGCGGCCCGCGGGAGACCCGGATGGAGCTGCTGATTCTAGCCCCAGCCTCTTGAGGGAAGTCCTCTCTACATGTAACTTCGCCTTTCAAATAGTTAAATAAATCTTTAAAAATAAAATCCACCCCAGAAATACGCAAGCACTTCCTGACCCGCCAGCTGTGTTTCAGCAGTTTTACGGTAAGCACAGAGACCCCTATGCACGTCACCCCGCTAGCCACTGCTTGGCCCCAGGGTGCCCCCACCAGCTCCCTCTCTGTGCCTCTGACCCACCGCCCTGCCTGGGCTCTTCTGGGATCAGGCACACAGTCCCACCCCCTGCACATGGCTGGAAGGGGTTGCCACCCTCCCTCCCTGTGTGTGTGTGTGTGTGTGGACAGGTGGCAGGGTGCAGCTGGGGGTGGGGCATGGATACCCACGGTTCTGCCCACAGCCCAGCATGCCAGGACCCTGCCCTGTGGTCACAGAGCCCAGCCGAGCCAGGGTGTGGCAACACGTTTAATGCAGACACGAGCTGCTAGCATGTCTCCCTGCACACCTCGGCGACCCCACTCGGATGACCCCCATTTCCAATGACCACAGACCTCAGTGAAGCCTCGCAAAGGGGGTGCCAGGCTAGGATGCCCAAGGGCAAAGCGGTGAGAAGAATCCCCCAGAGCGGGCAAGATGGGGTCAGGGACTGGGCTGCCAACCCCTCAGTCACAGATGGACGGCCTGCTGGGGTTGTAACTGGGGTGGAAGTTGAGCCGGTCGCAGGGGGTAATGCAGTTGTCAACACCGGTCACCAGGCTCTTGTCCAAGCAGACATTCAAGGCGTTGCTCTGGAACATTCCACCCACCGCAAATTCTTTCGAAAACTTACTCGAGTGTGGATAAAACACTTTCTGGAACAAGATGAGGGATGCTGAGTTAGCGACGTGGAAGGAAACTCTGGGAGGACCTGGGGGTGCTTCGGGGAGAAGGGTTCAGACTCTATAGGAAGGGCGGCGACTCGATAACCCAGCACCTGACCCATGTGCCGGCTGTGGTCACCCAGCCGCCCTGCTCCCTGGTGCACAGTGCACGAGGACCCAGACCCCTACCTGCAGCAACAGGTCTCCTATGCCAACCACATCACCCTGGGGGATCGCCCTGGGGGCTCGCGGGGGTGGTCGCCCTGGGGGGTTAACCTGGGTGGGTTGGGGGGGGGGTGTCAACCTGGGGGGTGATCCTGAGGGGTTGGAACTTCTACTTTTCCCTTCTGAAGACTGCAAATCATAGCAACAGCAGCTGTCTGTCCCGCCAGCCCGGCAGCTGTCTGTCCCTGTGCCTGCCCCCCGCCAGCCCGGCAGCTGTCTGTCCCCGTGCCCCCCCCCCGCCAGCCCGGCAGCTGTCTGTCCCTGTGCCCGCCCCCCACCAGCCCGGCAGCTGTCTGTCTGTCCCTGTGCCCGCCCCCCGCCAGCCCGGCAGCTGTCTGTCTGTCCCTGTGCCCGCCCCCTGCCAGCCCGGCAGCTGTCTGTCTGTCCCTGTGCCCGCCCCCCGCCAGCCCGGCAGCTGTCTGTCTGTCCCTGTGCCCGCTCCCTGCCAGCCGGCAGCTGTCTGTCCCCGTGCCCGCTCCCTGCCAGCCCAGCAGCTGTCTGTCTGTCCCTGTGCCCCCGTGCCCGCCCCCCACCAGCCCGGCAGCTGTCTGTCTGTCCCTGTCTGCCCTCCACCAGCCCGGCAGCTGTCTGTCTGTCCCCGTGCCCGCCCCCTGCCAGCCCGGCAGCTGTCTGTCTGTCCCTGTCTGCCCTCCGCCAGCCCGGCAGCTGTCTGTCTGTCCCTGTCTGCCCCCCACCAGCCCGACAGCTGTCTGTCTGTCCCTGTCTGCCCCCCGCCAGCCCGGCAGCTGTCTGTCCCTGTCTGCCCCCCGCCAGCCCGGCAGCTGTCTGTCTGTCCCTGTCTGCCCCCCGCCAGCCCGGCAGCTGTCTGTCTGTCCCTGTCTGCCCCCCGCCAGCCCGGCAGCTGTCTGTCTGTCCCTGTCTGCCCCCCGCCAGCCCGGCAGCTGTCTGTCCCTGTCTGCCCCCCGCCAGCCCGGCAGCTGTCTGTCCTTTCCTGTGCCCGCCCCCCGCCAGCCAAGGGGGCAGGGATCCCTGCTGAAGTGGCAAAGCACAGGGCCCTGGCAGGGGTGGAAGGGGTCTTTCATGCAGGCAGGCAGGCCCCCTGGCACACCCCAATACCATAGCACCACCAGGTCACCTCGAGTGACCTGTGCGTCTGGCCAGAGGATGGGCATCCAGACCACCTGTGCAGGGGGCAGGCACGGAGGGAACAGACTTCGCTCTGCGAGAAGTTTAAGATAAGCAGGACATTCAGTGACGTCCCCGAGCACAGGTCCTGCGGCACTGCGTCCGCACACCTCTTTACCCGCAGGATGCCCCGGCTCGCACCCACTGCTGGGCACGCTACGGGCTCTGGCAAGTGCACCCGAGCAGGTGCCCCCGGGGACAGCAGCAGCGAGAACAGTGCCTGCAAAGGTGGCAGGTGCCCAGGACGCACAGAGGTCAGCTGCCCCAGCTCCCCCTTGACGTCAGCGTCCACCCTGGTTCCAGAGGCGCAGAGCAGGCTCCAGGAGAGAGCAGGCGGCCACAGGGCCAGCCGATGACCCAGCTATGCGGAACCTCAGTACCAAAATCCCAACCATTTGTTCACGGCTCATCGCTACTGTGTGAACCTGTGTGAGCCAGTGTGAGCCTGTGTGAACCTGCAGGCCAGACGGCCTACATGACCTTCAGCGGCCCACGTGACCTTCAGCACTGATGGGCCCCCGATTCCCACAAGTCAAGGCCCACCTAAGTCTAGCTATCTCACAGGTGGCTCCAAGTAATTAAGCAGGTGCTTCCCTGAGTTGCTGGAGGCGTGGGCTGTCCAGCCAAGATAGGCAGGGAATGTGTGGTATTTCCCCTCACCTTGCGGGCTATTGTGGACTGCCCCTATAAAAACCCTATAAATGTGCTGTTTGGGGCCACACTCTGGTAAGGGGTGTTGGTCCCGGCCGGCTGGTCGGCCAGCCAGCTCTCAACCAAGAACCCAGGCTCGGATGTGCCGAGCTTGAATAAACCATCCTTGTGCACTCGGATCAACTTCAGACTCCTGGGGATTTCTGGGGATCTCAAACTCTGGGCACAACAGCTACAGGAAGCGGGAGCCCAGCCGACAGCCCGGCCACAGGGAGGTGGGCACCCAGCCGATGGCCCAGCGGGAGCCCAGCCGACAGCCCAGCCACAGGGAGGTGGGCACCCAGCCGATGGCCCAGTGGGAGTCCTGCCAACAGCCCAGCCACAGGACAGCGAAAGCCTGGACAACAGTCTGGTGGCCAACAGATGGCACCCGTGCGGGTGAAACCCGCTGTGGGCACCAGGCACACTTCACAAAAGACACCTCCTCTACCCAGGCTGGCGTTGGACCTGGGAAAACCCTCGGTCCCTTGGTCCTGGGACAGTGGCTGGAGGAGGCTGTAGGAAGCTTCCAGAGAAACCGACTTCTCGCATGAGTGTGGCCACTCGCACCAGTACACCATGTCCACGCCCAGTCACCAGATGGTCCCAAAGGCTGGCCGCAGGAGGGCATGGACTCTCACAGCAGAGCAGGTGGCATGAACATGCCAGGCTGTTCCCCACTGGGCAGGAGGGGGCACCAGGCCTTCTGGCCCCTGCACCCAAGCCACCACATGCCTGGCTTCCTGCTGGCAACTAAGTAAACCCATGTGCACACACCCTCAGCTCTACCTGCCTAGTTTCCTGGCGGGGCCACCCTTTTTTGGTGACGGTGAGCTGGGGACACCTCCCCCAGGTGCCTACTCTTCCAGCCCCGGCCCCCACTCACCGGCATCTCATGCACAGAGGGTGCCCGGCTCCCATACGTCTGGTTGCTGGTCCTGTACAAAGAGACAGCCTGCCGGCCCCTGGGGGGGCAGGAAGACACACGTGTCCTCTGCTCAGGGCTCAGGACGGAGCAGCCAGCGACGTCCACAGCCAGAGACATCGCCCCATCCACTGGCTCGCCCCAGACATACACACGGCCAGGGCTGGGCCAGCGCCAAGCCAGGAGCCAGGAGCTCCATCCGGGGCTCTCCCACCAGGTGGAGGGCATGAGGGACTCGAGCAGATGCCCACACCTGCCACATCCCGACCCCTCACACACACACACACCTGCCACATCCCGACCCCTCACACACACACACACCTGCCACATCCCGACCCCTCACACACACACACACCTGCCACATCCCGACCCCCCCCACACACTCACACACACACACACACCTGCCACATCCCGACCCCTCACACACTCACACACACACACACCTGCCACATCCCGACTCCTCACACACACACACACTCACACACACACCTGCCACATCCCGACCCCCCACACACACACTCACACACACATACACCTGCCACATCCCGACCCCCCCACACTCACACACACACACACCTGCCACATCCCGACCCCTCACACACTCACATTCACACACACACACACCTGCCTCCCCACCCTTCACACACACCTGCCACATCCCGACTCCACACACACACACACACACACAGCAGGTGCCCCCTGGGTGCTGGCAGAGCCCTAGCCTGCAGCACCCCACCCCGCCTCGCCCTCACCCGTAGCCCCGGAACCATTCCGGGTGGCGGAACCTCAGCGGCAGGCGCTCGCTCAC
Organism: Ochotona princeps; assembly: GCF_030435755.1. Lineage (NCBI taxonomy): Eukaryota > Metazoa > Chordata > Mammalia > Lagomorpha > Ochotonidae > Ochotona > Ochotona princeps. Next base: position 671,347 of record NC_080845.1, on the reverse strand, counting down.
ACAGTAGTAGTCGCCGGTCCTCTCGGGCGCCGCCGGGGCCTGGGGCTCCGCAGGGTCGCTGCACGCAGGGGCCTCCTGCTCGGACATGGCGGCTCCCAGCGCAGGACGCGGCCCGTTGCTAAGCGACGGCCCTTCACGCGCTCCTCCGCGCCGACAGAGGGCGCTGCGGCCCGAGCGCGCAGGCGCAGTCGCCGCCTCGCCCGGCCATGGCGCCTTCCCTGCTCACGCTGGGTCGCCTGCTGCGCGCGGGTGAGGGGTGTTCGAGGCCCGGGAGGGGGCCGGGCGCAGTCACGCGTGTCCTTGCTCCCGCAGGTGCCTGGCCCCGGCCGCGCTGGCCCGGCTGCAGGACACTGGGCAGCACCGCAGCCCCGGTGGTCCGCGAGCGCGAGGACGACGGCGGTGAGGCCCGGGGGCGCGTAGGTGGAGGGCGCCCGCCTCGAGGGGCAGTGGTGGCCCTTGGCCACTGACGCCGGCCTGGACCCCCGCCGAGGGTGTGCCAGGTGACCCGGCAGGCTCTGACCCCAGAAGGGGCCCTGCAGCTTCCAGATCCAGGCCTTGGCACGAGACCCTTGGGCCCTGGGTGGGCGGCCCCAGGCAGTGGCTGGGTTCCTGGGCCGTGGCTGGGGTCCCGGGCAGTGGCTGACTCCCCGGGCTGTGGCTGGGGTCCCCGGGCCGTGGTTGGGGTCCCGGGCTGTGGCTGGGGTCCCCGGGCCGTGGCTGACTCCCCGGGCTGTGGTTGGGGTCCCGGGCTGTGGCTGACTCCCCGGGCAGTGGCTGGGGTTCCGGGCAATGGCTGGGGTCCCCGGACAGTGACTGGGTTCCTGGGCAGTGGCTGGGATCTCCAAGCCGTGGCTGGGGTCCCAGGCAGTGTCTGGCTCCCCGGGCTGTGGCTGGCCAGGAAGAGACCAGCGTCCCCTCCCTGCCCTAGATGTCACCGACAGGATCCTGAAGGAGCCGCTGAAGCACTCCGACTTCTTCAATGTCAAGGAGCTGTTTTCCGTGCGCAGCCTTTTCGAGGCCCGCGTGCACCTGGGACATAAGGCCGGCTGCCGGCACAGGTAGGGGCATTCCCTGGGCAGGGGCTTGGCAAGACCCTCCTGCCTGGGCAGCCGTGTTGGTGTGAGCTTGGCCCTGCCCCTGTGGAGCTGGGCTCCAGGGTGGGATTGGAGGAGGGGGCCACCCCCACACGGCGCCTCCAAACAGCTGGGAGCAGGCAGTGGTGCTCCATGGGGCACGGGGGGTGGGGGTGCTGGGGTCTTGGCCAGCCTAGGTGGTACCTGGGTTCTACCCAGAACCCCCATTGGAGGGGGCTGGGGCAGCCGTGCAGGGCACGGAGAACGGAGGTGGGTGGCTTGGACGCGGGGAGAAATGGGGACGGCTGTGGCTCGGTGAGCTGTCAGGAGAGGAGGGGGGAGTGACAACCTCGCCAGGCCGAGAGCTGGGGCGTGTCCCCTCAACCTGACCCATGTGAGTCTGTGTGTGAGCTGTGTGTCTGTGTCCCACCCTGGCACAGCCAGGGCTGCCATCCGAGCTCAGCCCGGGACCCACACGGGCTCCCACGAGCTCGGGACGGGCTCACGGATGCCGAGTTTTTCCACGGGCTCCCACTGGCTCACTCAGGTTCACACAGCCCGAGCTCGGCCCCGGGTCTCACAGGTTTATGGAGCCCTTCATCTTCGGGAACCGCCTGGACCAGGACATCATCGACCTGGAGCAGACGGCCGTGCACCTGCAGCTGGCCCTCAACTTCACCGCCCACGTGGCCTACCGCGGGGGCATCATCTTGCTGGTGAGCCGCCACCGGCAGTTCTCCCACCTGATCGAGAACACGGCACAGGCCTGCGGCGAGTACGCCCACACCCGCTACTTCAAGGGCGGGCTGCTGACCAACGCCGACCTCCTCCTGGGCCCCGGGGTGCGCCTGCCGGACCTCATCGTCTTCCTGCACACGCTCAACAACGTGTTCGAGCCCCACGTGGCCGTGCGGGACGCCGCCAAGATGAACATCCCCACGGTGGGCATCGTGGACACCAACTGTAACCCGTGCCTCATCACCTACCCCGTGCCCGGCAACGACGACTCGCCCCCGGCCGTGCAGCTCTTCTGCAGGCTTTTCCGCACCACCATCACCCGCGCCAAGGAGAAGCGCAGGCAGATGGAGGCCTTGTACCGGCTGCAGGGCCTGGGCGCCGCCGGCCTGCCTTCCGGGCCTGCGACGGCCGCCACTCCTCCCTGAGCCGCCCAGCCCTGTGTCCCCACCCTTCCTCTGGCGTTGGCTGCCTGTTGCTGAGGACGCGGCCGTGCCGGGTACCCAGACCAGACACAGGGCCTGTCAGCTGTGTCCTCCCTGGGCTTGCCCGGAAGATGCAGGGCTCCAAGGAGGGACTACCCCATGCTGCTTTCCTGGGCCTAGCAGAGGGAACCCCTGGCCAGCTGGCTCCTGGTGGGAGCATGGCTGGTGTGCAGGGCAGGTGCGCATGCCAGCAGAAATAAAACCTAGAATCAGACAGAGAGAGTTGGTGTTCACCTGTGACAGCAGGCCCCAGGGCCGGGCATGGGCCAAGGCATGGCTGAGGCCTGCAGGGGCTCCAGCCGGTGCCAGGTGGGACAGCCCCTGGGGGCCCTCACTGGTGGGGACTCAGTACCCCTCGTGCAGGTACTGTGGCCACTGCCCCGCTTGCAGCCCAGGGGCCAACCTGGCCACTGCCATCACAGTGAGGCTGGAGCAAGGCATGCCTGGTGGGTCAAGGCCCTCAGTGTTTGGGGTGACAAAGGTTGCTGGGTGAGAAGGGGTGGGAAGTGAAGCCCCACTGGGACCTGCTGGTGCAGGACGCTGCAGACCCACAAGCTGGGTCGTGACCCCATGCAAAATCTTTCCTGCCAGGAGAGACCATGCCCTCCCCCCGGCCTCCTGAAAACAAATGTCGGAGGCTGTGTCCTGGGTGGAGCCCTCGGGGCCAGTGCTGGCTGGGAATGGGCGCATAGACCAGGCCGGGGCACTGTCGGAGCAGGGTCCGGGAAGGGGGTGGCCGGGAGGGCCTCCCTGCGGGGCACAGGCAGCAGGTAGGGCTGTGTTGGTGACCGAGCAGCTGCTGCAGATCTGGGCTGCCCCCTCACATGCCCCCAGCTAAGAGCCCTGGGCCACGCCTGCCCGTCGTCCGCCCCCCACCTTGGAGGCCCTGCAGCTCCCGGGGTTCAGGCGGCTCTGACCTTCCCCTCCTCACCGTCTGCCACTCTGCATCAGTCATCATGCAGTTCAACGTGGCCATCGTCTCAAGGAAGCCGGGGACTCAGTGCCGGGCAGCCTCCAGCGCTCCCTGGTGCATGCCAGCACCCTGGGATGGCACCCTGGTCCTGGGACAGCGCAGTGTGCCCTGGGGGAGACGGGCCTGCCCTTCAGCTGGGTGCGAGCAAGGGGGGCAGGCACCAGGACCCCCTTCTCACTCGGAAAGAGATGGCTGAGGTCACCCCTAGATCACAACCTCACCTATGTGTCAGGAAGTTGAAGGGCACCCATGAGGCATCTGTGTTTTGTCAGACGTAAGAGCCCCCGACTTCAACAGGACAAGAAAACTTTCCGTGTAGGAGGGGGCGGCTGGAAAGGGTTCAGGAATTTGGGAATCCCGCAGGCAGCGTGGCCTGGCCACCTGTGAGTCCAGCGTCGCCCAGTGCAGCTGTGCAGAGACACAGCCGAACCGCCACCCCTCGCATCGCCCACACACACTCCTGGTTTTAGTGTGAAATTCACTTTTTTGTTTTGTTTTGTTTTGTTTTAGCAGACTACTGGATGTGAAAGTCAGTTACAGAGTTCACTCCCAACAGGAGACGGGCCACCCAGGAAGCCTAGCGACCACCCAGGCCGCCGTTGCCCCAGGGTGGTCAGGGATCTGTGGGGTCCACATCAGCAGCAGGCCCAGCCTACACTCTGACCAGGGGATTTGAGGAGACGCCCCGCCCCTGTGCACAGCCACTGCCCTGTGCGCTGGGTCCAGCCCAGCTGGCTTCTGACAAGCGGGGGACGCAGGCTGGTCTTCTGGGGGACACAGCCTAGGTCCTCAGACCAAACCCTGCTCCCCAGTGGCTGCAGCGGGGAGTCTTAGGGACCCCCCCAGTAGGGGCCTCCCCTCGGGGACCTGCGTGTCTACCGTGCCCACTCCTCAGGGGCACGGAGGATCAGCAGATACCCTCACCTAGCCCCAGTACCCTCTGGGACCTGCCTGGACAATTACCTGAGCATTGCTGTCCACCCAGGCACTGCCAGCTTCAACCTGCTGGTGGCCAACATCCAGCCCTGGCCCTGTGTGTCCAGCTAAGGGACTTGGACCCCCAGGAGGTCCCAACTGAGCCTAAGGGTCTTACAGTGGGTGCAGAGTGGGGGCCTCCTGGAGGCAGCACCCATGCCAGGTTCACTGCCAGCTAGGCCTGCCTGAGAGTGTGTGCCAGTCCCAGTACCACAGGCAGTGGCTTTTGGAACCCACCTCCTACCTCACTACTGAAGGTGGAGGCGGTTCTAGAACATTCTCCAGAGCTACCTCAGGTGCAGAGCAAGTCGCCTCGTGGGCCGACCCTTGCACCCGACAACCTCAGAGCTGCTCTCGGCAGCCTCACCAAGAAACGGGGTCCTTCCCCACCAGGCACCTCAGCAGCAGGTTTTTAAAAAAGAAGCCAGTATAGGTGCCCTTCCCACCAGCTACCCGAGGCCAGAACCAGGGCTAGCTCCAGCCCTGCCACTGGCCACTGGCAAGAGTGGGCGCGACCCCACCACTAAAGGCTGCAGCCGCCGGCAGCAGCGCTGAACACAGGCCCCGCCCCAGATCCGTCTCCAGTGGCCCAGGCCAGGAGAGCTCAGGGCAAGGGCAAGTCTCACCTACCCAGGGCCGGCACGGCGAGCTCCGAAGTAGCCCCAGGTGCCGCAGGCCAGCTCCAGCCGAGTTCGGAGCTCAGGAAGGGTGTGTGGAGGTGGCAAAAAGAAGAGACACGGCCGCTGTCCCGGTGCCCTCTGCCCTCAGATGCACCGCCAGCCCCTGCACAGACGTTTGATTGCTCTATCTCTGCCTTCACGACCACGCCGGCATGCAGATGTTCAATTGATTATTGTTTTACTGCCTGGCAAGCCAGGAGCTCGGAAAGATACTCCTGTAAGTTACTGGAATCAGTGTCTTCAAAGCAAGCCGTCACTCCTCCTTCCGTAGGAGCCACTGGGCGACAGCCAGGCCTCCAAGGCCAAGGCTCATGCAGTCACCTACTGATTAGCCGTCCATTCCCACTACATTCCTGTCCCTACGGTCTATCTATCACTTAATGGGAGAAATTCATCAAGAGCGAAAGACCTAAAGAGCCCAGACAAGTTTCAAACATTAAATCCCCTACAACTGCAGGCTCTACAACCCCATAAACAGTCAGAGCATAATTAGAAACATATCTCTATGATATTGATAAAAACACCCTGCAATTCCTCTGGCCAAAAATTATAAAAGCAGCTAAAACAGATGCATTTTCTGTTGCGAGGACAGGCTAGCCTTTAGGGTCACAGTGACTATATTTTTTGCCACAGCAGTTTCCGCGCATACTCCCCTCACTTCCGTTAGTCGTAGGATTCTCGCCAAGCGTTTTCCCGGAAGGCATGCTGCATGTCTGGGCCAGATCCCAGGGCAATGGGTAGGCACACAACAGGGTGTCCAGAATCGACGCGGGTTTAACTGTGCTCCTGTATGCGGTTAAAGGCCCACTCACCAGGACATTTTCAGCAACATGAACTCCCAGGCTCACATCAGTGGCAAAAGCCACCTCACAGGGCAAACAATGCCTCAAAGGATTATAGAATTCTTAGCGGGGTGGCTGAGTGTCCGTGCAAAGGGGGTGAGACTGGGTCAAGGTGGTTGGAGAGACGTCCGTCAGGACTTGCCATACAGCTGGGAGCTCCACACAGCCTTGCCAACAGGGGAGCTGTTCTCTCCACACCCACTGCTCGGACCCCAGCACCCAGGGGTCCAGCCAACACTGGATTTCACTCCAGCGTCACACACAGAGTCCAGCCTGGCTCTTCCAGCTACGGTATCACCACCTGTCCAGCCGTCGCTGGGGCAGCGGCGGCTCACGCCCAGCCGGCTCCAGCCCTGGATCTGAAGCCAGAACCGTGCAAGCCCTGGCCGGGCCCTCAGCAGCAGGAGCCCGCCAGGCTGGGGCTGCAGTCCTTGCCCCACCTGAGCTGCTGGCTTCCGGTCCTGGCTCCACTCCCATCTACGCCCAGGAGGGAGTGGGCCTTGGCTCGGGTCCCCAGGCCCCTGCCGTGCACACAGCCACCCTGGGAGGCAGCAGGCTCTCCTGGACATCCCAGGAGTACAACAGCAGGTGGGAGGGGCCCTGGCTCTGCCCCCACCCGTCCCAACAGGAGGTGCAGGCTTCCTGTCTTTGTCCCTGTCTCTACCTTTCAGACACACACACAGGGAAGAACCAGAGCTGGGCTGGTCATGAGCCCGGATCTCCCACGTGGGTGCAGACTCCAAGCACTTGGCCAGCCTCCCCCGCTTTCCCGGGCACATTAACAGGGGGCTGGATCGGAAGTGGAGCAGCTGAGAGGCAACCAGCGCCCATATCAGATGGCAAATTAGCCAGTTGGCACCGCCCACCCCCCCAGCAGATTTTTTTTTTTAAGAGGCCCAGAGCTGCACTCCGCAGTCGTAGCTGGGTCCCTGGCGGTGGTGTGTGTGTGTATGTGTGTGTGTGTCTGTCTGTGTCTCTGCAAAGTGGACAGGCATGGCCGGTCTCTGCACACCCTCTGCCCTCTGTTCCAGAGCTCAGGCCACAGCCTGCCAGGCCTCAAGCTGGGCTGCCCCACCTGGGGTACAACCGGGCAGGTGGCATCGGTGCCCAGACTAGCCATTGCTGAGGTCCACCTCCAGGCCGGGCTCGTCCCCCTGGGCAGTGCAGACCCCAGCGTGACCCTGCTGCTCCACGCAGGACCTAGCCCACGGAGGGCAGGGGCGCCTGGGAGATCCTCTCCGGGGCTCTCCGCAGGGCCAGGAGGATCTGGGGCTCCGTGAGGGGCCTGGGGTGAAAGCCACCGGGGTCGGGGGACAGGTGGGGGCAGAGCCAGAGCCCCGCTGCTGGGGCAGCAGGTGGACGCTGATCTTCCGGCAGCAACCCAGGCGTGCGCCACGCCGGCACGCTCGGGGCGGAGCGCCGTGGTCCTCGCCGGCCGCCGTACGCGCTATAAAGCGCGCGCCGCTGCCCGCGCCCAGCCTTTCGGACGGCCATGGCGGCTGGCGGAGCTGGGCGTGCGGGCGCCTTCTCTCCAGCCGCGCCGACCCGGCCAGGCGCCTTCGCTGCGGCCCCGGGACGCTATGGGAGTCCGGTGAGGACCGCGGCGTGAAGAGGCGCCTGCGGGGCCGGGTTCCCAGGGGTGCGGGCTAGGCAGTGGACGTTGGGCGGCCGGGAGGTGCTGGCCTGGGTCAGTGGGTTCCGGGGTGCACCCCTGCGCTCGCTGGGCTGGTTTGCGGGGTCCTGGCGCCCCAGACCGCGCTGGGGACGCTGCCCCTCGAGGCGTTGCAGGTGCGGCTGCTGTGCCGCACCTGTGTCAGCAGGTGGCAGAGAGCAGTGCGGCTACGTCTACGCTCCGCGCCCTGGCACGTGGGCTTCGGAATGATTAGTAGGCGGACAGCAGCAGCCCCGCGTCTGCACTGTGGTGTTGGGTGCGGGGCGGCGGGGCCACCCTGATCCTCTTGATGCTGACCACGCAGGTGTCCAAGCGGAAGCCGGCCGCCTGGCGCATCCGGTGCCGTCCGCGCTCCTAGGCGGCCCCCTCGGGTGAGCACCTGACTTGTGTACCCCAGGAGGGCAGGAGGCCCAGTGGAGGAGTGCGCGGCCCCTGGTGAGGCTCTGGGCCCCGGGGCGGGCTGGGTGGAGGGGAGCAGCTGCCCCTGGCCGCAGCGTCGCAGGAGTGGCTGCTGTGCTGTGCGCAGCCGCGGGGCGGAGAGCAGCTGGCTGTTCCTACACCCGGTGCTCAGGCCCGTGGGCGCCGAGAATGGCTTGCAGCCTGACACATCGCGTGCGGGGTCGCACGGGTCCTGCCAGGTCCTCCCTGCAGGTGGGAGCATGGCAGTGGGGGTGGGAGGCTAGCCAGGCCAGCCCTGGGGTGTGTGTGTGTGGCACCCAGTAGGCCTGGTTTAGAAGCTTCCAGGCTGGGGCGTGGGAGCGCCCACAGCCTCAAGTCGACTCCCGTTTGCTGTTGAGATGTGAATTCCTCAGCCCCACCCCCCTGACTTGACTGGAACAGCCCCAGGCTTCAGTAATCACACCCGTGATTCCGCTGCAGGGGACAAGGCCCTCACTGCTCTACAGAACAGCACCCCCGGCCTAACGGCGCACCGATCTCGGTCATTTTGCAGGTCCCCCACCTGAGGAGACCCTGGGGTTGCCAGCTCCCAGCCACAGCTGCTTGAAGGAGCAGTGCACAGTGGGGCTGTGGCGGATGCCCGCCTGTCACCGAGGCGTGGCAGAACTGGAATAAATGGCCTAGCGACCAGTCCTCGCCTTGAACGCCCCGGGATCCCATATGGGCGCCGGTTCTAATCCCGGCAGCTCCACTTCCCATCCAGCTCCCTGCTTGTGGCCTGGAAAAGCAGTTGAGGACGGCCCAGAGCCTTGGGACCCTGCACCCACGTGGGAGACCCAGAAGAGGCTCCTGGCTCCTGGCTTCGGATTGGCACAGCACCGGCTGTTGTGCTCACTTGGGGAGTGAATCATGGACAGAAGATCTTCCTCTCTCTCTCTCCTCTCTGTATATCTGACTTTGCAATAAAAATAAATCTTTTTTGAAAAAAGAATTGAAATAAATAAATGATAGTGGATGGTATGTGACTTGTGAGCTGTCTCCTCCCAGGCCCCCCAGGAAGGGTCCTGTGCTGTTGCGGAGCCTGGGTGGAAGCTGCTCTTTGACCCCCACCCCATGGGCAGCTCGGGCATCATGAAAGGGGTCTTCCCTGTACCCTGGGGGCCACCTGCGGTGCTGACTGGGGGAGGGACACTCCCAGGGAATGTGAGTCAGGCAGCAGACTGACCCAACTGGTGCGTAAAAGCACTTTATTGACACCAGTCACGAGTAGTTGGTGTCGGAGATCGTGCGCCACAGCAGCGTCTTGAGGTGGCTGAGCACGAGCGAGTGGTGTGCCTCCACCTGGCTGGCCAGCCCGCTGAGCGTGGTGCAGGTGCGCAGCTGGCGGCCCAGCTCATCGCGCAGCTCGGCCGGCGCGCCGGGCAGCAGGTAGTCCCGCAGCAGCTCGCACACCTTGGCCAGGTTCGGCTGGATCAGGTCGTCTTTGCACTGCCGCATGAGCCGGTCGCAGGGCGCCCTGCAGTCGCGCCCGTAGGTGCAGTCGGCACTGTCCTCACAGCGCCGGCCCTGCAGGAAGCGGCGCACAGCCACCTCGGGGGCCACCTGCTGTAAGTCGGCCATCTTGAAGTCGTAGGTGGTTGTGTAGCCCACGTTGGCCAGCGTGGTCTCACACATGTAGAAGGTCCCGTAGGAGCCATGGAAGAGCTCCTCCACGAACTCCAGCAGGCCGATGGCCACCTTGGCGCGCCACGGCCACGCTGGTCCCAGCCAGTGCTGCAGGGCGGGCGGTAGCAGTGGCAGCAGCGCCGCCCCGTGCCAGGAGCCGCGTGGGGCGCCCTCGGTGAGGTACAGGTCCCCACAGTGGCCCAGCAGCCGGGCCGCATGCTCCTTGCCCTGCAGCGACAGCAGCAGCAGGAACTCGTGCCGCTGCAGCAGGGCCCACACGGACTTGGCCTCGGCCAGGGACACGCGGCTGTCCTTGTTGAAGTCGGCCAGGACCAGGACCTGGCCCACCAGCGTGGGCAGGGACGGTAGGTCTCCCAAGTTTGCCTACAGCAGGACAGGAAGAGCAATGGGGGGACGTGTGCCAGGCCGGGGGCCCAAACCCTCCCTCCACACCCCGCCCCACCCGAGGGCTCATTGCTGGGTCTGGGGTACGGCTCAGGGGGCCACTCTGAGGGGCAGGGGCTGTCCTGCGGGTGATCCCAGCTCCAGCCCCACTGGCCCCAAGGCTCCCCGACCCCTTGCCCTGCCCCAGGGCCTTGGCTATGCCAGGCTGGCTGGTGGGGCCGTGGGCAGGTGGCCACCAGCAGGTGTCTGTCCAGGAGGGGGCAGGGGCGGCCTGCTGACCTTAAGGAAGCTGAGGGTCATGTCCCGGAACTCCTTCATGGATGTCCCCCGGGTGGGCTTGTCAAAGAGCGCCAGCTCCCGCCGGGGCGCCATGTCCCCCTGGGCCTCCTCAATGGCACACTTGATGGTCACCTCCGTGTCCCGCCAGAGGCCGCTGTACACCTGGCGAGGCCATAGGAGTGCTCGCCGGGGTCACCCGGCCTGCCCGACCTGCCCACCCTGCCCTGCCCGGGGGGACCCACCTGCCGGCTGGGCGACGAGGAGCGGCAGGCCCTCCACTGCACCCTGCCCAGCCCACACAGATCCTCGCAGACGGAGCCCGAGATGACGCCTTTGCGATACTGGTCACACTGCAGGGACAGGCGTGGGCGGGGAGGCAGGGCACGTCAGGACCCCCAAACCCAGAGGCAGCGCCCAGGCTGCGGTCCCACACAGTCACGCCGCTGCCCCCGCTGCGGAGTGGGCACCCCTGCACCAGCACCCTGTCTGCTCCCTCTGAGGTCCCCAGGCCTGAACTACGCACCCATTCGCCCCTGCACCCTGGGCTCGGGGTTCACAGGTGTGATTTGGTACAAACCTTTTAATCCACATTTTTCAGTATGTTGATCAGAAATGTAACATTGTGTTTTCATTCCACTTTCCCTTGAGCCTTTTCTTTTTCCGGGCTGGCTTTGGAAGGCAGAGACCCTCCCTCTGCCGGTCCACTCCCCCAATGGCCGCCTGCCGCCAGGAGCTCCGCCCAGGCCTCCCCCGTGGCTGCAGGGGCCCAGGCACCTGGCCGCCCTGTCTGCTTTCCCGGGCACATCAGCAGGGTGGGCCACGGAGCAGCCGGACTCCAACCTGTGTCCCTGTGAGGAGCCCTTCCCACGCTGCCAGTTCCGCTCCCCTCCGCATCCTGTGTCCCTCGTGCCCTCAGCGCAACTCTTCACCCTCATGGCCGGGGACTTAAGTGCCCTGCTGCCCCCTGCCCAACTCTGTGGGGAAAGCCTTGGCACCTGACCCAGAGTGGACATGGCCTGTCCCCGTGTGGGTGTGGCCTGCAGCTGCCTGGGCCACAGTCAGCCGTGAGGGTCCCTCTTGAGTGTCCAGCAGGAGGCAGCAGTGTTCCGTCCAGCAGCCCTGGTCCTGGCTCTGCCCAGCCCTGGAGGCTGAAGCTGGAGGGCAGGGTCTGCCATGTGCTCTGCGCGGCCCAGGCCAGGGCTCCCTGACCTTCCTCAAGGTGTCTCCTTGAGGTGCGAAGACACAGCACAGGGCTGGCACCAAGTGCCACTCACTGCTGTGATGCAGCCCGTCCTGCCAGCCCGTCGCCCCCTCGGCAGATGCGTAGGGAGGCCCTTTTAGCCAGCTCGGGTGGCCGCTGCCCCTGCGTGCCGCCACAGCCCAGCTCTCACAGGTCCCAGGCAGCCTCTGGACCCGAGGAGCTGGGTCAGGCTGGAGGGAGTGGCCCCTCCCGGGCTGGGCGCAGACGGGTGAATTCCTGGTGTGCACCGCCGGTTACCATGGAGCAGGGCAGCTGCCTTGGAGGATGGGAGGAGGGGAGTGAGAGAAAGTGGAGGCGGGGCTTCCTGCATATCAGGAAGGGGACCAAAGCAGGCCCTGGCACCCAGGCCCGGGAGCCCCAACTTGGCCTTCACCCTGCACCACACACTGCTACGACTCCAAGTCCACACTTCTCACAGGACTTCTGCTGCCATGCACACCTGCTCCCTGTGCACCTGCTCCCAGCACATCTGCTCCCTGCACATCTGCTCCCAGCACATCTGCTCCCTGCACATCTGCTCCCAGCACACCTGCTCCCTGTGCACACCTGCTCCCTGCATACCTGCTCCCTGTGCACACCTGCTCCCTGCATACCTGCTCCCTGTGCACACCTGCTCCCTGCATACCTGCTCCCAGCACATCTGCTCCCTGCACATCTGCTCCCTGCACATCTGCTCCTGCGCACCTGCTCCCTGCATACCTGCTCCCAGCACACCTGCTCCCTGCACACCTGCTCCCTGCACACCTGCTCCCTGCACACCTGCTCCTGTGCTCCTGCTCCCTGCACACCTGCTCCCTGCACACCTGCTCCTGTGCTCCTGCTCCCTGCGCACCTGCTCCCTGCGCACCTGCTCCCTGCGCACCTGCTCCCTGCGCACCTGCTCCCTGCACCTGTGCCCTGACACTGAGGCCCGTGTGCATAATATGCACTAGATCAGTGAGCGTACACGCTCGCCTTCTGCCCTCACCTGCTGGGGGACTTCAATCCCAGGGGAGCCCGAGGGCAGCCATGGCTGTGTCCTCCCCGCCTCACGTGTGTGCAGGCCGCCCCCTGCTGTCCTCGCACTGCAGCCTCCTGCCCCACCAGCCTCAGCCCCTGACCCCAGGTCCTCTGTCCCCAATCCCGGGTCCTCCCTGCCACCCCGGGTCCTCACCCTGATCCTGGGCCCCCTGCCCCGACCCCTGGGTCCTGGGGTTGCACTCACAATGACCGCCTGGCACACGTGGCCGCGACACAGCTCCGAGTAAGCCGAGTAGCGCCCGTACAGCAGCCAGCTGCCCACGAAGATGCCCAGCCACAGCAGGAAGGCGTACTTGACCCTGAGGCCAGGGAGGCGCCCCTGAAGGAAGGGGTGTGTGAGGAGCTAGTCCCCCAGTGACCCTCGCCTTCCCCACAGCCAGCCCCCTCCCAGAGCTCAAGCATCCGAGGGAGGTGAAAGGTGAAAATCATTTCCAAAACGGGGGTGCTCTTGGGGGCCCCCTCTCTTCCCTGCACTTAGCTGGGCAGCACTTTCGCTTCTGTGTGTGGTCAGGGGAAGGCCCACCCCCCCAACCTGGAGACAGGCCCTGTGGGGGTCTCTCAGTTCTCCATGCATTTTCCATTTTTATACAAGAGCCAGAGGAACAGACAGAGGGGCATCTTCCAGCTGCTTCACTCCAGATGCCCACAGCAACGAGGGCGGGCCAGGCCAAAGCCGGGAACAGGGGCTCCATCCGGGTCCCCACCGCAACCAGGGCGGGCCAGGCCAAAGCCGGGAACAGGGGTTCCATCCGAGTCCCCACCGCAACCAGGGCGGGCCAGGCCAAAGTCAGGAACAGGGGTTCCATCCGGGTCCCCACCACAACCAGGGCGGGCCAGGCCAAAGCCAGGAACAGGGGATCCATCCGGGTCCCCACCACAACCAGGGCAGGCCAGGCCAAAGCTGGGAACAGGGGCTCCATCCAGGTCCCCACCACAACCAGGGCAGGCCAGGCCAAAGCTGGGAACAGGGGCTCCATCCGGGTCCCCACTGCAACCAGGGCTGGGCCAGGCCAAAGCCGGGAACAGGGGCTCCATCCGGGTCCCCATGTGGGCGCAGGGGCCCAGCTCTGCTGCCTCGCAGGGTGGCAAGCGGAGGAGCCAGGACACCAAGACGAGACGCAGGCGCCCAAGCAGCAGCTGAACCACAGTGCTTCCCACCACGTCCCAGCCGGGGAGGGTCACGGGACCAGTTCCACCCTGGGAAGTGAGGGAGCCATGAGGGTAGGGAACGTGCCATACTCCAGGGGGTGGCACAGGCAGCCCCTGCTCCCTCAGAGCCCAGCCCAGCACCCCAGGACCAGCTGCCCCAAAGGAAGCCCCCCAGCCAGCACCGGACCTCTTGGAGACACTAACAGCCAGGGACCCGCCACGTCACCTCCTGGGACCCCCAGGAACGCTGCTTGGGCAGAACCCGGTCAGCCCTGACCTCACACCAGGCTCGCAGGCAGCAGGCTGGACAGACCCACACTGCCCTCCCAGCCAGCCCCGGGGTAGGGCGCCCTGCCTGCGAGTCTCTCCTTGCTCCCTCAGGTCAGGTGGGGGGAGCCAGGTGAGAGTCCTCCACAGTTCCCAGCAGCCTCCTGGGGGGAGCAGGGAGCACTCCCAGAGGAGGCTGCTGGCGGGCGGACAGGGGAGCTCTGGGGACAGCCGGAACCTCGTGCCCCACCAGGACCCAGGCTGTGGTGAGTGCTCCCACGGCTGGGGGCATCGGGCCAACCCCTACTCCTGGGCCCCACTCAGAGGACAGAGCAGGGTGGGCCACTCTGGGCGTCTCCCCCATGGCTGGGCCAGGACAGAGTCCTGGGTTTTCCCAGAGGGAGGCATGGGCTGACCAAGCCCCAGGGGGAGGCCAGGACCCTGCAGGATCCTCGGGGCTTAGCTCTAGCACAGCCTGCATGTGGAGGGAGAGGGCGTGGACAGGTCGGGCCCCTGTCTCCTCCCTGCGATCTGGGGGCGCGAGGAACCTTGTACCCAAGAGTGGGGGCCAGCGATTTGCACCGGGCCACCCAGGCCAGGCTGTCCCCAGAGCAGGCGCCAGCTTCACCCAGACAGAGCAGGGGCCAGCCCCCCAATGCTCCACAGGGCTGTCCAAGGTCGCGGGGTGCAATGGGGGGAGGCGCTTCTCTGCTCCCAGGTCGCCACAGCAAAAAATCAAACGTTATTTCCAAGAAAAGGCTTCCTGGGGCTTCTAGGCCAGGATGGGGGCAGGGGCGCCGGCTGGCAGCCCCAAGGGCGTCCACTTCCCTCCTCTCGCCCCCACCCCGCCAGACGTCTTTAACCCCCTGCGCTCCGAAGCGGGGCCCGGATAGCGCCCTCCCGGGCAGGCGGGGAGAGGGCCTCCCGGCCACGGCCACGGAGGGACAGCACGGCCGGGCGAGCACGCGCGGGCGCCGGGCGGAGGAGGGGCCGAGGGGCTCGGGCACCGGGGGCGCAGGGCGCAGCGGGGAGGAGGGGAACGCGCTGGGGCGCGCCGGACGCCGGCTTACCTGCAAGCCCTTGGCAAAGGGGCAGAGCAGCAGCAGGTGCGCCCGGCGCCGGAGCCGCCGCATGGTGAGCGCCGGCCGGGCGGCGCGCTGCCGCGGCTCAACTCGGCCTCAGGCCCGGCCCGGCCCGCAACGGCCGTCGCCCGGTGGCCGTGCGGGCCGTGCGTCCGGGGCCCGCGGAGAGGCGAGCGCGCGCAGCCGGGAGGCCAGCGGGGCGGAGGCGCGCGGGAGGCCGAGGGCGCCGGGGCACGCCCAGGCCCCCCGCACGGCGCACCGCGCCCGCAGCTCCCGCGCCCTCGGCCGGGTTCCGGGGAGGCTGCCCACGCCGTGCCGCCCGCAGCTCCGCCGGCGAAGGCTCAGCTGCGCAGCCGCAGCCCCTGTGAGACCGACAATGGCAGCCCGGAGGAGCGCGCGGCGCCTGGCTCCCGGGGGCGCGGGGAGGCGCGGGGCGCGCCCCCGGGCAGGACGGCGCGGGCCCCGCGCTGTGCCCCGCGCCCCTGGCCGCGCATCGGAGCCGAGGCGGCGGGCGGATCGCTGGCGGGCAGGACGGAATGGGAGCGGCCGCAGCACCCTCCTCCGCCCGTGGCAGGGTCGCCGCGGCGGGGTCTCCTGGGCCTGTTACTCGCCCGTCCCTGATGAGTCCCAGGCCTGAGCGTCTTTAGGGGAAGTAATGGGTGTTGCTATTAAAACCCCCACCGGCTTTGGGAGGCTCCCTGGACAGAACCGGACACGCGGGCATTTCAAAGCATCGTTCTCCTGGTTAATTTCATTTTATTGGGAAGATCCCACCTGCCGCTCCCTGCCCCGCAGCTTGCCTGAGCAGGGAGGGGGCCTCGCGGCTGGCTAGAAGCAAGTGCCTGCCGCAGGTCTCCCACGTGAAGACCACCGTCTGCCGTCCCCCACCCCAAGCCTGAGGCTTGGGGAAGCTGGAGTGAACCCAGGCGCAGCTGTGTGGGCCGGGAGGGGGGCGGCTCTGCAGGTCGCGGCTGAACTGCTGCCCCCAAGTCACTCCTGATGACTTGGGGGCTGCCTCCCCGCTGGCACTTCAGGATTTGTTGAGAGAGAGAGATCTGTCTACTGGTTGCAACAGAACTGAGCTCCAAAGCCAGGAGCTGGGAGCTTCTTCCGGTCTGTTACAAGGAAGCAGGGTCCCAAACACGTGGGCCATCGGCTACTGCCTTCCCAGGCCGTGAGCAGTGAGCCCACCCAGGCCTGCTGAGCGCTTGGCCATGCCTCCAGGTGCACACCCATCTCCTAACTGAGTAAGAGACCACCAATAGGGAACATCTTACCTGCAGGTTCCCACCCAACAAGGATGGGTCAGGGAATGCTTAAAACCCAACACCTGGGCCCAGCACTGTAGCCTAGCAGCTGAAGTCCTCACTTTGAATGCACCAGGATCCCATATGGGCGCAGGTTCTAATCCCGACAGCTCTACTTCCCATCCTGCTTCCTGCCTGTGGCCTGGGAAAGCAGTCAAGGACGGCCCAAAGCCTTGGGACCCTGCACCCTCATGGGAGACCCGGAAGAGGCTCCTGGCTCCTGGCTTCAGATTGGTTCAGCCCCAGTCATTGTGCTCACTTGGGGAGTGAATCATCAGATGGAAGATCTTCCTGTCTCTCCTCCTCTCTGTATATCTGACTTTGCAATAAAAATAAATCTTCAAAAAAAATCCCAAGACACTTCCTCCAGCCTTTGGTGTTTCTCTGCGTTCCGGAGGCCCCCACCTCCTGGCCTCCTGTGGGAGGTGATTCCCATCCCCCCCCCCCCCGCCCTGCTCACCGCGCCCCTTCGCAAATAAACTTTTCTGTCTGCAGCCAGTTCTTGGCATTTTGTATCTATAATTAGCTGAGGAAAGAACCCACCGCCATTTCTGGTAACAAGCAGGAAGTTGGATCCAAAATGCAGCAGGAAGGACTGGGATTTAGTACCAAGATGGGGAGGGGTGCGGTGGGTGGTCTGTGAGGAGATGGGAGGGGCACAGACAGTACCCAGGGGCCAGCCTGGTGGGCTAAGATCTTCCCGCTCCCCGCCCCCTCCCCGGGTCGGTCCCTGGACCTGGTGCTCACCCAGCCCAGGACGGCTCCTCAAGGCCCTTCCTGCACTGAGGCCCCATTTCCCAAAGGCCCTGTTCCCTTGTTCCCGGCCTCTGGGGACATTGCTCTGGGGGACACCGAGTTGGCGACCACTGGACAAAACTGAACTACCCTGCAGTCCATGCAGCAGCCCCCACGGTGTCACCCAAGGGCCCAGACATCATGTCCCAGCCCCCTCCATAGCACCTGAGTTCTAGAACCTTCCAGGCTATTTCCTGCCAGCGTGAGCCCTGGGGAATGTGCCGGCTGTGGGAGTCCGGCTCGCTGCGCTGGCAGGGTCACGCCCTGTCACAGGCCTGCTGGTGGAGGGGTGTCCTCCGCAGAAGGGCCTTGGGAGGCTGCTGTGACACACAAGTGCACTCCGCAGCTCACCCACGCAGCTCCCGCCTCTGCGGGCACAGTCCCCCGTGCCCGCTCGCGTCTGCCCAGGTCACAGCTACTCCCTGCATGAGTATGTGCCTAAGGGTATGTTGTCTGTGTCGTGTGTGTGTGTGTTATGCTATGAGTGTGTGCACGTACATACGTGTGTTGTGTGTGCACACTGCATGTCTGTATGTGGGGTCTCCTGCCCCTTGTACCACACGACTCATGCCAGATGAGGACGTCTCCAAAACCCAGCACCTGCAGGTGGGGCCTTGTAGGGGACAGGTCCTCATGGGTGTAACTAAGGTGAAATCTCGGGGTGACGGCTCCTGACCACCCACTGGGCCCGCCGTCCAGGGGCAGGTGCCACTGTGACGAGCAGAATGGCACAGGCCGCTCGGAGCCACAGGGCAAGGAGGGGAATTTCCCTAGAGCCCATGGACGGCATGGGTACTTCCCAGCCTGCGGTGGGAGCTGAGTCCCCGGGCAGCGTGGGTGCATCCGACCTGCGGTGGGAGCTGAGTCCCCGGACAGCGTGGGTGCGTCCCGTCCTACGGTGGGAGCTGAGTCCCCGGGCAGCGTGGGTGCGTCCCGTCCTATGGTGGGAGCTGAGTCCCCGGGCAGCGTGGGTGCATCCGACCTACGGTGGGAGCAGAGTCCCCGGGCAGCGTGGGTGCGTCCCGTCCTACGGTGGGAGCTGAGTCCCCGGGCAACGTGGACTTTTCTGCCCTGTGCCGCTGCCCAGTCTCCTGGCAAGACCACACCCAGCTCAGCACTGGCTCCAGAGCACAGAGCAAGGGCCTGGGCCGGAAGAGCAGACACCTGGAAGGCCCCCCACCGGCAGCCCTGTGACCGGCCTGCGCTGCAGGCACAGCCCCCTGCTGGGCACCTCAGAGTGGCACAGAGGACGCCCCCCCCCCAAGGCCACCTGGCAAGACAGCAACCAGCAGCCGTGGGGGACCCTCAGGGCTTCAGCCAGGGATGCCATTCGGGAAGGGCCCAGCAGCGGAGTGCCCGGTTCGAGTCCCGGTTGCTGCACTTCTGGTCCAGCCCCTGCTGATGCCCTGACAGGCAGCACAGGGTAGCCTAGATGCTTGGGAGGCCGGTGGAGTTCCTGGCGCCTGGTCGGACGGCCCAGCTGCGCCATCTGGGGAGCGAACCAGTGGGTGGACGACCTCTGGCTCCTCTCTCTAATTCTGCCTTTCAAATAAAATATTTATTAAAATGTCAGGGTTTTTTTTTTTAAAGGTTTATTTATTTTTATTGGAAACTCAAACAGAGGAGAGGCCGCTGCAACAGCCACAGTTGAGTCAATCCGAAGCCAGGAGTTTCTTCCGGGTCCCCCACGCGGGTGCAGGGTCCCAAGGCTTTGGGCCGTCCTCGACTGCTTTCCCAGGCCACAAGCAGGGAGCTGGATGTGAAGCGGGGCTGCCAGGATTAGAACGGGCGCCTATATGGGATCTCAGTGTGTGCAAGGCGAGGACTTTAGCTGCTAGGCTACCGCGCCAGGCCTGAAAGATGAGGAACTGGGGAGGCTGTGCCACCCCCCAGCAAGCTCCGGGTCTTCCTCCATCCCAGTCCACCCGCTGACCCGGGACACTGGAGCAAACCCAGTGCCGCACCTGTGCTGGGACCCCCCAGGGCATCCCCACGAGGGCAGGCGCTGAGTGCTCACTCACCCCTTCCCCGCCTCGCTCCTGTTGAACATGGAGGTGAGCCCACGGTGCTGCATCTGGCAGGAAGGAGCCCCAAGGGCGCTCCTCATGGGGACCGGGCGAGCGTGTGGGAAGAAGGGAAGCCGTGTG
This sequence comes from Ochotona princeps, assembly GCF_030435755.1. NCBI lineage: Eukaryota > Metazoa > Chordata > Mammalia > Lagomorpha > Ochotonidae > Ochotona > Ochotona princeps. The sequence continues at coordinate 652,136 of NC_080845.1, read as the reverse complement.
TCTCCGTGGACTTCACGACAGGGCAGCGTGGTGGGCAGAGCCCAAATCCCACATGCCAAGGGGAGGCGGGGCGGGCCCAGCACCTGTCACCTGGGGGCAGGCAGCCTCCTCTGACACTCCGGGACAGGCTTGGGGGACAGAGGCCGGCTGGTACCTGCGCACTCCAAGGAGACACCGCAGCACAAACAGAATTTCTCATTAGACTCAGAGTTCTGCTGCGTCAGTCACCAAGTAGCTGGAAGCATGGGTACCAGGAGTGGAAGTGGCTTAGCACCACCCACGGGGGACAGGGGACAGAGAGGTCAAGAGATGGAGGGAGAGAGACAGGGAGAGACCAAGAGATGGAGGGAGGCAGAGAGAGACAGACAGAGAGAGGGGAAGCCAGCAAAACCCAAGGCAGAGAGGCTGTGACGTCTGAGAGGGCTTCCTGGAGGAGGGGTCGCAGGTGCGGGGTGCAAGCAGAGACCTGAGCCAGGGCAGGGGTCTCACTGCCTCTGTCCCTCTCAGGGGCCCGCTGGAGGAAGCCGCGTGACCCCTGGGGCCAGCCTGGGCCTCTCTCCTTGCCCCGTCCCGCCCAGCTCCTGGCTCCAGGCTGTACCCCGCCCATGTCATGGGGAGCTCTGTGAAGCGACAGCGCTCAGACCCGGGCAACGTCACGGCCAATGGAACACAACACTTCCGCCTGGCAGGAGTGGGGACCGGGCTGGGCAGAGGTGGGGGGCGGCCATGGGCAGAGGCCAGGCCCTGCCTGCAGGGGGGACACACGAGTGCTACCACTGGAGTAGGGCGTGCTCTGCACCCGGGGGCCTCACAGACCTGCCGGTGTTGACCCCAGGGTGAGCTGCCCGCAGGCTCTGTGTGTGTGTCAGAGCCTCACCTCCTGCCTCTGCAGGCTGACCTCCTGGCTGGCACCCCACACGGGAGCGCCGGTTCGAGTCCCAGCTGCTCCACTCCTGGTCCTACCCCTGGGGATGGGCCTGGGAAGGCAGGAAGGACACCCCAAGCCCCAGCCGCTGTCGCCCTCTAAGGCCCGAACTGGCAGACGGCAGATTCGTCCATCTTTCCTATCAGCCTCCGCAATAAACAAATGAAACAGACACTGCTCAGGCGGGGGGCACAGCCCACAGACGGCCCTGGAGCGGGCCTGTCCACCAGGGGGCAGTGCTGCCCAGGCCACACCGGGCCGGGCAGGCGGATCCTGGCGGACCAGGGGCTGGGCGCCACCGCGTGCGAGTCCTGAGAACAGCGTTAGGGCGTGCAGGAGGCGCATTTCCTGTCTAGCTGAAACTCGAACTCTGCTTTTGCTCACTACCTTCAGTGACCCCCGCTGGGGCAGGACGGGTGGCCGTGCGGCTGCCCACCCAGCTCCAGGCTTACAGGGTTGGGAGGGGTCCCTGGGGAGCCCTGGCTCAGAAGGGGCGGGACCAGGTGGGTGGTGGGGGGCAGCTTCTGAACCCACCTTGCCTCTGACCTCTCGCCCAGACTCCCCAAGACAAGAGTGTGCTGAGTGTCAAAGGTGGCGGACGGGTCTGCTCCCTCAGGGAGAGCCAGCTGTCCCACCTTTGGGACGCGTGTGGTGTCGGGCCTGCTCCTGCTCCCCTGCTCCCCGCGGCCTGTCCTCCCTCCTTCCCCCCACACTGCCAGGCTGAAGCCGGGAGCCTGGGAGCCCGGGGTCTCCCACAGGCAGGCACCTGGGCTGCTGGCAAGGAGCTCTGCGTTCCTGTGCGGGGTGTGGGGTCCCAGCGGCAGCTTAGCACACACACACGCCCGTGGTCCCAGTGCAAGGGTGGGCACCCGGGCCCGAGCTCCCCACTATCCAGAGGGGGCCTCCCAGGAAGCAGAGAAGACACAGGCCGAGAGGCTGGGGCACCCTTGGGGCCACAGCTCAGTCTGCTGGAGCAGCCGGCACCTTCTAGGGCATGGCAAGTGTTGGGGGGCCCAGGGGCTCTGCACCCCCTCATGCCAGCGCCTCACGGTCCACACCACCGTCCCTGAGCTATGATGTCTTCACCTTACCCCTTCATCACTCCCCAGTGCCTTGAGCACCCGCCCTGGGCCAGGGGCAGCCAAGTGGTCAGAGCGGTCTCAGGGGGCAGACCAAGGTCAACACAGCAAGGTGGCACTTAGGGGGGCACCTGAGACCCCTGCCACTGCTTGTGGGACCAGGCCTTGTTGAACCCTGCACCCGGCCCCGCAGTGCAGGTCTGGCCCCCATGGCGGCAGGACGGGGCACCACATCCACCCCTGGTCCTTGCCGAGCCATGCATAAGTCTCACCCTCACCTGGCATGTGGCAATGAGGGGTGGGGGACAGAGCACAGCTGTGCCCCCTAGGATCTGCCCCATCCAGCATCCAGGACAACCCCTTAACCAGCCTCAGGAGATGGACTGGGAGCCACTGAGGGGCAGGGTGTACTGAGCTCCAGCCTGGCCCCACGAACCTCCCTGTGGAGAAACCATGCGGGGTCTGACCCCAACCGGATGGGACTGGTCAAGGCCTGAGCGCGGCCCTGGCCACAGCCGCAAGTGGCGGGCTTGGGATATTCAGGGCAGGGGTGAAGGTCACAGCCTCCCCCCATTCCGTCCCTCCCCGCTCCCTGCCACAGGGGCCCCGAGACCTCGGCTGGCCCCCCATCCCTCCCTGCTCCCAGCCACAGGGGCCCCGGGGACCTCGGCTGGCCCCCCAACCCTCCCTGCTCCCAGTCACAGGGGCCCCCGGGACCTCAGCTGGCCCCCCAACCCTCCCCGCTCCCTGCCCAGGGGCTCCGAGACCTCGGCTGGACCCCCATCCCTCCCCGCTCCCTGCCACAGGGGCCCCGGGGACCTCAGCACAGCAGGGAACCCCGGTGTAGCCCCTCTCTGCACGGGTGAGAGTCGGCCCCTCCCACTTCCCCGAGCTCTCCCTCCCTGGCCAGTGGCCCTGCTGTGCTGGGGGCCTGGGGCGCTGCCAGTGCAGCTGACTGAGCCGGGGATGCCAGCTGGGCCAGGGGTCAGGCTGCCCTGGCCTGGCAGCATGCTCTGCCTCTGAGCCGGTGCCTGTCCCCGCCACTGGGGCCGGGAGGCCTCCCAGCCTTTCTGAAGGTGACCATGCCCTGCCCTCTCCCCAGGCCTGCCGTGCCGGGAGCCCCGGGCCCCAGGGTGTGGAAGGCTGGGGTGACGGGCTGGCATCCCACTGCAGGTGGCTCAGGAGCCCCAGACGGCACACCCAGATGTGTGGCCTTGCCTGGGGCCGCGTGTCCTTCCCCACCCAGGCTCTGTGCACCCTGGCCAGAGCCCCAGGTGTTGGTGGACAGCCCTGCCTCAGCTGGGCTGGTACACCTCATCTATTTTTAAGCACAGCCCATGAAATATTCACATCCACCCTGATTACAGGTGGTGGGGGTGGCGTATGCACCCCACGCACCATCCAAGCCTGCTCAGCCCACCGTGCGGAGTGGCCAGGCCCACTCGGTCTGCCCCTTGGGGCTCAGGGCTACCGGCCAGAGGGCAGCCTTCCCAAGATGCCTACCCAGCACCCAGTCCTTTCCAGGTAGCCCAGCACTCTCCCCGGCTCCCTGGGCAGTTCTCAGGGCAGGGCGGAGTCAAGCGTGGCTTCCCAGACAGCCAGGCAAGGAGCGCCTCTATTTAACAAGCAGGGACATCAAAGAAAGCTGGCCTCTGTGTTACTCAAGATTGTGACAGGGCCCCTGTCTGCTTCCTCATCCGAGTCTCCCAGTGGGTGCAAGGGCCCGAGCGCCTGGGCTGTCCACCACTGTTCACTCAGGGAGATGGATGAGAAGTGGGGCAGCCAGGACCCCCATCTGACCGTCGAGGGGATGTCCGAGCATCACTGGGCTCTGTAGGGCCGACTGGGGAAGGGGGGCAGTCATAGGAAAGGACCACCACCAAGACTCCCCACCCCTCCCAGACACAGGTGTGTCGCTTGACCAAAAACATTCCCAGCTTCCAGAATCGGCCAACATTCACTATGACCTGAAACTTTCTCTTTCACACCCCCACCCCCCGCTGCTGGCCCATCCGGTGCCTAGATCAAACCCCAAACAACCTTCAAGGGCGACTCCAAGGACCCACCCATGCCTCGCCCTGGACCGGTGGACCTTGCCAGGGAGTGTGGCTAAAACTCTCATTCTCACGGTGGACCCTATTCAGTGCTCTGTCCAGGCTCATCACCACCCTCACCTCCCCAGAGCAGGGTGCCCTGGGCCTGCTGGCCGCTCGTCCTTCCTTGCCCAAGAGAACAAGGCAGAAGGCAGCTGGGCCCAGGGAACAGCCCGTGCAGGGGCCAGCGGGAGCAGGCAGTGGGTGCAGGGCCCCTGCTGCGCCTCCTGGCTGCCCCAGCACCCAGGGAGCAAAGGACACAGGGTCAGGGGAGGCAGTGGCCAGGCTCCACCTCCGGCTGCCTCTGAGCCCCGTGGCTTAGCGTCCACTCCGTGCCAGCATTGTCCCAGCCCCGGGATGAGGGACGGACCCGGGCAGGCCCCAGGAGCAGACACGGGACCAAGTCACAGGACGGGCCAGCGCCGGCTGCGGGCCCCACTCATGGGGCACAGACCTCAGCATGCACCCTGCCCCAGCCCTCCGAGGGGCACACGTTGCCCAGCCCACCAGCATCTTCTCTGTCCTTCCTGCCGTGTGCCAGGAAGTAGAAAACCGTGCAGCAGCCACCAGGCAGGCTCCATGGCCACCCCGATGGGCACGGCAGCCAGCTCAGGCACCCGGAACTCGGCCTGGTGTGAGGCCGTGGCCCCCTCGCCTGCTCCAGCGACGGAGGAGGACCCGGAGCACCTGCTAAGTTAGGGCCGCGACGCCGGGAAGGAGGGCCCCGCCCCGGGGAGGAGTCCCCGCCCGGGCCAGGAGGAAGTGCTTCCCGGCCCGGGTGTCGGTGCGCCTCGGGGCAGGGCGGCAGCTGGCGACAGGTCACCCACCTCCCTGAGGGCCCAGCCCAGCCGGCGGGGAGACGCCCGGGGCCGGCTGCCCTTGTGTCGGGCAGGGCGAGGGGGCCGGGAGACAGGTCCGCGCCTCCTCGTCCAGGCCGCGGCGGCTGCCCCGTGGCTCAGCCGCTGTGCACACATCGCCTGACATGCAGGCGGGCCCCACACCAGGCGCGGCCGCGGTGACACACTGCCCCTGGCATCCGAGCCTGGGAACCCCACCCCCGGCCCCGCCCCGAGCCCGCCGCTGCCCTCCCCCATTCGCGGAGCCCCACAGGGGCCTGGCGTCCTGCCGGGTGGCAACCGGGCGCTCGGGCGAGACTCCAGGGCCCCCTGTGCGCCGCGGCCGCGACTGGCACGACGGCCGCGCCCTTGCGCCTCCCTGCACGCCCTTGGGACGCGCGGCCCCGGGCTCGGGGGGCCCCCGCGGCGGGCGCCGGCGGGGAGGCGGCGAGCGCGGGCCCGGGGCGCGGGGCGCGGGGCGGGCGCATGGGCCGGGGCGCGGGGCGGGCGCAGGGCGGGCGTGGCGAGCCGCGGGGCCGGGCCGGCCGCACCTTGCCGCCTCCTGGGCCGGCGCACCTCGCTCCACCCGGCCGCCCCGCCCTCCGCCCTCGCAATAAGGGGCGCGGGCGCGCGGCGGGGCGGCGCAGGGCGGCCGCGCCGTCGGGGCAGCGTGGCGGCCGCGCCATGGAGCTGTGGCCCTGGCTGACGGCCGCGCTGCTGGGGCTGCTGCTGCTGCTGCGGCTGCACCGCGCCGCCAACTTCTACGCAAGCTCGCGCTCGTACTGCGCGCTCTGCCTGGCCGTGTCGGCGCTCGCCTCGCTCGTCTGCCTGCTGCGCCACGGCGGCCGCACGGTGGAGAACATGAGGCAAGCGGGCGGGGAGCCGGGCCGGGAGTCGGGGGGCCGAGGCGGGGATGAGGCGCTTCCGCCGCGCGCGCGCGCGCTCTCCGCCGCTCGGGGACGGGGTCGGGGTGCCCAGGAGCTGCGTCATAAAAGTCCCGCGCCCTGGCCCCGGCGTTAGCGCGGGCCTGCCTGGGCCTCGGCCGGAGGAAGGGGGCCGGGCCGAGCCGGGAGAGGCCCAATCGTGCGTCGCGGGCGGGCAGAGCGCGGCGGGACGGCGGCGGGGCCGGGCCTCGGGGCGCCCCTCGGCCTGCCTCCCCCGCCGGGGCCGGGAGGCACCTGTGCGCCGGCGCGGCTGCAGGTGCCCCCTGCCCTGGCCTCTCGGGGCGGCGGAGACTTAGACGGGAGCCGCTGGGGCGCGGCGCTGGGCCGAAGGACGGCGGGAAGCGGGGGCGGCCCCGGGCTCCCGCGTCCTTGCGCGCGCCCCCAGGGCTGGAGGCGGGGCGGCTGCCCGGTGGGCCGGGGGCTGCTCGCGGCGGAGGGGGCGGGGCGGCCGGAGCTGGCTCCACCCTGCCCTTTTCCCCTGTCTGCCGTCCCCGGGGGCTGTTGCCACATTTCCCTCTGCCCTGTTTGGACTGTACAGCTGATGGCCGTTGCAGTGGCCTGAAGTGGGGAGAGTTGGCACCTGCTCCCCAGGAAGGGCAGTGCCACTCGGAGCAGGGCAAGGCACGTGCTTGACCTGAGAGCCCTCAGGGGCTGTGTGTGGCCTTGCCTGGGGCCCTGAGCGCGACTGGGCACCATGAAGGAGAAGGCACCCGTGTGTGCGCCATGGTGGCGCAGACCCCAGCATCTTGCGCCGCGGAGAGCCCGACTGGGGCAGGAGTGCTGGGTGCCCACTCGGCGTCGCGCGGGGAGGGGGCGTGGCCCACGCAGCCCTGTGTTTCTGGGATACCCTTGGGGCTTCCTTAGGCCTGACCTGTCCTCCCAGGCCAGTCTGCACTTCAGAACTGCTTCCAAGCTGCCCGCTGAGGTGGTGGCCGCGCCTGGCAGGCCGGCCAGACCAGCAGGGCCTGGTGCCCCACCCCGGGCGCCCCTCAACCACGAGGTGTCCTGGGCGTCCTTCCTGCCCCAGGCTCCCGGGACGGGCTGGGCAACAACGGGCGCTTTGTTCTGCTGGCTCCTGGGCTCCCCGCGGTCAGGGCAGGCCAGGAAGTGGGGCTGCCCCAGGTGCTGTGTCCCTTGGGCAGAGGAGCTCAGGGTCCGGGTGGGGTCCGTTTTGGGGATCCACCTGTCCAGGCCGCACCCAGACTCCCCCTGCCTTCATTTTAACCCCTTCCCCTCGGCGTGTGCTGCAAGGGGGGGGCCTCAACCTCGTAGACGGGCCACTCCAGGTCCCCTTTCACAGGGGAAAAGCAGGTTGAAAGACAGACCAAGGCTTGGGGGTGCGTAAGGAGAGGGGTGATGACCCAACGGCCCACTACCAGGGGCTCCCACGTGGACACTGCTCATTTGCTGGGGGTGTGGCCTCTGCACCCCCTCTGGCCACGCCCCTCCCCTCCCACCTGCCCTGGAGAGCCTCACCGGGGTGGCCGCTTGGGCTGGGCTGTGCAGCTCTGGACACTGGAGCGAGGGACAGTGAGGGCGACACCCCGGAGCGGGCCCCTCCCTGCAGGCTGGCCAGAAGCCCCTGACCACAGCCAGGAACCTACAGAGCTGCCTCTTGGGGCCCCACAGGGCCTCTAGGTCCAGCTCCCCTGGAGGAATGGGGCTGCTTTCGGGAAGCCCCAAGGCATGGGCGTCCACACCCTGAGCCCTGCAGTCCATGCCCTGGCCCTGGCCTTGACCCTCCCAGATGGCTGAGTGGATGTGGGGGACCAAGGGCCTGGCAGGCCAGGTGGGGGCGTCCTTTCCCGTTATGTACCTGGGAACCACTGGGTGTCCCAGCCCCCAGCTCCATGATGGACAGCCCTGGGCCCAGTCCCTGTGTGTCTGACCCTGCTGGTCCCTGGAGCTGGCCATGGCCAGCAGGCTTCTGTCCGCCCCCTCCCCCACAGTGATGTTTCCTGGGAAGGGGATGGAATGAGGACCCCATCCTGGGGGGTCCCCAAGCTTTGAGGCTCTGGCTGCTGTGGGGAGGGGGTCAGGGCGCTGGGGCTGGGAAGGTACCTCTGGACATTGGAGGACCAGCCTGGCCAGCAGGTGGACGGGCAGCCAGGGCAGGTCACGCTGGGAGAGGCAGAGCCAACGGGTGACAAGTGCTCAGCCTCTGGTCCTGTGGCCCGCCCTGGGCTGTCCTGCAGGCGGTAGGATGGGGCTGTGCATGGAGTCTGCCTGTTTATTTCTTGTGCTTGGTAGTGTCTGCACATGCATGGTGAGGTGACAGGAAGCAGATTTATTCTGTGGTGTACTCACCTGCTGCCCGGCCTGGGTCAGGTGTGGAGTGGCGTGCAGCCCTGCAGCATGTGTCTCTGCCACACCGAGCCACACCTCCTCCCTGCCGCCCCGGGGCGAGGGCACAGTGCCCGGGTTTCCCAAGGCTTGGTGATGCCAACCTGCCCTGCAGACACACTGGACGGGCCTTGCACTGGCAGCAGCTTGGGGCACCCAGCGTCCTGCACGTGAGCCGTGTCAGGCCCTGGTCTGCGCCCTCAGGAAGCCAGGGGCAGGGCTGCTGTGTAGGGGGCCCAGGGGCCCAGGTGCTCGGCGTCTTCTGCTAGCTTCCCGGCTGCGTCTGCAGGGAGCTGGCCCCGGAGCCCACATGGCCTGCAGCCAGGCCCCTGGCTGTCCCTGTTTGCGGGTTGTGGGTGGTGTTCCTGGTTGGGGCATCTGCTGCTGGTGAGGGAATTGGGCGTGGAGGCCAAGCAGCCATGCAGCTCACCCCTGGCTGTGACCAGCGTCCCTCATGTGCCCAGGTGCCCTGGGAGTGGGAGGAATGGGCAGGGGTGCTGTGGCAAGGCTACAGCACTTGAGGGGCTCCATTCTGGGACGGGCAGCCACTCTTGAGTTCGCCACGGTACCACCTGTGTCACAGTGCCAGCTCACACTGGTTCCAGAAACAGGACACATCCTTCCGGGTCCCTGAGCCAAGAGTGCCCCGAGGCCGGCTCAGCCCCACAGACCAGATGGGCCTGGCAAGGGGCAGTTGGTGTTGGGTGGGGACAGAGTTTCAGTTTGGGATGATGAAGGTGCTGGTGTCCTGAGCTGGGTCTGCTCTGGTCCGTACAGGTGCACCCCTCCCCCAACTACCGGTGGCACAGGTGCAGTGGGGCTTCTTCCTCTTCTCCTGAGGGAACAGCGCTACCCCTCCAGCTCTGGCCAGCCGGCACGGGGCGAGGCTGAGCCGGGGGACCGCTGCCCGCTGCTCACTAGGGTCTGTTTCTGCCCGCAGCATCATCAGCTGGTTTGTGCGGACCTTCAAGTACATGTATGGCCTGCGCTTTGAGGTCAGGGGCCGGCCCAAGCTGGACGTCGACCAGCCCTGTGTCATCATCTCCAACCACCAGAGCATCCTGGACATGATGGGTGAGCTGGGGGTGGAGGCTGGGTCCACGGCGCGAGATGGCCGTGCTGGCCTACCACCTTCACACACTGGACAAGGAGCGAGGAGGCCTGGCGGGCACCGTCGTGGCTCAGCCAGTAGGGAGGGTGAGAGTTGGGGCTTGTGACTGGCTGGGAGGGCCTCCCTGGCCCCTCGGGGCTGGTAGCCTGCCGTGGCCCTCTGTCTGGCCCCTCGGGGCTGGTAGCCTGCCGTGGCCCTCTGTCTGGCCCCTCGGGGCTGGTAGCCTGCCGTGGCCCTCTCCCTGGCCTCTCGGGGCTGTGCCCTGCCATGGCCCTCTGTCTGGCCCCTTGGGGCTGGTACCCTGCCGTGGCCCTCTCCCTGGCCTCTCGGGGCTGTGCCCTGCCATGGCCCTCTGTCTGGCCCCTTGGGGCTGGTACCCTGCCGTGGCCCTCTGTCTGGCCCCTCGGGGCTGGTAGCCTGCCGTGGCCCTCTGTCTGGCCCCTCGGGGCTGGTAGCCTGCCGTGGCCCTCTCCCTGGCCTCTCGGGGCTGTGCCCTGCCATGGCCCTCTGTCTGGCCCCTTGGGGCTGGTACCCTGCCGTGGCCCTCTGTCTGGCCCCTTGGGGCTGGTACCCTGCCGTGGCCCTCTGTCTGGCCCCTCGGGGCTGGTAGCCTGCCGTGGCCCTCTCCCTGGCCCCTCGGGGCTGGTACCCTGCCGTGGCCCTCTGTCTGGCCCCTCGGGGCTGTGCCCGACGTGGCCCTCTTTTCCCGTCTTCCGCAGGCCTCATGGAGGTCCTGCCCCGGCGCTGCGTGCAGGTGGCCAAGCGGGAGCTGCTGTTCCTGGGCCCCGTGGGCCTCATCATGTACTTAGGCGGCGTCTTCTTTATCAACCGGCAGCAGTCCAGCACTGCCATGAGTGTGATGGCCGACCTGAGCGAGCGCATGGTCCGGGAGAACGTACGTACCTGGGCCAGGCTGCGGCCAGGAGGGAGCGGCCCCCAGGCCATGGTCCGGGAGAACGTACGTACCCGGGCCAGGCTGCGGCCAGGAGGGAGCGGCCCCCAGGCCATGGTCCGGGAGAACGTACGTACCCGGGCCAGGCTGCGGCCAGGAGGGAGCGGCCCCCAGGCCATGGTCCAGGAGAACGTACGTACCCGGGCCAGGCTGCGGCCAGGAGGGAGCGGCCCCCAGGCCATGGTCCGGGAGAACGTACGTACCCGGGCCAGGCTGCGGCCAGGAGGGAGCGGCCCCCAGGCCATGGTCCGGGAGAACGTACGTACCCGGGCCAGGCTGCGGCCAGGAGGGAGCGGCCCCCAGGCCCTGGTCCGGGAGAACGTACGTACCCGGGCCAGGCTGCGGCCAGGAGGGAGCGGCCCCCAGGCCATGGTCCGGGAGAACGTACGTACCCGGGCCAGGCTGCGGCCAGGAGGGAGCGGCCCCCAGGCCATGGTCCAGGAGAACGTACGTACCCGGGCCAGGCTGCGGCCAGGAGGGAGCGGCCCCCAGGCCATGGTCCGGGAGAACGTACGTACCCGGGCCAGGCTGCGGCCAGGAGGGAGCGGCCCCCAGGCCATGGTCCGGGAGAACGTACGTACCCGGGCCAGGCTGCGGCCAGGAGGGAGCGGCCCCCAGGCCATGGTCCGGGAGAACGTACGTACCCGGGCCAGGCTGCGGCCAGGAGGGAGCGGCCCCCAGGCCATGGTCCGGGAGAACGTACGTACCCGGGCCAGGCTGCGGCCAGGAGGGAGCGGCCCCCAGGCCACGCAGGGTGTGGGTGAAGGGAGTGCCCTCCAGGCCATGGTCCGGGAGAACGTACGTACCCGGGCCAGGCTGCGGCCAGGAGGGAGCGGCCCCCAGGCCACGCAGGGTGTGGGTGAAGGGAGTGCCCTCCAGGCCATGTGAGCTATGGGGGTCTCAGATGCCCGATTCTCCCCCCTCGCAGCTCAAAGTGTGGATCTACCCCGAGGGCACGCGCAACACCAATGGTGACCTGCTGCCCTTCAAGAAAGGTGCCTTCTACCTGGCCATCCAGGCCCAGGTAGGCAGACCTCCGCCCCGTAGACCTTGCACCCCGGCCCCTGCGTCCCAGGGGATAGTGGGGACCTGGTGACACGTGGGAACAGGGCTGCGTCGGAGAGCCTAGGGCCCTGCCTCTGGACTTTGAACTTGTCGGGTTGCTTCTGGGGTGCCCAGGGAAGGGGGGTGATGGGGGAAACCTGCCCTGCCCCTTCTGGTCCCTCCCAGTGGGGGTCCAGGTTGTCAGCCCCAGTCTGGTGGGCTACAGCACCCCATGGTGCATGACTCTGCAGGGGCGATAACCCAGGGGGCTCCCAGCGCCAGCCCCCTCTGGGCCTGCAGCCCTGCCCCCTTTGCTGGTGGCGATGCTGACCCCTCCTCCAGGGCGCCCAACAGTCCTGGTTAATCATTACCCAGGCACCCTCCGATCGCCAGCATGCCCTGCCCATCCCCCTCCTCTGGCAGGGGCGTGGTGCCACCCCCAACCCCCAGAAACTGCCCTCGGTGGGTGCTGTGGTGTGCATAGCCCAGGAAAGCTGCTTGGGCAAAGCGTGTGTGTGTGTGTGTGTGTGTGTGTGTGTGTGTGTGAAGACCTGCTATATTTAGGGGCTTCCGGGCATGGCAGGTGGCCGAGGCCCAGGTGGGAGGCCTGAGCAGGGACCCGCGGGATGGGGCAGGCCTGCAGAGCCAGGGTGGGGCCTCAGCCGCGCGGCCCCCGCCCCAGGCGGGCCCTCAGCCGCCCGGCCCCCCGCCCCCAGGTACCCATCATCCCCGTGGTCTACTCGTCCTTCTCCTCCTTCTACAACATCAACACGAAGCTTTTCACCTCAGGTAACGCCCACCCACGCATGCAGGGCCAGGGTCAGCCCTCAGGGTGGGCGCTCCCCACGTGGGGCAGGGGGAACCCCAGGAGCACACAGCCCCCGCACCCTCCCCCCGTCCTGCCCTGGCGCTGAGCAGGCAGGAGACAAGCTCTGTCACCCAGCTCTGAGACACAGCCCCAGGGAGGCCGGAGGTGGGCAGGGCCGAGGGACCCCAACTGTTGATGCCCCCTCAGGAATCATCAGGGTAGAGGTACTGGATGCCGTCCCCACCCACGGCCTCACCGTGGCCGATGTCCCCCGGCTGATGGACACCTGCTACCAGGCCATGAGGACCACCTTCCTGCGCATGTCCAAGCCGGCGCCAGAGAACGGGGTGGCCGAGGGGCCTGCTGCTCAGTAGCCCGGGCCACAGCTGGAGGATGGGGCAGGCGGGAGGCAGAGGATGGACAGAGGGGACCCCCTGGCTCCCAAATATCACTGTGTCCACCCTCCCCCCGCTCCTGGCTTTCATTTGGAGCCCCTCAGGCCCAGCTGCCCGGGTCAGCCCTGCCAATGGAGCAGGTGGACACTGCCAGGCTGAGGCCCCATGCCCGTGAGGGACTCCGGGCCTTGCTGGGGAAGTGGGGGACCCACGGGTATTTTTTATAAAGGAATTCTTTAAAATCAGTGAAGAGCTGTGGTCACTGCGTGGGCAGGGCTGCCTCAGGCCTGGGGCCCTGGGGTGGTGGCCCCCTGAGGGGCTCCCCTTCCCCACATGTACTCTGGTGGGAGACAGGTGCAGTGAGGCCCACCTGGCTCTGTGGCCTCACCGGCAGGTGGCAATGTTGTCCCTTTGGGGCCCCTGCCCCATGCACGCGCATGCACACACACACGCAGCCTGGGTAGGTGTGCGTCCATCCATCCAGGACCCTGCCACTCAAGTCACATTTTTATTCTGACACTGGACAGGGGGTAGGAGCCCCCCACCCACAGCACCTCCAGCAGCCAGGAGTTGTGGGATACCCCACCTGGTGCCTGAGCCCTGGGAGCCTCTTGAGGAAGACGGGTGGGCTGCGGGGCAGGTGGCCCTGGCTCCATCCGGCGGGGACAGAGGGGGTGGGCTGCGGGGCAGGTGGGCCCTGGCTCCATCCGGCGGGGACAGAGGGGGTGGGCTGCGGGGCAGGTGGCCCTGGCTCCATCCGGCGGGGACAGGCACAGGCTGAGCCGTTGCCATCACAGCTCCTCCTTGCAGGAGCCTAGGGGTGCGTGGGGAGGCAGAGCTCAGCCCAGGCCCCCTCCCCGTTCCCAGCCCCCAGCCCCCCGGGGCCAGTGCTCACAGGACCCCAGCTGCTCCTCCAGGAAGGAGATCTGCTCACTCAGGGAGTCGATGCGGTCGAGCTGCTGCAGGGAGTGGGCCAGCAGGCTGCTGGGGTCCTGTAGGCCCGGCTCGGCCGCCCGCGAGGCCAGGCTGTGCAGTGGGGCCAGCACCAACTGCAGCTGCTGTGGGAAGGGGCTGTGAGCCTGAGCTGGCTCAGATGAGCTCAAGGCTTTGGGGTCCCTGGCAGAGCAGCCAGGAGTGGGGGCTGGGCTAGTGGCCTGGGAGGAAGCTTCCTGGGAGCTCCTGCTGAACTGAAGGGGGGCAGGGCTGTGCATTGGCAGCTGGGGAGCCTCCCCTGGGCCGGGGTTCCCCCCATCGCGGGGAAGCCCATGACCACTCCACAGGTCACAGCCAGGTCGTCCCAGGCAGCACTGCCCACCCTGAGCCCCACAGCGGCACGGCCTCTGACCCTCACCTGCTCCAGCACGTCCACCCTGGTCTGCAGCTGCCGCACCTCCTCTCTCAGAGCACTGTCCACGCCTGGGGGCAGACGAGGCACTGAGTCAGGGTGGGCACGGGGACCCTGGGTCTCAGGTGGCCGGGTGGGCAGGCAGGCCCTGTGCCCCAGCGTGGCGTGCCCCGTGTGCGGTGTGCCCGGTGCGCCGGCCCTGGTGCGGTGTGCCCGGTGCGGTGTGCCCGTGTGCGGTGTGCCCCACGGCTGTGCCCGGTGCGGTGTGCCCGGTGCGCCGGCCCTGGTGCGGTGTGCCCGGTGCGGTGTGCCCCACGGCTGTGCCCGGTGCGGTGTGCCCGGTGCGCCGGCCCTGGTGCAGGGCTGCTGACAGCGCATTATTACTCACGGTACGAGTTTGAAGTGTCACAGCGCGTACCAAAAGTAATAATGTCCCGTCACCAGCAAGGCTGGGCCGGCTGCTGTACCGCCTGTCCACCGCCCTGTCCACCGCCCTGTCCCCATGAAGGCCCATCCCTTGCTCCCGTGGGAGCCAGCCCCACCAGCCCCAAACCCTGGCCTCAGACTGACCGCAGTGCCAACGCCATCCTAGGCCTGGTAGCCCTTGGTGCCCACAGAGCCCCAGGGGGTGCTGCCCCACCCCGCCGGCTGCCCGGGCTGAGCGAAGCTCCGAGGGTTACCTGTTGTGGGGCTCGGAGCCACACTGGGGGGCCTGCCCTCGGGCACACAGAGCCTCCCGTCGGCTGAGGGGCTGTGGCCCTCGCTGCACTGGCAATGGTAACTTCCTGCCGTGTTGACGCAGCTCTGGGGACAGCCGCCTCCCCCAGCGCTGCATTCATCCACATCTGTGAGAGCGCAGAGTCAGGGGGGCCCCGCGCTGTGGCCAGAGTCCCCAGCCCATGGGCCGCCCCAGAACGCGCATGCAGGAGATGCGCTCCCGGGGCCCTTGGCGGTTGAACCGGCCTCACCTGTCTGACAGGTGTCGCCCTGCCACCCTGCAGGGCAGTGGCACTGGCCGGGCTGGACGCAACTCCCTCCATTCTGACATGGTGGCTGGCACACGGCTGGAGGCAAAGAGGGGCATGTCACTGACCCAGGGTACCCAGCACACTGCACAGATGGGGCAGCCCGGAGAGTGGGTTCGGTCATGGGCCAGGCAGAGTGCCCTCACCTGCTGCACAGACCCCAGGAAGCCGGCTGGTTCTCTGCCAGCCGGGGCAGCAGGCATAGCGGGGCCTGGCAGGGGCAGAGCTGCGGCGGTAGGCGGTTCTGTAGAGGGTTCTGTGGATGGGCAGGTGAGCAGCGGCCGTTTAGAGCGGCCCTGGGCTGTGCTCTTCCGGGATGTCATGCGTGAGGCATCCCTGGTCCCCTCCCCAGGAGTCCCTGCGTGGCTGCTGGATGGGGGCCTGAGGAAGTCTGGAGCCTGGGCAGCCTCTCCCTCTCTGTTCAGGTGGTCCCGTCTCAGGCCCACACCCCAGGAGCTGGGTGGCAGCCCTCACCGGTAGGTGCTGCAGGCACGGTGTCCGTCGCAGGTGGTAAGGAACGGCTGGTATACGCGCTGAACGAAGGATTCGGACACAGGACCCCTGGAAGTCCCCACGGCGCACACCCGGCGGCTGGGGAGGGAGGCAGGGCTCAGCGGGGGTGGGGTCCTGGAGCCAGGACCCTCCCAGCCCGGGGCCCCAAGGCAGCAAGAAGGCCTGCCGGGTGGACCTGACCCCCTTGCTGCGGCTGCCTTGCTCACCCTGGCCTGTAGACGGGCTGGGTGCGGCCCGCTGCCAGCACCACACACCACGCCAGGAACAGCTCCCGGCCCCACATGGCTTTCGTCTGGAGGAGGGACAGCCTTGGGCTGGGGGCGGCCTGGAGACACAGAACCAGCCGTTTTTCTCCATGGATCTGTCTGCGGCACCAGATCGCACCCCGGCACTGCTTGAGCTGTGGTGCCTGGACCCCACGGGGGAGCTCAGGGCAGGACTGGCCTCGAGGTGGCGGTAGTGGACACGGTCAGATTAGGGGTGCTGGGGTGGGCAGCTGCAGTTGGAGGGTTCCGTCCACGCGGGGAGCAGCCACACTGGGTACGTGCAGGGCAGGGGAACGGAGCACCCCACTCCAGCCTCCTCCAGGGGCATCCTACCAGCGTGAGGAGTCCAGCCTGGTTCATGGCCCAGGACGCAGCCACGGGTGGCTGGTGTGTCCACCCCGTTCCTGCCAGGAAGCTGGGAGCAGGGCTCTCAGCCCAGCCTCAGGGATGCTGCTGGGGGGAAGGTCTGTTCCCCCTCCCCACCCCCGGCAGGATCCTTCTGGGACTCTTTTCCTCCAAATCAGCCCCTAGGACGCCTGAAAGTCCCTCCAGAGGGACACCCTAAGCAGGGACACCCGGGGACAGGGAGCCCCTGACCACTTGGCACAGTCACCCACACCCTCCGGTGCCAGTCGGGAAAGGCACTAAGGCACGGGCCTTCCCGGATCGGGAAAGGGGCGTGTGGCTGGTGGGGGTCCCTGGGCAGGGCTAGGGCGGCACCGTCGGAGGCGGGCAGGCGGGCAGGCGCCGCCACGGCGGTGATCCGTGCGCCGCGTGACCGCTGAGGGCCCAGGGACGGAACCGCAGAGCGAGCCTCGCTTTCTGGAAGTCACGCTGTTCCCCCAAGGCCGGGGAAGCCGCGGGGGACCAGGCCAACCACCCTCTTCCCTGGCTCAGCCTGGGGCGTCTCCAGTTTGCTAAGCGACAGCGCCCCGTCCCCTCCAGGTCACCTGGGACCTGCCGCTCCCCCCAACCCACCACCTGCATCCCACCCCGGGGGAGGGTCCCCAAGCCTCCCGCCGGCGTCGGCACGCGTGCCGAGACCTGGCGAGCCGACGGCCGCTGGGTGGTAAACGTCCTGTCCGCCGCCCCCTCCCCTGCACGGCCAGCCCCGTGGGGGCGGGAAGGCGCGCGGCGTCCACCACCCTGCAGGACGGGGTCCCGGCCACTGAGGCCCGGCCGGGCCCTGGGGGACGCGCGGGACCCGGGCGCATTTGGAAGGCCGCGGCGTCCCCGCCCCCAGCGCGGCCGTGCCCCGCGCCACCGGCCCATTCTCCGGACCCGGCAGCGGGGGGCCCCCGGCCCTCGCTTGTCGGGTCCCCGCGACCGCTCGGCGCCGCCGCCAGTCACAGCGGGTCCCCAGCTTGTCCGGCCGCGGGGCTCCCGGAGGGCTCCGCAGCAGAGCGGCGAGCCGACCCCTCCTGCCCGGCGCCCCCCGCGCCCCCGGGGCCCGCGCGCCCGGCTGCGCCGCACTCACCGCCGGTCCGGGGCGCGCACGCGCCGCCTCCGCCGCCGCCGCCGCGCGCCCCGCCCCGGGCCCGCCCCACCTGCCGGCCCCGGCCCGCCCCCGGCCCCGCCCCGGTGGGCTAGCGGCCCCCGTTCCGCAGATGGGGGAACTGAGGCCGCGCGCGGACCGTGCCTCCGCGAGACGCCGGGGCCCTGAGCGCACGCGGGGCGCCCCGGGGAGCTGCGAGCGGACACACAGACGGGGTGCGGACATCCCGTCCCTGCATGCCGCACCCCCCCCCTGCCAGAGATCCGAGGGGGCAAGGGCTAACCGCCAGGCCTGAGCGCTCACTTGGTGAGCGGGCCCATTGGTGTCCTCACGGCCACCCCTCCTCCCACGGCCTCCGGGATTGCCGCAGCTCCAGCTGTGTGGCTGGCCCCGTCCCTGGAGCCCCCACGCAGTCACAGGTGTAGGGATGGTGCTCACCTGCTGAGGTGTACCTCCTCATTCCCTGGACGCCAGTGGCTGTTGCTCCTCGCCGCAGTGGGGGCCGCCCCCACGTCCTCTTCCGAGGGACCTGCAGGCCAGAGGGGGGAGAGCCCTGGTCATTGTGCTGTGGGCACCTGTAGGGGCACCCAGGGTCTGGCCCTTGATGCTACTGCGGCGCCTGTGCCAACAGAGCCTGTCCCCAGGCGCCCTCTCCACTGCTGTTCACACAGCCGGGCTGGGGGCAGGCTGGGCGCCCCTCTGTGCAATGGCTCTACTGCCTCAGCCCTGGGCTCCCATTTGGTACAAGGAGCACCAGGTGCGAGGGACCGCCACGTGGGGGCCTCCCCTTCCTCCCTTTAGTGGCCACCACCGTGGGCCAGGGGGCCCTGGAAGCCGCCAGCAGCTGGGACACAGGGCGGCTGCTGTCCACGTGTCTGGACCGGTGCAGGGGGAGGGGGGCTCAGGCCCAGCCCCAGGAGCTAAGAGCCAAGAGCGGACCCTCCTGTCCCCTGCAAGCACCCCTGAAGCTGTGGTCACTTGACCTTCGACACTCCCTGCCCTGTCCCCTGCTTCGTGAGCAGGGCAGAGCCAGCCGAGGGCTGGGTACCGGGCCCTGCTCAGGCCTCACTCCTGGCGTGTCTTCTGAACAGACCGGTGAGGTAAGACCCAGGGAGGGGGCGGCAGGCTGCCTGCTGCAGTGGGGGCTCCAGCCGCTCTGGGCGGAGCCAGAGAGGAGAGCCTGGGTCCCTTCCCTAATCCCTGCCAGGCAGTCCCCAAGCACCCCAAAGCCACCCCAGCAGGGGCTCATCCTGGCTGCAGACTGAATCTGGGGTTCCTCCCTCTGGGCCATCCCCTGCAGGGGTAAACTGAGGCAGTGGACCGTGCAGGGGGAGGGAGCATCCTAACCAGCCCCGTGGGCTGCTCCTCTGACACGCAGGTGAGGTCAGATGGGAGGGGGCCCAGCCACTCCAGCAGCCGTGGGGCAACCGAGGGCCCAGTGCTGGAATCCAGCTGGGCTGCCCACCAGCAGGCACTGGGCCCAGGGGCATGGCACCCAGAGAGGGGACAGAGCCCAGCGCCCTTGGGAGGGGAGGCGCGCAGGGTGCCCACCTGCCCGCCCCTGCCCTCCAGGCTGCCCTGACCATACCTGCTGCCTGGGCCCGGGCTTGGCCATGGCCACCGCTGCTGCCACCTCGAGCCAGGTGTGGACGCTGCTGGCCAGGACCCGGAGCCCGGCAGCTGCCCACCCAGCCAGCCCGTCCCTCCTGTCGCAGCCTCCATCTCAGCCAGCCAGCGGGGCAACGTTCCTGCTGGGGAGACTCCCCCCAGGCAAGAAAGGGCGGCTTTTTATGCTCCATCCCCCCGTAAATCGGGATTGGGATGGGCCCTTCCCGGCCGGACTTCCTGTGTGTGTTCTCCGCTGATAACGGGATCTGTCTGCGGACAAACAGGAGGCCGGGGCGGGGGGGGGGCAGGAGGGGTGCCCGGGTGAGGGGGGCTGGCTGGGGGTGGGGAGCCTCCTCAGAGGCTGGCCCTTGAGTTTGTCTCAGCCTCTCTGCTGACCCCGTGGAAGATATGAGACAGAAGCCTTGGGGCCAGGGCCGGTGGCCACGGTGGCGAGGCCAGCAGCAGGGACTTCTGGCACCTTCAGGCTTCCCCGAGAGACCTTCTAGAATGTGTGTATGTGTGTGTGTGTTGCAGCGTGGGAGCCTGGAGGTACAGTCCAAGGAAGGGCCTGGCACCACTGATCCCTGGCCGGTGCCCGCATGGCAGGACTCAGCCGGCAGGGACCCGGAGCGGCCTGATGGCCGGCAGGGGTATCAGGCCACGCTTGGTCCCCCAGGCAAGAGCTGCCTGGAACTGTGAGCAGGCCCCAGCCCGCCCCTCCTGGGCCCTCCCCTGGGCCACAGCAGGCATGCCAGTCCTTCAGGGCCACTTGGGGTGCTCAACATATGTCTGTGGTTCCAGCCCCCACTCCGAGAGCCTCGGGGAGTCACAGGCCAGCGGGCAGCGGAAGGAGCAGGGTACCCCTGGACAACCACAGAGGGAGTGCCCAGGCCACAGGGGACTTGGCCCTGCCTGGGTCCCCCTACTTGCCCAGCTCTGCCCAGCTTGGGAGCTTCCCACCCTCCTGGGGCACTGAGGACAGAGGGCAGCGTCCCCCAGCCTGGGAGCTGGCAGGAGGCGTCCACCGTGGGTGCCAGGCTGTGGTTGACACAGAGTCGAAGGCTAAAGTCTGGGCCACCAGGCAGTGTGGTGCCCTCAGATACTGGTCTGCACAGGAGGGGGTTGGAGGGCTTTCTGCAGGTGCCCCCCTCAAAGGTCTGCAGCCCCCAGCCTCCCTGGGGCATCTGGCCACTCCCTCAGCAGTCCCCGGCCTCACTCCATGGCACCGCTCGGGCCCCTTTGTCTATGCAGCCCCCACTTCTCACTCCAGCGATCTGCTGTGCCTGGGGGCTGGATCCAGACCTGTTTTGTGCAGAGGGGGAAACTGAGGCGCAGGAGTTCCTCGCCAAGTGAGGGCCGAGTGGTATGGGGGGATCCTCCAGTCCTCTCACAGCCCAGCTCTGACGGCCCCGCTGCCGATGCCCCTGCCTGGTGGCAGTGGCCACCCTGGGGAGACCGAAGCAGCCAGCCCAGAAGGCTTAGGGGACTGCACTCGCCTTACCCGGCGCACAGAATGTCCCTGTGGGTTTCTGGGGTGGACGCTTGGTGCCCACATGGTTCCCTGGGCTCACCCCTCCCAACTCTCTCCTGGGTACCAGCGGGCAGCTGCGGGCCCTCACCCAGGCTGCCACCCACCAGCTTTGCCCAGTCCCAGCCCTTCCCTAGGCCAAGCCCGGTGCCCCCAGGAAAAGAATGATTGCTCAAGACCCCAAGGCGTCACAAGGAAGCCCACCAAGGGGCTCTACCCTCCTTGGGCCCTTGAGGGCTGTGGGGCAGTAGGGGTTGGCAGAGGCAGGGTGTGTGCTGACACCCCTGGGCACCCCCAGAGGCTGTCATGAATGGAATTGGCTCTGTCCCCCGGTCTGAGGGGATTCCACAGGGGGCTGTGCCCCCCACATCCTGTAACAGTAAGCCCTGCCTCCCCTCCGTTGCCCAGGCCTTGTGCACATGCTCACAGGTCCAGCAGAGAATGGAGGGGCTGGGCGGTGCTCCTCCAACACCGCCACTGTCCTGGGTTGTGCTATCCTGATGCGAGCCAGGGTGGTCCACCGGTGGCCAGGGAAGCTGAGCTCCGGTCTGAGTGGACCTAGCTATGTGCCTCAGTTTCCCCATGCAGCCTGGGGAAGTGGGGCTGGGCTCTGTCAGGACCCTCGGGCTGTCCGCTGGTACTTCGGGCTGGGTCTGGCTGGGAAGTCACTGCCTTACCTTCCAGAGGTGTGGTCAGCACGGAGGAAGGGCTGCAGGAAGGTGGGGAAGGGGCCCTGGGACGCCGTCAGCGTTGGGCTGCTGGCCTGTGCAGCCCTGCAGGAGCCCTGATGCGGCCCCTGGCGCAGCCAGTGCAGGCGTCCCGGGCAGCAGGGGACGGCTGTGTGAGCCGAGCTCCAGGAAGGAGGGAATCGAGCAGGCCTGGGAGGGATGGGGCTTCCTGTCGCTCTCGGGCAGCCGGCTCTGCCAGGACCTGGCGTCCTGGCCTTCCCCTCAGAGGACGCGCCTAGCCTGGTCCCTGGGCCTTTGAGGGCTGGCAGGCAGGAGGCCCAGCCGAGAGCCCGGGGAGCTCTGTGCCCTGAGCCAGGCTGGTCCCACAGGCGGCTTCACAGCAGGTGGGCTGGGAGAGTGGGGTGTCCACCGGGCAGCAGGGGTTCCCAGCCACCCCTCCCTCACTCCCTTCACCCTAGCAGAGCTCCCACCTTTTGTCCCTGTGTAGGGCCCACATTAACACCCTGGAGCTGGGCCCTTGCAGCGTTCAGACGAGGCAAAGCCACATGGCCGAGGCCAGCTCTTGGGACATGGGTGGAGGGCCTAGGAGGCGGCCCCTGGCCCCTTCTCCACCCTGGGGACCGTCCACAGCCCACTCAGGTGAAAGCCGGGCAGCTGTCCGGGACCTCCTTGTGGGTCCCCTTGCTGCACCCCGCCCTCACACCCCGAGGGAGAGCGCAGCTTGACACAAGACATGGGGTCATGACCTCCTCTGGCGTGGCCCACGGCACTGGCCTCCCTTGCGGCTGCGGTCTGACCTCCCACACCCAGGATCACCTGGAACGCGGCCGGCTACCGGCTGTCACACAGGCGCTGGCTTGGCCTACCCTCAGGGCCATGAGCCTTCCCGCCGGAGGCCCCTGGTTAGCCACAGTGGACAGGGCTGCCCGTGGCCCATCGTCACGGGAGATCAGAGCTCAGCGGGCACCTGGAAATGTCCGGCGTGGGTCCGCACAGCGGGAAGAGCCGGCAGGAGCTGCTCTGGGGGTGCTGGCCCAGCAGTTCTGGGGGTGCCCCGCTTGTGGGGTCTCCCTGGCCCTCTCTCTGTGTGTCAGCATCCTCTCAGGGGGGCAGCTGGGACACTCACCCCCAAAACGGGAGGGCGAGGCGGGCGGCCCCGTCTGGGAATCGTGTGAGGAACAGGGCTGAGTCTGCTTGCCGAGGTACTGAAGGGGTGAGCCTGGCAGAGTCCTGTGTGGGTATGTACCTCGCAGCCCCGCTGGGCAGGTAGGTGAGCCCCACATGGGCCAGGACTCCATGAAGCCTGAGGCCCTGTCCCCGAGTGGACCAAGGGGGTCCCCGAGTGGGCCAAGGGGGGGCGCCTCTCAGCACCTGGCAGGTGGCCTGCACGGAAACCCCTTCATGGAGAGGAAAACACTCCTTGGGCAGCAAAGGCAGCCGGGCGGGTGACGGAGCTGGGCGTGCCCTTCCCGGGGGGGGGGGGGGGGGGGACGCAGCCAGGGCCCGCTGGGTACCGAGGGGCCCGCTGGGGTGGGGCTCCAGGGCCGGGCTCGGCATCCCCGTCTGAGTGCCCGTTCCTGCCAGGGCCTTGAGGGGGCAGGGAATCCCCCCTAGGCAGCCCACCTCCCACCACGGGGTGGTCGTCTCCTGGGTGGACACGGGGCTCCCGTGAGGACAGGGCTGCTTGCTGCTCTGCCTCGGTCTCCCTGTTTGTCTCACACCTGGTCTTGGGGGCTGAAGGGGGTGTGGGGAGGCCCCCGAACTTCCAGCGCGGGGCCTGGGTCTGTGCCCAGCCTGGACCACAGTGCTCCAATATCCTCTAACAATGCAAACATGAGCGAGGAGGGAGAAGCCAACATCTGCCTGCCCCGCCAGAAATCTCTGCTTCCTGACAGGCAGGAAACAGGAAGTGAGTGTGCCGGGAGATTGGGAAGTGGCCCCAGAGAACAATGGTTGCCCCCTGCCGAGGGGAAGGGACCCACGTCAGCAGCCGCGGGGCAGGGGCTGCAGGAAGCCCACCCCTCCCTGCCTGGCCGTCCTGGCCCCACTGGCGTAAATTTAGTCTGAGCTCCCTTCCTGCAGAGCGGGGGGCCCTGGCGAGGGGAGTGGGGCTGGCTGCTGGGTGGAAGGCTCCCGGGGCCTTGGCATCCCCGGGGCGAACAGCCCAGGGTTCTAGGTGACGGAGCCCCCCGCCTTGCCACATCACCACAGCCAAGCCCAACACAATTCCACTAGCTCAGAGGGAATCCCACGCCCCAGCCTCCAGCCCCACTCCCTCCTCCGTATGTATGTGGGTGGGGGTGGGGTGAGGGTCCCTGCGGGGTGCACAGCCTCTGGCCACTTTATGCCCTGTTGCACACACTGACCCTGTCCACCTGCGGCCACTGTGAGCTGATCTTTGGGTGGCCGTCACACCCGCTGTCGAGCGCCCGGCCCTGGCCCGTGGGTCCCGGGGCTGCCAGGCCCTGTGGGCAGAGCTGGGCCTCCAGAGAGCAGCCTTGTGTGGGGCTCACGGGGTGCTGTGGGCAGGCCCCCCACAGCAGGGGCTGCAGTTGGCCCGAGGCCCAGCCCTGGGGCAGGCAGCCAGAGCGTTGGCACCCAGAGCCAGGAGCCTGTGGACAGAGGAGGCCGGGGGCCCGGGCGCCCGGGAAGATTGACCGCCATAAGGAGCCTCAGGGCCTGGGCCAGCCTGAACCCTCCTCTCCCAGTGCTGGGCCAGGGTCGGGGTGAGGACACCACATGGCAGTGCAGGGACACGTCCAGGGCCCCATGGGCTCAGGGCAGTGGCGGGGCCTGGCCCAGGACGTTTTGAGGTCTCCAGTACCGCTTGCTGCTCCTCCTGGGCCCCTGATGGGCAGGGAGGGGACACAGGGCTGGCTCCTCCCCAGGCCCATGGGATCACTCTCCGCCGCCATCAGCGCCACAGCCTCCAGTCACCACCCTGCCCCACGGCTCAGCGCACGCAGGCGGGCCTGGCCCAGGATGGCAGCTTCCTGAGCTGGTCCTGCTGTGGACAATGGCCAGGAGCCCTGCCTCAGCCTTTAGCCCAGCTGGGGAAGGGGGCTGATTGGGAGCCGGCCCCTTCCCCATCAGCTGCTCCAGAGGCCTGGGTGGCAGAATGTTCTGGAAGCTGGCCTGGCCCCCAGGACTCTGCAGCCCCCAGTGGAGCTTGGGAAAGGGCGGAGGTGACAGTTGCCATTACAGAATCTGGCTTAGGGGGGCACAAAGCACCCCCTACCTCCACCATCTGCAAGAGGAGGGGCAAAGCCTCCATAGCCTGGCATCCTCTGGGGGCCCCGAGGGACAGGACCTGGCCGGGGCGAGGTCTCTCCCGGCGGGAGTCAGGACCTGGAACTGCCACTGTCATCCAGCCTCAGCCCCACATCCCGAGAAGGACAGACCGCAGGGGCCCTCGGAGTTGGCCGCAACCTGTGTGTCCCCGCATGGGCTGGAAGCTGCCCCTGGAGCTCCCAGAACCCTCCCCAGCCTACAGGCACATCAGCAGGGAGCTGGATGGGAAGTGGAGCAGCTGGGACTCCAGCTGGCGTCTGGATGGGATGCTGGCCCCTGAAGTCCACTGTAAAATGGCCCTGGGAGCAGTGTGAGGGTCCTCCAGGACTAGGAACAGAGCGGGGGCAAGACCCAGGCCAGGGACATCTGTATGTGGGGCCTTGGGTCCACCCCGCCTGACCCACAGGCTGAGGCAAGGTGTCCATCAGTGACAGCGGTACTGGAAGCCACAGTGTGTGTGCACGGTGGAGTCAGGCCCCCAGGAGGTGACCATGGCCAGGGGACCAGGATGGCCGGCCCCATGTCCTTGAGCATGGCTGGGAGCCAGGGCTTTGGGCACAGGAGGTAACACGGGTATTAGCTGGCTCCATGTACACTGCCCATGGGGACCACATGTAGGGTGCAGGAGGAAGGCAAGGAAGGAGGCCAGGGCCAGGCCAGGCTGGGTGGGCTATGGCGTCTCCTGCCTGCTGGGCTGAGGCAGGGCAGGGCACCCTGGGCATGCTGGAGGGAGGCCCCTGTGGCTCCCAGGGGCCCCTCGTCCATCCTGGCCTGGACTTCTTGAGGCCTTCAATGGCAGTCAGGTCCCACAATGGCGAGGCAGCCTTGCCAGGTCCCCGGGGTCTGCCGGAGGAGCCTAGGGCCCCAGGCCCAGCTAACCAGCTCCAGCTGGCCCTGGCTCGCCGAGAGTCCGTTGAGAATGGGCCGGAAAGATAAGTGCATTTGGTGCAGGAAAAAAAAAAGAAAAATGACACCAAAGGGCCTGTAAAAAGTTCTTGGAAAATGAATATGAAGAAACAAACAAACCAGACACCCTGCCGCCCAGCGCGGGGAGGAGCCGACCCCCTGTCTCCCCACCCCCTGCACCTCTCTCTCAGCGGTGCCCAGGGTTGCCCAGCCCAGGCTGGCTGATGCCTGTCACTTGCGGACATAGCCAGGCAGCCATGTAGCCTGCTCCCGCTGCCCTAGCTGGGGGGCACCTGGGATTCCTGGGGGCTCTGGGGTCCCTGCGGGGGTCCTGAGGCTGGGGCTGTGGCCACCGCCACACCCCTACACACCCCAGGTGTCCTTAGTTTCTAGAATCTGACACCCCCACCCCGCCTCTGGGGGCAGACAGGAGGCCCAGGGAAGGAGGCGCCGTGGGCTCCTGCCGCCCGTCCTGGCAGGAAAGCCTGGCCGGGACTGGGGACAAAAGGCGGACGTGCGGCCGGCCATGTGCGCTTATCAGGGCCTGCACTGGCCGCACCCGGCCGGCCTGCGGAAGCTGCGCCGGCCGCCTTCCTGCCCTCCCCTCCCCCTGCCGGGCACTGTGAGCGGTGGGCGGAGGTGGGGCGGGCAGCTGGGGCCCTGGGCCTCGGGAAGGGGGTCCCCAGTGGGTGGCGACTCTGGCCAGGGGCTCCAGGGCAGCTAAGCCTGTCAAGGTGCTGAGCCAACAGGCGCCCGCCCCAAGGCTGCGGGTTCCCCCTGCGGGCCGGGGAGGCCTTAGCAGGCCCCGTTGGCTCCCTTCACGTGCAGTGCCAAAGGACTGGGCAGGTGGGGCAGGGCCCGGGACCAGCAGGCACAGGGCTCAGCCTCTGTGGGGGCCTGGGGGAGCCTTTCACTGCACCCCAAGTATCACTCATAAGACCCTCCCCTTCCTGCAACGGCTCCCCCTTCTGTCCCCGGGGAGGAAGTCAAGCAGGGGCTGCTGTGTGGGAGGCCGGGTTAGGAGTGGGTGGCAGAGGCCACAAGCCAGTCTGGATCCTGGAGCCCCCGCAGGCCCCCCATGGGTGTGTCCCTGCAAGCTCCCCCACACTCGTCCGTCGGAGCGGATGGAGCGGGGGTGGGAGGACAGATGCTGCCCCCACCCGTCCCTCTAGGACCAGGGCTGTGTCTGTCAGCCAGCTGGCCAGCCGCGGCCTTCAGCAGCAAGCACTGGCCCCTGTGTGTTTCTGAGCGGCTCTCTGTGGCCCGGCTGTGCCTTGGTTTCCCGTCCAGCCACTGGGGCCCTGGCCTGGCCCCGTGGCGTGTCCTGGGAGCCAGGGGCAAGGCGGCCGGGCGTCCAGGCACGTCGGCGCTGGGCTCCGGCCTGGCCACAGGCCCTGGTGCTGCTAATCTGGGAGGCGGGAGAAGTCGGCTGCCTCTTGCCTCCCCCGCTGACCTCGCCCATCTGGGGCCACCAGGAAGCGCCTGGGAGTGCTGGGCAGCCCCAGGCTGGGTGCAGACACGGCCGTGGACTGACCTTGGCCTGGCCAGGGTGCCGGGACCCCTGGGAATGGGCAGGGGGCTAGGCACACAATCCCTCGGAGCCCCAGGCCCCAGGCACAAGGTCTGTATGGGGGCCAGCTGGCCGGCCCCTCCGAGATCTCGCAGGCTTGGAGGGGCTGAGGGGAGGGTGGGGAAGGGAGGACGTGAGGGGAGGCCACAGTAGAGAGGAGGGGAGGGGTTGGAGGAAGGAAGACGGGGGTGGGGGGGGTGGGGGGGTGTAGAACACCCTTGGGAGTTCTGCTGCAGTGCTCCCCCTGCCCATGTGGTGGCGCTGCTGCCCCCTGGTCCTTGGCTGCTCCTGGCTTCTGCCAGGCCAGGGCTGGGCCTTGTGAATCCTGGGGTGGGCTTGTGGTCCTCTGAGGGACCCTGGGGTGGGTTCATGGTCCGCTGAGGGGCCCTGGAGTGGGTTCGTGGTCCGCTGAGGGGCCCTGGGGTGGGTTCGTGGTCCGCTGAGGGGCCCTGGGGTGGGTTCGTGGTCCGCTGAGGGGCCCTGGGGTGGGTTCGTGGTCCGCTGAGGGGCCCTGGGGTGGGTTCGTGGTCCGCTGAGGGACCCTGGGGTGGGTGATGATCTGCCGGCCACCAGAGCAGTCTTTTGGGGCCTAGCAGGGAGTGGGGGGAGAAGGGGAGTTGGGTGGGCAGGATTTGATCTCAGAGCTGGAAGACAGGGACACGCTCGACCTCATCAGGGGTCATGGTCCAGGAGACCCAGACAGGGCCCACCAGGGAGTGAACCGGCGGACAGAAGCCCCCCTGACTCTCTCTGTCTCCTCACCCCTGCACCTCTCTCTTTCTGTCTCCCCACCCCTGCACCTCTCTCTCTCTGTCTCCCCACCCCTGCCTCTCTCTCTCTGTCTCCCCACCCCTGCCTCTCTCTCTCTGTCTCCCCACCCCTGCCTCTCTCTCTCTGTCTCCCCACCCCTGCCTCTCTCTCTCTGTCTCCCCACCCCTGCCTCTCTCTCTCCTTCTCTCTCTGCGTCTCAGCTAGAGCGCCTGGGGGCTCTCATGGCAGCCATCTGGGGAGTGAACCGTCCAGAGAGGGCGCCAGTCGGCCTCCTGAGGCTGGCCGGCTGACAGAATTGGGTCAAGGCAAATGCAGAGTTAGGGGTTTCCTGCTGCCTGGGGGAGGGGTAGAGGGGAGAGGAGGGTGGGGTGTGGGGAAGGCTGACCCTCCCTGTCTGTGGGACTGGGTGTATTTTACCCAGAAACACCTAAGGGGGTGCCGGAAGGGCAGTGGTGGAGAGGGCCCTGTCGGTGCCAGCAGAGCGCGACTCGGCGTCCTGCAGCCTTGCCTGGCCAGCCCAGGCTCCCCTGGGACTCGGGCAGAGCCAACCAGGACAAGGACACCCTCCATCCCTGTCGACCTCTGTCTCCTTCGGGCCAATGAACATGTGAAAGGAGTTTCCGAAAGTCGCTTCACGAGACTCACCAGGGCTGCGGTTCTACTTGTTAGGGGAGTTCTTAGACTACGTGCGAATGCTGCTTTTAAAAATATAAAATAGGGGGACAGTGCGGGAACCTTGCACATGCTGGGATCCCATATGGGTGCCGGTTCTAATCCCAGCTACTCTACTTCCCATCCAGCTCCCTGCCTGTGGGCTAGGAAATATATATATATATAATAGGGGGCCCAGTGCAATGGCTCAACTGGCTAATGCTGCCCCTCCCAGTCCTGAGATCCATATGGCACCAGTTCGTGTCCCAGGTGCTCTGCTTCTGACACAGCTCCCCGCCTGTGGCCTGGGAAAGCAGTGGAGGACGGCCCAGTGCTTGGGCCCCTGCACCCACACGGGAGACCTGGAGGAAGCTCCTGGCTTCGGATCGGCTCAGCTCCGGCCACGGCAGCCGTGGGGAGTGAACCAGTGGATGGAAGAGCTTGATCTCTCTGTAACTCTACCTTTCTTCTTTTTTAAAATTTGTTTTGATGTTGTTTACCCAGTTGATGAGGGTTAGGGGAAGGTGGGTGACATCACTGCTTCCAAGTTTCTTTTTCTTCTTTCTGTGTCTGGGGGAAGCTGAGAAGAGAAGCCACACCCAGCCTCCCAACCACCTCAGTGCCCGGAGGTGGGCGACAGCCACCCAATGTCAGCCCAGGGTCCCCACCGTAGATCATGTTCTGAGAGTTCCAGCCAAGTGGCTTCGATGGTTCTGGCATGCTGTCAGTCTCGCAGATCCCAGGGTGAGAAATCCTTCCAGGGTCCACTGGCTGACGTGGTCCACTTAGAGTCTCCATTTGCCCAGAAATTTGCTGTCAACGCTTGGCTGGGGTAGTTGTCTAATTTGTTCTGTCCTTCCTCTGCTGTGGTACCAGATGTCCTCTGCAGGTTCCAGTGGGCGGCCATATCCTCCGCGTACAGCTAACTGGGCCTGCCGTCCACTGCTCCGTCTAAGCCACTGAGGAGGCCCAGCTCTGACACACGCACGCCACGGTCAGACCACAGATCCTGCAATTCCCCCCATGGGTGGAGTTCTGAGTCCAGTGGTCTGGTTGGGGGGTGGTCCCCAATGAAACCTCATCTGAGGTGGCCCCAGACCTGACTGCTGTATATGTTGGTCAGTGTGGGTTCGGACTCAGTGTGCCACCCACATCAGCCTACACACTGGTGGTTGGCAGTTGCTGGGTCAGTTCTGTCTCCAGCCCCATCTCCTATGCAAACCATCGGATCCTGCGGCCCAGCCCAGTGCTTCCCACCACACACTCGGTCCTCGCACACACCATCGGGAGCTGCAGCCCCCAGTCAGAGTGACCCCCAGTAGCCCCCACTGGGCTGGCCACCAGCTCTGGCTCCTGGTCTGGACTGTCCCCCATTCAGCCCACCCCGTCCTGGCTCTCATGCTCACCCGTGGGAGCTGCAGTCCATCAGAGAAGTGCCCACAGTTTCCCTCTGCGCCCACTCCCAGCCCCGGATCTTGTACTTTCCAGGTGGTTCTGCAGTCTAGCCTGGCAGGACTTGCCCCAGCCCCAGCACTTGCCAGCCGATGCTGTGGCAAAGCCCGACCAGCCTGCCCTTACTCTGGCCCATGCCTGCACCAGTGGGTATGGTCTGTTAGCTCTCCCCTGACGCAGCCCACATGCAGGCCAGCAGGTGCTGTAGCCCTGCCCAGCCTGGTCTATCCCGGGTGCCCGTTCTCACGTTTACCAGCAAGAGCAGTGGCCGAACAAGAGAATCCTGCAGCATCCCGTGGGACTTGGCCTCACCCCACCCTCAGCCCCCCGTATGCTGGCGGGTGCTGCCTTGCCTGTCTCACCTTGGCATATGCTGGCAGGCACTGTGGTCTGGCCCAGCCCAGCCTGCCCCCAGTCTCAGCTCATGCCGGTGGGTGCTGCAGCCTAGTCCAGCCTACACGGCTCCTAGGCCTGGCCCTATAATGAGCTGGTTGGTGCTGTGCCCCAAACCAGCCTCATTCTCACATCTGCTAATGGCCACGCCTTGCCTGCCTCCTGACCTGGCCTGGGCTGCTCCCAAGGTTGATTCTTGGTCTCACCTGCAGGGACTGTATCCCGACAGAGGAGTTCCCCAAGCTCCTCCATCAGGTCTCCTCCCAGTGGCAGGTGTCATGCTCACCTGTGGGCTCTTAGTCCTGGCTGATGTATCTACCGCCTGTTCAAGGAGGAACCTTGACCCTGCCTGACTGGCCCACACCCATTCCGGTTTTTACTGTGGGTGCTACAGCTCAGCCACACCTGTTCCACCCCCAGACCAGCTCTCGTGTGGTTCAGCAGGTGTCAAGACCTCGCCAGCCCATCCTACACCCACCCTGGCTCTTGCAAGCACCAAGGGATGCTGGCGTCTAGCCCGGTCTGGCGCAGCCCAGACCAGTCGACACCCATGCCAAGGTACACAGTAGTCATGTCCAGCCCAGTTTGCTGCCCCGATTTCCACTCTCACATTCACCACAATCCAGCCGGCATGTCCCTTAGTTCCCCAACTGGGCGTGTTCCCAGCCCCAGATCTGAGCTAACGTAACATGACCTCTGCCCCACTTTGACGTTGGCCATTGGATGATGCGGGTTGACCTGTCCCAGCCCGCCTCCAGTCCCCACCCTCACTAGTGGGTGCTGTAGCCTAGCCCTGCCCAGTCTGTCCACATCCCTGGCTTTCCTGCACATCAGTAGGTGTGCTCTCCTGGCCCAGCATGGCCCGCAGTCCACGCTGGTTCCTGTACATGCCGGTGTGCTGCTAAGGTTTGGCCCAGCCCTGCCCAGTCTGCCCCCAACTCCCAAACCAGCCCACATACTTGCTGAGAAGGGAGCTGCCTTGCCTGGCCTGACTCACATGCTCACCAGTAGGAGCTGCAGCCCACCAGGGGAGTTCCCCAAGTTCCCCACCAGGCCCACTCCCAGACCCAGAGCTCACATGTGTCAATGGATACTGGGCCCTTACCCAGCACAATTTGTCCCCTGCCTCAGCCTTTGTGTGTGCCGGTGGATGCTATGGTCAGCCCACCCAACAGCCCACGGGTGCTGCAGCCTGGACCAGCCCAGCCTGTTCCCAACCCCAGCACCCACAAGTGTTGGGAGTTTTCATGGTCCTGTCTAGCTCAGCCCGTCACCCACTCTAGGAGGGCCACAGGAAAGAACCCACACACTCCGCACAGAACCTGTCCCCAGACCTGGTTCTCTCACGCGCTGATTGCTGTCATGGCCCAGCCTCATGTGATCCCATCCCCTGTTCCGACACTCACTGGTGAGTACCGTGGCCTAGCCCTGCCAGGTAGGCCCCCAGCCCTAACTTTACTGTGTGCCAGTGGGTGCTGGTCAGTCGTGGTCAATGCTAACCAGCCCAGCTCAGGTCTCCCACGTAGGCAGGTGCATCGGTCTGACCCAGAAAGGTCCTCCAGCTTCCCTCCTCTAAACTGGCCAGTCTCAGTCCCCTTGCTGCCCTGCAAGTCCAGTGGCCTTGTTGGCAGAAGTCCCCCAGAAATCATTGCTCACCTGCAGCGTACTCCCTCAGTGGTCCCCCCCTCACACATCCTATACCCCTTGGCCGATCAATCCACAGCCTCTGCGCCTGTGAGCACAGAGCTTCCCAGCCAGTCTTCTGGAGGGGCAATGTGCTGGCCTGGAACCCTGCCCGCCTACCCGGGATCACAGAGCCAGTCCTCCCTCTACCCCGCCTGGACCTACGTCCTGTCCAGCAGCACATCATGCCAGCATGCCAGCCCTCACACACACACACCCCTGCCTGCCCGCCTGGTGCCCAGGTCACGTGTCTCTGCCAGCCCCCAGCTCCCTTCCCGCTGCCAGGTCCCCAGGCCCCCCTGAGCCCGCTGTGTCAGGATGGTACCTAGGTGCCACCACGGCGTCAGAATCTTGCACTCACCAGGGAGTACTGTGACTGAGTCTGGCACAACATGCACCCTGGCTCCTACGAGCAAATGCCATGGCAAAGCCTGGCCAGTTGGCACTCTTCCTGGGCTTTGCATCCACCCGTGGATGTAGTGGCTTGGCCTAGCCTGGCCCTCCCCCAAGCCTGGCTCAGGGTTGGTTGCAGGCTGGCTGCCCCCACTCCCAGCTCTCATGCACCCCAGTGGGAGCAGGGACCCTCTTTGGCGCTCCCATCGGGTTCACACCCATGCTGGCATCTTTCATGTGCTGGTAGCTGCTGCGGCTCCGTCTGGCCAGTGGATGCTGCAGCCTGGTTCTGTCCAGGCTGCCCACAGTCCCAGCTCATGCTGGGTGTTCTGCAGCCTAGCTCAGCCTGGCCAGCCTCCTGTCCTGACCGTTACATAACCTAGCAGGTGTTGCATCCCAGCCTAGCTTAGTCTGTAGCTTGTCCCGGCTCTCGCATCTGCCTGTGGGTGCCGTAAACTAGCCCAGCCTAGCCCACCTCCAGACCTGACCCACATGGATGCCAACGGACACTCCAGCCCAGCCTAGCCTGACCTAGACTGCCCCCAGCCTCGGGTCTTGCACTCATCAGCCAGTGTTATGGCATAAGAGGGTTTTCCCAAGCTCCCGTATTAGATCAGCTCTGCTTCCAGTCTGACCTTACACCCCAGTGTCTGTTCAGTTCAGCCTGACAACCTTCACGGCCAGGCACTGTGGCCTTGCCAGAACAGTCCGGCGGGTGTGGCAGCCTGGCTTGGCATGGCCCACACGCCAGCCATGCTCCTGCTCATGCAGTATGCTGTGGCTTTCCCTGGCCTTGCCCAGCCCACCACCCAAGCCAGCCCACACACCTGCAGACGAGTGGGGCAGTTTTCCCGACCTAGTCCATACCCAGTCCCGACTCACGGACTCACCAGCGAGAGCCCACCGACGGAGCTCCCCAAGTCCCCCCACCCGGCCCACGTCCAGACCCAGATCTCACTGTGCCAGCAGCTGCTAAGCCCCAAGCTGGCATAGTCCTAGCCTTTTTGTGCGCTATTGGATGTTGTGGCCCACCCCGCACCCAATTCTTGGGTGTGCCTGTGGGTGCTATAGCCTGGAGCAGCCTGCATGTTCCCAACCCCAACCCCCATGAGGGTTGGTGAGCCCATGATCCCCAGAGACTCTGCGCCCAGACCCAGTTCTATCATAAGCTGGATAGTGTCAGGGCCCAGCCTGATGTCCCCCAGCACCCACTGCCAGGCACCTCCCGTCCTAGCTTTTGGTTGCCCCTGTGGGCAGTGGTTGGCGGTGGCTGGTACCAACCAGCCCAGCTCAGGACTCCCATGTGTAATGGTCTGACCAGAAAAGTCCTCAGTCTCCCTCCTCCAGCCCACCCAGGCACTCAGCCAGCGTCAGCCTCTTATTATTATCACTATTTAAATGTACTTATTTTTATTTTTATTGGAAAGTCAGATTTACAGAGAGGAGAGACAGAAGGATCTTCCGTGTGCTGATTCACTCCCCAAGAGGCCACAATGGCCGGAGCTGAACCAGTCCGAAGCCAGGAGCCAGGAGCTTCTTCCAGGCCTCCCACGCAGGTGCAGGGGCCCAAGGCTTTGGGCTGTCTCCTGATGGCATCCCAGGTGAATTCTCAGACACCTGGAAGTGGAATGCCAGGTCTGAGCCCGGCTCATGCTGGAGGAGCAGGTCCCAGGCTGAGGCTCAACCCACCGCACCACCACTGGGCTGTGTTTCCCCACGAGCTCCGATGGTCTGTCTTTCTGGAAATGTGTCCCTGACACTGAGCGGCCAGGTCCCAGCCGTCACGCCACCCGCTGTCACCGAGCGGCCAGCTCCCCTGAGTGCAGCCGCCCCTTTGTGGGGTACCTCGGATCTGCATTGTGGAGTAGACCGCTCTCTGCTCTCTTGACCCCTTCCCTGTGGCCGCCTGGACCGGCTGTCTCCCCTCTCCCGGGGTGGCTTTCCTTGGGCACCCAGCTCCGGGTGACCCTCGCTGCCCCTGCACTCCTGTGCGGGGAAGCCTCTCTCTGACAGCAAAGGGCTCTGCTGCCAGTGCTCGGCCCCGAGGGAGCAGTGCAGCCCCAGGACCGGGAGCCCCAGGACCGGGAGCCCCCGCCTTGCGGGGACGCGACCCCCGCGGATTCCGTGTCCCCCAGCCCCTCTCACCCTCTGCTCCCCTCGAAGCCCCGCTGCAGTCCCCCGCGTGGCCACCGGATGGCGCCAGGCGATTGGCGCAGACCTCGCAGGTTGGCGCGAGGAAGAGGAGGAGGAGGAAGGCGTGGCTGGAGGAGGAAGGCCTGGCCTCCCTGGCTCTGAGCGCCCAGAGACCGGTGGTCCCTGTCCCGGCTACCCCTGTAGGAGCCCAGCTTTGTCACCTGTGAAATACATGCGGTTCCCCCACTTCCTGCAGAGATAAAGGGGGGGTCCCTGAACCCCTCTCCCTGGGGTTCAGGGACCCCACCTCAGGGTGCTCCAGGGGCGGCAGGGGTCTGGGCTAAGGTGGGCAAGTGCAGAGCGGCCAGTACTGGCCACAGGCTGGGGAGGGCTGGTTGGCTGCTGGCCCCCGGTGCCTGGGCAGGCACCCCCAGGAGGCTCGGGGACAGGATGGGGAGCCTGCACAGGCCACACTGCCTTCCTGGGAGGCCCCCAGCATCTTCAGCCCAGGACGCCCACTTCACCGCCCAGAGATCCTTCCTTTGCTGTTGGGAGCCTCCCCAGGGGCTGTGAAGATGGTCAGCGCAGGGGCCCTTGGCCCGGGGAGGCAGGGCAGCCCCGCCTGGCCTCCCCTGACCTGTTCTGGCCGGGAGCTGGGCAGGAGCTAACGTACCTGCTGCACCTGCTGCCTCCTTGTCCCGCAGACTCCACCGCCCCAAGAAACACCGGTCCACCTGCCATCTGCCCGCTTCACTGGGTTCCGGTCCCCGCTGGGCAGCTCCCTGTCCCCCAGCACCTTGCTGTACTCCTCGGCTGGGGGCAAGGACGCAAGAGCACCATGGGAAACGCATCCGGGGGGCAATGTGCCGAGGCCGGAACGTCTTCACTGTGGCCACCGCGGGGCAAGGCCACCCCTGCAGCCAGGGCACAGTGAGGGTGCTGGAGTCTGGGGGTGCAATCCTGCCATTCCCCTGCCCCCTCCAGCATATCCAGGTTTGGGGGATGAAGCGCCAGGGTCAGGAGCTTGCGGGCAGTGTGGCAAGGAGGGCAGAGTGGTCTTGGCGCTCCACTGCTCCAGGCGACCCTGTGGGCCTGACGCCGGAGGGGAGGGAGGAGTTTCCAGGGGAGCTGTCATGGTGGGTTTTGCCCAAAGTTACAGAACCTTCCAGACGCCCTAGCCAGCAGGCCACACTGCCTCCTAGGCAGAGCAGGGATCTCTCGGCAGCAGCTGGGGAGCGGGCGCCCAGCCCTGGACCTAGACCCCCTGTGAAGGCCTTTGGGATAGTGTGTGGGGCAGGGGACAGCCCCCCAACCGCACCCTCAGGGACCAAACCCAGAGCTGGGGACTGTCAACACGCAGGCTCACCACCTGGCACCCTCACCCGCGGGCGAAGCCGAGCAAACACAGCACCCCCATGACCCCCAACGTCCTCCCCCCCCCGTCTGAACTCTCGCTGGGCAAACAGGTGGCTGATAAGGCAGAGATTACGGGGGTAGAGTGCTGCTTTCCCAGCCACAGCCTTGAGGGGCTAGGGGACCCGGGCCGGCAGCAGCGAGGCCCTATGTCCTGACCCGCCCACGGCACCCCTGCCCAGCCCGGGAACTCCTGCTCCTCTGCTCCGCCCCACAGGCACCAGCAGTCCAGGTTGTGGTCGGCCTGCGGGAAGGGCTTCGGGCCCAAGCTGACCTGGCCATATGTGCTGAGCTAGGCCCTCTCGCGGGGGGCAGAGCTGTGCCTCCCACAACCCCACTCTTGGGCTGCCTGGACAAAGTCAGGGCCCAGAGTCGCAGTGGGTGCTTGGCAGGTGTGTGGACTGGGCACGCTTCCCCCTCGGTGCCAGCCCTGGTACCCAGGTGTACTCCCCCAGGCCTTTAGACTGTCTGTCTCATCTGTACCACCCCCAAGACGACCGGGAGGAGCAGAGGTCTGGGACGGGTACTCTGGGCTGAGGGCTGAAAGAGGGGTCTCCAGGAGCCTGGGGTCTGGTCTGAGCCTCCACCAGAGGGCTTAGCCTGTGCAGAGGGCGCCGGGGAGCCCGGGCGGGTGTGGGAAGTTGTCAGCTGCAGCCATGGGCGGCAGTCCCCCAGGGGTCAGCAGTCACTCGGGCAGCTCTGCGTGGCCTCTGCCCCTAGGGGGTCCCAGGGCAGGTGGCAGCAGAGCTCTGCTTCCTCCTGCAGCATTCTTGGCTGGCACCCAGCGGGCGGCCCGGTTCCCGTCAGCTGCATTCCCACGCCTGCCTGGGACACGGCCAGAGGGTGCAGGGCGTCTAGTGGCCACCTCCCAGGACACCTGCAGCTCTCACTGCCCGGCCATGGGGATGGCAGGGGAAAGGCTGGGCTGGGAGGTCCCAGCCCAGACTGGAGAACCCCTAAAAGCAGCAGAGTACCTGCAGGAGCAGCAGGGACCCCTCTGGGGTCCAGGCCACGCCCCAGGGACTCTCTACCCGGAGGTGCCCAGAGAAGAACCTGTCTGTGGTCCTGGGTGACCAGAGGAGCTGCAGTATCAGGGAAGAGGTGCACCCGTGGGCCGGCAGCCACACCCAGCTCCCCGCACCCCTCCAAGGTGGCTGCCTGGGACACAGCCTCCACTGCTGTCCCCTGCCCAGGCACTAGCCATATGTCCTGAGGGCACAGCCTCACGCCTGGAAGACCCTCCTCCGGGCAGCCAGTGCTACGTTCCTGTGAAGCACTGAGGCCCCATCACCTCACTTTCAGGTGGGGGAGGCACGGGGTCCTAACCAGGGTCTCCAATCTGCCAGTCTGGGTGGGGTGACCTCCCTGTGCAAGGCCGGGCGGGCTGGGACACGTGGGCCCAGGCGGGGCTTTCCGTGGTGGCCGGGGGTGTTGCAACCCAGCACCCCCCCAGCTGTGTCTTTGTCTCAACTTGCAGTGGCCCTGCCCCCAGGGCCCAAG
This sequence comes from Ochotona princeps, assembly GCF_030435755.1. NCBI lineage: Eukaryota > Metazoa > Chordata > Mammalia > Lagomorpha > Ochotonidae > Ochotona > Ochotona princeps. The sequence goes on along the minus strand of NC_080845.1, from coordinate 614,981 downwards.
GAAAACCTCACCCACCTTCCCAGCCCAGGACAGCAAGTCCCGGCCTGGCCTGCACTCCCCTGCCAGCTCCGAGCGTGAGAAATGCGGCTGAGCTGAGGACCAGGAGGAGGTGTGGCAGGTGGCCAGGCGGGAGTCCCACAGGGCCACCCCCAGCCGCGGCCACTCTGCTGCACCGGCCCAGGGCTCCCATGGCTGTTCCTTCCACAGAGGGCAGTGGCACGCAGGGCTGGGCAATTTGGCGTGGTGGCTAGCAGGGGTCCAGGCTGTACTGGTCCGTGGGGAGGCCTGGGCGTCCCAGCCCGGGGTCGGGGTAGTCCAGAGGTTCCTGGGTTCAGCTGCCCCCACGACTCCTGTCGTCCCTGGTGACCCTGAGGACACCCCAGCCTGGCACTGGCTCCTGTGAGGGCCCCTGGGCAGAGGCAGGGGAAGGAGGAGGGGTGGCCCAGGTGGCCCTGGGAGCCACACACATATGGCCACAACAGAGAGACCCTGGCCAGAGGTCTCCTGGTCCACGGGTGGGGCGCCTGGCGAGCCAGCAGCCCACTCAGCCCCCACCATCAGATGGTCCAGAATACCTTCACAGCCCCATCAGGGACAGTAATTCCTGGGGGCTCCCTGGAGGAAGTGTCCACATGCTATGTCTGCCCAGAGCTAGGCCCAATGCCTACCAGGGCCTCCCCGACTACATGCCTGTCCATGCCCACCGTGGCCTGGGTTTGTGCCTGCCTGCCCCCACCCTGCAGCCCCCTCACCACCCAGTCCCTGGGGCCCCCAGGGCACCTGACACATCTTCCCTCTGAGCCTGCAGCTCACTGAGGATGGTGGAGAGGCTGGCCTGGCCTGTGGGGAAGGGGAGGCCCGGGCCAAGCCTCCAGGCAGGTGCTAACCATGGGTCACGAGGGCCAACCTGGTGTAGCTGCAGGAAGCGCCCACTGCACCCCCAGGCTGGGCGCCATCTGCAGGCAGCGGTGGCCTCTGGGGATCTCCTGGCTACACGGCCCATGACGGCCCCTCCAAGCCCCCCTCAGCCTCCCCACAGGCAACGACTGCCCAGCGTCATGCACAGAGCCCGAGGCCGGGAACAGAACCCAGAGCCGTGGGGCCACCTGTCTGCTCGCCCTTAGCCCTGGCCCAGGACAGGCGGGCGGAGCATGTGAGCTGGGGCCCACCACCTCCACCCAGGTTCCGGTGCAGAGGTGCTGGGAGCCGTTACATGCCCTGGCGGGAACCTCTGTCTCTCCCTGGCACCAGGGCCTTCTGCACCCCTCTAGGACATAGCCAAGGGGGGCTAGGCACCGGGCAGTCCTAGGTGAAGTGACCCCCCAGAGGGCAGGGCCAGGCCATACAGATCCCCCGGGGTGAGGTGGCAGTGGCCGGGCTGGGGGGACTGAGGGTGGCAGTGGCCGGGCTGGGGGCACTGAGGGTGGCAGTGGCCGGGCTGGGGGCACTGAGGGTGGCTGAGGGCCGGGAGGCTAAGGCGGCCCTCAGATGGCAGTGGCCGGGCTGGGGGCACTGAGGGTGGCTGAGGGTGGCTGAGGGCCGGGAGGCTAAGGCGGCCCTCAGGTGGCAGTGGCTGGGCTGGGGGCACTGAGGGTGGCTGAGGGCCGGGAGGCTAAGGCGGTCCTCAGGTGGCAGTGGCTAGGCTGGGGGCACTGAGGGTGGCAGTGGCCGGGCTGGGGGCACTGAGGGGCACTGAGGGTGGCAGTGGCCGGGCTGGGGGCACTGAGGGGCACTGAGGGTGGCAGTGGCTGGGAGGCTGGCTCCTCAGGCTAGATGCCATTCAGCCTGACCTCCAGATTCTGTCTTGCCAAAGTTGTTCTCAGGCCACCCAGCTGGGACTCACTCTGCCCCTGCCCTCCTGCCCCGCAGCCCTCCAAGCTGCCTTGCTCTGGGCTCATGTGGGGTGGGCGGGCAGAGAGTGGCTGGGGTGGCCTGCGAGGGCCCCGGGCTGCGAGCTGTGTGGCCAGCGTAACTGGGAAGACGAGACCCCAGGGCCCAGCAGAGCCCAGGCCTGGCCTGCAGGCCCTACGCTGGGTCCACAGCCCGCGCCCTGCGGTCCCTCCCTCCATGGACTGTCGCTCCTGGGGGACATCTTGTCTGGCCTCTCTTGTCCATCAGGGATCCAGCTGGGCCTGGGCCCCTCTGGGGCAGCACTTGGCCCCTGTGCCGCTCTGCCTGCCACCTCCCACCCCTGCTGGGGCTTCCCGGCCCTCCCTGCCCAGCCCAGAACCCTGCTGGGGCCCGTGTTGGACACTCCCTGCAAAGGAGGGGAGAGGCCTGGCCCGGGGAGGAAGTGGGGGTGCAGCTCAAACCCCAGTAGCCCCAGAGCAGGCCTCACACACCGTGGCGGCCTCGCCTCCTGCCCCCCCAGGCAGCAGCTGTGGTTTCAAACTCAGTGGCAGAGAAGGCCCCAGGGTGGGGCGGGAGAGCGGGGCACCCACAGCTGGGTGGCTGTGCCCCAGGGAAGAGCTGGCCCATTCTCCCCCCGCCCCCCCCGCCAAGCGAGGCTGGACCCGGTGACCGTGGCCTGCCCCTCGCGTGCGACCCGGCATTTGTTGCACAAACTCCTGGGTCATCGGCACGAACAGGCGATTGCACCATGGCCGCGCTGGCTTCCTCCTGCGGCCTCTCAGCCCTCGGCCCACTCTCGGGTCTTCCCCAGCCTCGCAGGCAGGTCACCACAGCCGCTGGGCTCTGCCGTAAGCCGGGCCTCAGCCCCCTCAGTGAACCCTGACCCTGGCGCTCACCTAGGGAGACGGAGGCCTTCGGGGCCACTCCTGCCCCAGGAACGCATGTAACCCTGAGTGAGAAAAGGCAGGGGGCATCCAGGACCTACCTCTCCCCCAAGCACCCCAGAGACTCCGCCTCCTTCTCCAGGAAGTCCTCCCTGATAGCCCTGCCCGGGAGGCTTCTGTGCTCGCTTCCCCCACGCTCTTTGCTGACCCCAGACTCCCATGTTCCCCTTATATGGGTGCCGAGCCGGCTGGACACAGGGGCCCTGGGCACAGAGCCACAGAGTGGCTGAGAGTTTGGACCCCCAACACACACAGCTGGCACACGCGGGCAAACCTGGCCAGGCTCCATGCCTGCAGCTGGGCACAGGGCTGTGGCCGACCCAGGCAGCACCTGCACAGGAGGGGAGAGGAGCTGGGGTGGGACCCTGCCAGTGGGCACCCAGACAGGCTGCACCCCCCATCATCGCCTCCTCCCAGGTCCTCCCGTCATCACCTCCTCCCGGATCCCCCATCCCACCATCGCCTCCTCCAAGGTCCCCCCCATCATCGCCTCCTCCCAGGTCCCCCCCATCATCTCCTCCTCCCAGGTCCCCCCCATCATCACCTCCTCCCGGATCCCCCATCCCACCATCGCCTCCTCCCAGGTCCCCCCCATCATCGCCTCCTCCCAGGTCCCACCCATCATCACCTCCTCCCGGATCCCCCATCCCACCATCGCCTCCTTCCAGGTCCCCCCCCATCATCGCCTCCTCCCAGGTCCCCCCCATCATCTCCTCCTCCAAGGTCCCCCCCATCATCGCCTCCTCCCAGGTCCCCCCCATCATCGCCTCCTCCCAGGTCCCCCCCATCATCACCTCCTCCCGGATCCCCCATCCCACCATCGCCTCCTTCCAGGTCCCCCCCCATCATCGCCTCCTCCCAGGTCCCCCCTCCCGTCATCGCCTCCTCCCAGGTCCCCCCTCCCGTCATCGCCTCCTCCCGGATCCCCCATCCCACCATCGCCTCCTCCAAGGTCCCCCCCATCATCGCCTCCTTCCAGGTCCCCCCCCGTCACAGCCACCTGGCCCTTCTCTGCAGGCTTCAGCGGGACGGGGCCATCCTGGACGGCCACTCGGTCACCCGCCAGCCCCCCTGAAACAGGCTCCACGCGTAGCATGTGGCTTCTTCCCCCACCCGGGCCCCAGGGAACCCCAGGAAGGGCAGCCGCTGCAAGGGACAGTGGGGCATGGAGACCCCTCAGAGCTGCTGCTCCTGCCCCCGTCCGCACAGGCGAGCTGTAGGACCAGGGCCGAGGGTCAGTGAGGTCACCCAGCCAGCAGACACTGCCCGGCTTCCTGTGGGCCAGGCCCTGAGGCCTGCTGCTCCCTGCTGGTACTGGGCCACCTCCTTGCCCCGGCCCTCACATTCATGGCACCCGTGGTGCCCATGCCCCATGGCCTCCCTTCTGTGGGTGACAGGCAGCAGGAAAGACGGGATGCCTCATCGGCCCTCACCCCAGCTGCATCCCGAGGGGGCAGGAGAGGGTCCCACTCAGAGCCCGTGTTTGGATAGTTACATGCCTGCCTCGTCCTGGGGGTGAGCACTGGAGGAGGCCTCAGCTCGGAGGTCACTCCCAGGGCCAGGCACAGTTCGCAGAGCAGGGGCGGGTGGTGGAGACCCAGGCCCCCGAGCAGGAGGGGGGCCAGGCGCCTCCTGGCCTCAGGAAGCAGGGATTGCCTCCCTGTGCCTGAGGACAGAGCCTCCCGCCCTGCCCAGCCCACCCTAGGCCCCTGGAGGATGCCTCATTGTCCATGTTCCCACTCCTGCCTGGTCTGTGCTTGGGGTGCTGGGCGGGCAAGGTCCAGGGAAGGCAGGCCCGTCTGCCTGGCGGGGGCTGCACACTGCCTGGCTGTCTGAGTCCAGGCCAGCACCTCAGGACCTCCACCAATCCCCCTTCCCGGGAGGAGCTAGGCCGAGGCCGCAGTGGAGGCCGTGGTCCTGCAAGGACCTGAGTGGGCAGAGCAGAGAGGAGGGGTCATGGGCAACATGCCCTGGGGACCCCAACTCCCTCAACCCCATGCCTCTCAGGCCACGCCCCAGCAGACCGTGCAAGCTGGCCACGGGGACCCCTTCCCTGTGAGTCAGCGCCACAGTCAGGAACCCACGGAAGCCCCGGGCCTCCCGGCCATGCAGGGACGGCTGAGGCCCTGCCTGTGGGCGGCCACGCTCCCAGGAGGGACTGTCGGGTACTTAGGGAAGCCCAGCTGGGGTGGGGTAGGGAGATCCCAGAGAGGCCCGGCCCCCTGCACCCTGCCCTGGACTCGTGGGCCAGGTGCTGGGTTAGGGGCTGGATGTTGTCCAAGCCCCAGGCCTCGTGGCTGAGGCCGTGGGTGTGTCCACACACTGGGTCTGCGAACTAGCCACTGGGGACCAGGAGATGATTTACATGGTAAGGCTGCCACGTGCCTCAGTGGCTTCCACACAGAGTACCAGTTCTGGTCCCGGCTCCCAGCTAACGTACCTGGGAGAGCAACGGGGAATGGCCCAGGTGCTTGGGCGCCTGCGCCTGCATGGGGAACCTGGCTGGAGCTCCAGTAGGCTCCTGGCCCAGGCCTGGCTGCATGGTGTCTGCGGAGGGTGGGAGACCTCTCTGTTTACCTCCGTCACTCCGCCTTTCAAACCAACAATGTTTTAAGAAAACAGGATGTTGGGCCTGGTGTGGTGGCCTAGCGGCTAAAGTCCTCACCTTGAACGCGCCAGGATTCCATATGGGCACCGGTTCTAATCCCGACAGCTCCACTTCCCATCCAGCAATCTGCCTGTGGCCTGGGAAAGCAGTCGAGGACGGCCCAAAGCCTTGGGACCCTGCACCTGCGTGGGAGACCTGGAGGAAGCTCCTGGCTCCTGGCTTCAGATTGGCTCAGCTCTGGCCGTTGCGGTCACTTGGGGAGTGAATCATCAGACGGAAGATGTTCCTCTCTGTCTCTCCTCTCTGTGTATCTGACTTTGCAATAAAAAATGAATAAATCTTTTAAAAAAAGAAAAGGGGGGTAAGGGTTGCCGGGGCCGCGTGCAGGGACGCAGGGAGGAGCTGGCACCTACAGGCTGTGCACTTGCTGGGAGGACGGGAGGAGCCTTGCTCGGGCGTCACAGCCCAGCAGCCCCCAGCACCTGCAGGCTGGGATCACCTGTCAGGGGCACGGAGGGGAGCTCCCTGTGGGGAGAGGAGCGTCAGCCCCCCCTGAAACCCCCACCTCCTACAGCACCAGTCCCCGTTGCCTTCCCTCCACCGCCCTGCTGGCCACTGGCTGAGTCAGGGCCTGCGTGAGCAGCCTCCTGCCTGGGCCGCTCGCGGGGGCCCAGTGACCTGCTGGCCCTGCTGGCCAGGACGGCCACTCCCTGGGCTGGCGGGTGCCTTGCTGGGAGAGCAGTCCCCACTCCAGGGAACCTGAGAGCCCGACCCATGAAAGAACAGGGGCAGTTAGAGCCGAGGGCTACAGCAGCCCCAGAGCCTCACCCACCACCCTGGACGCCCCCAGACAGACCAGCGCAGCCTCCCTGTGCCTGGGGTCTGGGCCCCAGATGCCAACTGCAGGCAAGGCCGCAGGCACCTCCTACCCTAGGCCCTGCAGGCAGCGCCCGCCCTGGCCACACTCCGAGGCCAGCACTGCTGGGTCCTGCAGCTCGAAGGGGCAGCAGGCGCCCGGTGCGGAAGAAACCCGGGGCGGGAGGTAGGGGCCACCCAGGCCCACAGCCAACACCATTTGCTTGGCAGTTCCCTGGGAAAACATCCTTTTGGGAGGTTCTGAGGGGAGGTGGCCTCAGGGCAGCCTGAATAAACAGCAGGGGGCCCTGCAGTCAGCCCTCGGGCCCTTTTGTCCTCTGGCCTGGCTTTCCGTGGGGGACAGACTGAGGGAGCTGGCCGTGCCCCCAGGGCTTCACTGAGCAGTCCACACCCAGCCCAGCACTCAGGGATCCGCGCAGCTGGCCACCCCTGCCCCAGGCCTGCTGGCCCTGCCACTGACTGGTTCCGTGCACGCGGGCGGCTCTGCTTGGCTGCCCGGGCACGATGGGTACAGGTTTTTGTGGGGGCGTGGTTCCGTTTCTATTTTCAGACTATGTTGTTTATTCACCAGGCGGAGGATGGAGAGATGCTCTAACCCCTGGCTCCCCACCCTGGGGCCTCACTGGGTGGAACTCCACCCGGGTCTCCCACGTGGCACTTGAACCATCTTCTCTGCTTCCCAAGCGCCTTAGCAGGAAGCTGGGTGAGAAGCGGGGCAGCCGGGACTCCAACCAGTGCCCGTATGGGATGCCAGCGAGCGTCACAGGCAATGGCTCTTCCCCCCGTGCCATGGTGCCAGCCCACTGACCACTGTGATGCCGCATCCGGAATGGCTGACTGCTTGCTGCTGCCCACTCCCACCAGTGGGGGCACTGGGTGGCAGGTGGGGGTGTGAACAAATCCCCAGACACACACCAAGACACGTGGCTACACCCCAGGGTCAGCCAGGGGGCAGAGCAGGCCCCTGGCCTGAAAAGCAACTGTAGGGCCTGGCGCGGTGGCCTAGCGGCTAAGGCCTCACCTTTCAAGCCCTGGGATTCCACATGTCCTGGCTGTTCCATTGCCCATCCAGCTCCCTGCTTGTGGCCTGGGAAGGCAGTCAAGGATGGCCCAGAGCCTTGGGACCCTGCACCCGCGTGGGAGACCTGGAAGAGCTCCTGGCTCCTGGCTTCGGATCAGTTCTGGCCATTGCGGCCACTTTGGGAGTGAATTAGCAGATGGGAGATCTCTGTCTCTCCTTCTTTCAGTAAAATCTGCCTTTTCAATGAAAAGTAAATAAATGTTTAAGAGAGAGAGAGAGAAAATGGAAGAAAGCAGGGCAGGCAGGCAAGCGTGCTGGCGCCCTGGCTGTGGGCTCCCCATGGCGGGTTCCTCCAGACAGCAGCTTGGCAAGGGCTCCAGTCCCATGCGGTCCTGACACCTGGGAATAAACAAAACCTAGTTGTGAGCTTCCAGAAGGTTCTGGGCAGTTCCGGAGGTTTCTGGGCTCCTCACTGTTGCTGGCGGCTCTACTCAGGGACGTCCTTAAGTCGGGCCCACAGCCCGACGTCGCTCCCATGTGGTCGCCCACCTGCATGTGCCTCAGCCCTGCCGCTGTCCCCGCAGTTGGCACCTGCGTGGCTCCCCCTCAGACCCACCAGGGCTCGTGTTTCTAAACTTGTGGCCTGCGGGCCAGGCAACTTCAGACAGGCAAAGGCACGGGTCCCTGCTGACCAGCTCCTTGTCTGGGACCTGGTCATGCTGTGCTGGTGCCGGCCCTGCCCCCCCGGGCTCCACACCCAGGCGCGTGGGACCTGGGGTTCTGAGGGCCCAGTCACCCTGCTGCTGTGCGGTTCCAGATCCAGGGTACTATAGGCTGTGGCCATGTCCTCCCCCTCCCCCATTATCCTAGTCGGAGGTGTTCCGCAGGGGGACCCATCAGGGGGTTATCGGGCCGCCCAGGGCCCGAGTGTGTCCGAGTGTGTCCATCGCTGGTCCTCCAGAAGGTCCACCTTCCGGGGATTGGACCTGGCCCTGTGGCCCCAGGGCCGAGGTGATGGTGCCCCTCACACCAGCTGGCCCCAGCTGCTGCCTGCCGCCCCACCTGCTGCCTGAGCTGAGTCAGCTCTCCCGGCCCCAGGGCGGCATCTGAGGGTGGGAGTGGGAGAGGCTAGCCCCTAAATACCACCCATTCCTTCCAAGGCCAACCCTGGGGCTCTGCCCAGGGTCTGCCCAGAGCCACCCATAGCAGTGCCCAGGGGCAGCGGGGCTGCAGACTGAGCCCACTTCCTCCTCCTGAGGGTCTCGGGGTAGGAGCTGCCCCCCAGCCCTGGGCCAAGTCCCCCACCATCCCTGCCCCAGGCTGGGGCTGGGTAAGGCCCAAAAAGTGGCCCAGCAAGGCTGGTGGTGACAAGCAGCTCCCCAGAAAGCCAGCTCTCGGGGAAGCCCAGGCCTGGGGATGGGCAGTGGATGTACGGCACAGTGGGGCAGCAGCTGGCTGGTGCCCAGAGCTGCGGGAATTTCCTGTGAACCCACCCTGGAGGGGGCAGCTGCAGAGCAGTGGGAGCCAAGCTGGCTACTTGGGGTGCAGCAGGCCCAGCTGACATCTGCTTGCCCCTGCCTTGCTGTGTTCCAGGCTGGCACTGCCCGACAGAGGCCCGGCAGTCCCAAAGTGGGATAGGCACAGGCTCTGTCCACAGGAGGGGGACCCCCAGGGCATGGATGCTGCTGAACTTTCTTGCCCATGCCTCTACCCCCATGCAGGCCACCTTGCTGCCCCTCAATCTTGGCAGCTGTCCAGCAGCGGCCTTGCAGGGGGCCCAGGGCCCACCGCTACACGCACCATTTGCCCAGGCTGCGGGCCAGCTGGTGGCTCACCTCCTCCTGGGAAGGGAGCCTTGACCATTTGGCAGCTGCCCCCTGTGGTCTCCGCTGACCTTCAAGTGGACCAGCATGTGGGAGCCTAGACGGAGAGCCGGGGAGAGGAAGACACCAGACAGACCCCCAGGCAGGTACACCATCCCAACGCAGCACCCAGGGTGAGCCAGCCCAGCACAAGGACAGGCGGGGTGGGAGCCACGAGCCTTTGAGACCAGAACCAATGTGTCTGCCGGCAGGGCAGGTGAGGCCGGCTGGGGCCGCATCAAAGGCCCCACGGACGCTGAGGTTGGGGTGGGGCTGGCCAGGGCACGCTGGGGTCTGGCTGTGAGGTTCAGGATGCTCCACCTGCCTGCATGCCCTCTGCCAGCTGCCCACTCGGCACCGCCTGTGGGAATGGCCCAGCTGCCCCCGGGGAGTCGATGGGGCCTCCGCATGACACGCCCCGGGCCCCAGCGGCTCCTTCTCATTAGCCTCCCTCACTTCCACTTTGATCCTTGGCTGGGAACTCCAGCTAGGCCTTCCCTACACCACTCCTGCCCAGAGCAGCCGCCCACTCCAGTAACCTCGGATTGGCGAGCCCCAAACCCACGGCCACCCCTCAGCTCCCTGCTGTCCCAGTCCTGGCCTCTGAGGCCCCTGTCCTGCGGATCAGTAGCCAACATCCCCCTGGACGGGGCAGCCGGGCCTGTGCCTCAGCAAACTCAGAGCGGACCCTCCTGCCACGCGCAGCTCTGGTGGGCATGGCAGAGGCAGGTGCAGCCAGGAAGGGCCCAGACTCCCAGCTGCACCTCCCCCAACCTGGGCTGACGCTCAGACACCCCAGAAACTTTCCCTCCCCGCCTGGGGCCAAAGGCCTTTGAAGTGGGGAGTTGGGGGAACCGGTGAGGCGTCCAGGGTGTAATTAGAGCAGGAAATTTCACTCTCAGCCACAGGGAGAGTAGGCACTGCTCCCTGGAGCCACCCGGGCCCTGAGCGGGCTTCACACCACGCGGCCTTCACCCCACCCGGCACGGGGCCCCAGACTGCTCGCCCACCCCAGCCCTGGTGGCTTGGGGCGGTTCTGGGACATGCAGGGTGACTTCAGGTCACACCAGTGTCCAGCTCCTGACCATGCAAGGATACCATTAAAGGAGACTGTGGCCCTGCCTGGGGACCTGACCTTTCCCAGGGAACCACAGGGCAGGGCCACAGTCACCTCCAGCCCTGGCCCAGCTCACTGCCCCTCCCACCCTACCAGGCTGAGTGCCCCGGAGAGGCCTCCTGTAGCCTACGAGCCTGTGGAGGAGGCCTGTGGTGGGTCTCCATGCCCACCCTTTCTCTGCCAGGATTGTGGATTCTTTGATCTGTGGGGTCCCCTGAGGCAAGAACCTCTTAGCTGTGTTCCCACCAACCCTGAGCCTCCCCCGCATCAGTAAGGACCACACTTGGGTGACAGGCACGCCTCTTGTTTGTGCCCTCCGAACATACCACAGCAGTACTTTTATTCATCTGCCACCCACCCATCCACCCATCCACCAGCCCACCCATACACCCACCCACCTACCCATCCATCCATCCACCCACCCACCCACCTACCCATCCATCCATCCACCCACCCACCAGCCCACCCATTCACCCATCCACCTACCCATCCATCCATCCACCCACCCACCCACCTACCCATCCATCCATCCACCCACCCACCAGCCCACCCACCCACCCACCCACCCATCCACCCACCCACCAGCCCACCCACCCACCCACCAGCCCACCCACCCACCCATCCACCTACCCATCCACCCACCCATACACTCACCCACCCACCTATCCCTTCATCCACCCACCCACCCATCCACCTACCCATCCACCCACCCACCCACCAGCCCACCCACCCACCCATCCACCTACCCATCCACCCACCCATACACTCACCCACCCACCTATCCCTTCATCCACCCACCCACCCAACGGCCCACCCATCCATCCTTTCATCCTCCCATCCATCCCCCATTCCCCATCCCCCATCCTCCCATCCCCCTGTTCGTCCCTCTAGTCCTTCCTTCTTTCTTGCCTGCGTTGCTTCACCTCTCCGCCCAGCTCAGGTACACAAGCACTCAGTCTCACCAAACTCCGCTTGGGTGAGGAGGCAGAGGGGACACAGTGTTAGAAGAGAGGAGCTCTGTGGGGCACCTGCAGTCTTCCTGGGACCCCGGGAGCCAAGCCTGCAAAGGGCCTCTGGGCTAGGTGGAGGAAGGGCAGGGATGAGGCCCCACCTGCTCCTGCTGCTGCGTTCTGGACCACTGGGCTTGAACCATGGTTCCCAGGACCCATGCCAGCAGAGGGTGTGAGGTCACGGGTAACTCCGGAGTGAGGGTCTTGGGCACCCCCAGCATCAGCCCCCCTCACGGTGTCTTACCGTCACTCCCTGGCAGACCAAGTCCAGAGCGGCTGCCTTTTGGCTGATGACAGGGTCTGGAGGGGAGGGGTGGATAGCAGCCTGCGACTCAGGGCTGGGGCTTCGTCCCTGCAAGGCATCCCCGCCTCCCCGAGAGGGCCGTCGCCCTGCGGGTGGGTCCTCTTCCTCTGACAGCTTCTTCCTTCCTGTCCCCACTCCCAGGCTCCAGCAGCCCTGCTGGGAAGAGCGGACACTCCCTGGGCTGCAGTCAGGGTGGCTGGGGCCGTGGGAGAGGGTCCTGGGAGCCCCCCAGCTCCCTCTGACTAGGCACCAGGGGCAGGACTGGGAGCAGGACCCCCAGGTGCTGGGACCTCATCCCCACCCCTCCTCACGGCCCAGGTCAGGAGGCTGCCTGGGCTCTGCTCTCTCTTGCAGGGTCGAAGGACAACGGTGGGGCTCCGGGAGGCTCAGGGTCCTCCCGAGGAAGAGAAGGAAGCTAGCAGGGCGTGGCCCACAAGGTGCAGCAGGTGTCCCAGGCCACGGGAGCTCCTATCTCCATGGACACCTGCAGAGTGACACAAGGAGGGACGGCGCTGCCCACGAGGAGAGTGACCCCCTGGCAGCCTCAGGCCACGGCTGAGGCAGAGGGACAGGAGGAGAGCCACCATGGGCAGCTGGGAGAGCTGGGCTGGGGCTGCAGGGTGCCGAGCAGACCACGGTATCACCTAAGGCCCCTGAGGCTGGAGCCTGGCCCTGGGCAGGACTGGACGAGGCAGGCCTCCCAAGGTACTGGGCAGGTGCCACGAGGGCCTCTGGGAGAGCTGCCCCCCTCAACCTGCAGCCCTGACTGCCCACCAGGGCCGCCCCGTCCGTCCCTCCTCAAGCTGGACACAGCCCCTTGGAGAGGCAGGCACTGTGGTGCAGTGTGCTGATCTGCCATCTGAGGGCCCGTGTCCAGTGTCAGAGCGCTGGTTCAAGTCCCAGCTCTCTGCTCTGCACTCAGCTCCCCAGCCATGCGCCGGGAAAGCAGCAGAGGACAGCCCAGTGCTTAGGTCCCTGCTGCCCATGTGGGCAACCTGGTGGAGGGGCTTGTCCCTCGCTTAGGTCCAGCCCAGTCCTGGATGCTGTAAGCCTTTGGGGAGTGAGCCGGCACATGAAAGATCTCTCTCACTCTCTCTCTTTCAAATAAAAAGATCTCTCTCACTCTCTCTCTTTCAAATAAATAAGTCAATATTCAAAAACAAATCAGAGAAGTCACATCCATAGCTTCAGCCTGCTCTCTCGGGCTGTCAGGAGCCCCCTTCCTCAGTGAGCGCCAGGACAGGGGCGCTGTGCGGCTGCACACAGTAGGAGCTTTCTCCATTGGCAGCAGCTGGGTGGTGGCCCAGCAGGTCAGGCCAGCTCAGAGCCACAGGCTGGGGCCGGGTCACAGCCACCAGGGTCCTGGGGCTCTGGCAACCAAGGCCATACAGTCCTGCTGGGCTGAGGGAAGGCAGGACAGGAGCCACAGCCCACTTCCACCACCCCGCTCAGGCAGGGCCACATGCTCCCTCACCCTGGGGTGCCCCAGCCTGCACCAGCCCCCACCCGGCTGTCACACCCCGGCCAGCGGGAGCAGGAACCTTGGCCCAGTGCCAGTGCTGGCCCTGGTCCAGCCCTGCCCTATCCTGCCAGCGGCCCCCGCAGTGTCAGTTTCTCAACCCTGGAGCCTGGGTGGGGTGTGTGATCCACGGGGGCGGGCGGGGCCTGAAGAGGCAGGCCCAGGGCCTGGGAAGGTGGGGGGGATGATGGAGAAAGGAGCTGATAAGGTAGCAGGTGTCGCCTCAGGCACCCACAGAGACCGTGGCAGAAGGCCACGGTGGAAGCAGGGGAGAAGCCCAAGGGACAGAAGGCCATGGTTGTAGTAGCTAGGCAGACAGAAGCCCGCAGGTGGGCACTCAGATGCCTCTCAGGCCCTTCTGGGGGCCCCAGAAACTTAGTCCCAGCATTCCTGGGAAGTCCCAGCTGCAGGGTGGTGAAGTGTCCTTAGCCCTTGGCAGGACAGGGCGGGGCTGGATGTGGCCCGGGGACCCTGGATCTGTGTGGGGAGGGAGGTCCCAGGATGAGCTGGGTTTGGGGGGCACCTGCTTGTGGGTTCTGATCTTGAAGCAGGGCAGCCTTGGAAGAACCTGGCCGTGTGGGAGGCTACCCTCGCGTCCTTCCTCTCCAGCCCTAGGAACAGCCCAGCAGCTGAGCTGGGGTCAGGCCAGCTCATACGGTCCTTGGGGTCAGGGACTTCCTGTGGAAAGACGCCGTCCCCACCTGTTGCCTGGCCACCTGCTGCTCCCTCAGGAAACTCCGGCCCAGCCTCCCTCCCCCGGTCCAGCGCCCTCCCTCATCTGGGGAGCTGGCTACCACAGGTGGGGCTAGTGTCCCCAGCCCAGGCCTGGCATCGGAGCTCAAGTGCCCAGCTGGCCGCGGGTCTGGAGCTGTGTGTCGTTTCCCCAGGGGCCACTCTGACCACAGGTTCTTGACAGAGACCCTCCACGCCCCTCCCCCATCCAGGGCAGGTTCCCTGGGGACAGCAGGAGGCTCCGCAAGGAGGTGGCCCTGCTCCTGAGTCCTTCCAGGCCTGTGCAACGGTGGCGGGGCTGTTGGGGACAGAGTGACCCCAGGGGCTGCTGGGGACAGAGTGAGTAGCAAGTTCCAGGCATGCAAATGGCAGTGCCAGGTGTCTGCCGGCCCCCTCTGCATGCTGCTCCCAGGGCCTTCAAAGGCGATGGGCCAAAGAGGGCTGCTCTCCAGTGGGGGCATCCAGCGGGGTCAGAGGGCACACCAGAGGTCCTGGCTAAGGAGAGGGCAGGGGCCATGCTTGCTCAAGTGTGGGTGATGGCTCAGCCTAGAGTGAGGGGGGCCTGGGGAAGGGCTGGTTAGAGCCGGGGAGGGGGAGGTAGGGGCCTGGTGGGGGGCTGCCGCGGGCTCCTCTCCCAGGGCCAGTCACTGGCCCCTTGCTGTCTGTCCAGGGTGGTCAGGATGGGGGTGGGGCAGAAATGTCGGTCTTGCAGGTCTGAGAACTGGGGCTTCCAGAAGCCCCTGGAGCCCCAGGGGACGCTGCCCTCCAAGCCCTGTCCTCGTCCCCGCCCCTGGGGGCGGGGCGCAGCTGCCCCTCTCTGGTTCCCACGTTCCCAGCCCACCGTGGCAGGTGTTTTTACCCACCTGTGACCACGGGAGCCCTGGGGACACCACCACCCCCGCCCCACCACCCCTCCAAAAAGCACTGCTGGGAGCCACAGTAGGCTCAGCGAGCCCAGGGCATCCCAGCCGCGGCCGCTGCCACCTGTCAGCAGGAGGCCTGGGCACACCAGCTGGTGGCAGCCCGCAGCCTGGGACTGGGCGTCAGCCCTGACCAAGGCTCCTCTAAGGGCTGCCCCTCGGGGAGAAGGAGCAGGTCAGACCAGACTGCCCCAGCGTCCAGCCCGGAGGCCTCTCCCTGGACCCGCCCCGGTCCTCTGCTGGGCCATGCCGGGTGCCTGGGAGGGCAGCTCTAAAGGCCGAGGCCCAGGCTGGGGGTGAAAGCCTGTGTGTGTGTGTGTGTGTGTGTGTGTGTATGTGTGTCCCAGACACAGGACGCCACCACACACACACACATGCTCACATGTGGACATGCAGGCTTGTATGGGGGCACAGCTGTCCTGGCTCCGGACATGGACGGGGGATGAGGGGATCCTTTGTGCTGCCCCTGCTGCCCTCTGCCAGGGGACCGAGGTGGCCACAGCCCCTGGCCGTCTGCAGGCTGGCATGGGCCTGTACGTGTGGCCCCAGGCTCTCTGCTGCCCTCCTGGACCACACCCACCCCAATTGAAGGGGAGGTATGGAGTGGGGGTGCTCTGGCTCAGTCAGGGGAGGAAGGGGAGACGTCCAGCCAAGCGCCCCAGAAGGTCCTGAGTGGTCATGTCCCTGGAGCCCTAGTCCTGTGGGACCAAGGGCAGTCCTGTGTGGAGACTCCTGTGGCCCTCCCCAAACTAGGGGTGTGGCAGCCCTTACAGGAGCCTTGGTCAGGGTTGATGCCCAGTCCTAGGCTGCAGCCTGCCACCCTGCCACCCTGCCCTATCCCAACCTGTGCCTTAGGTCCCCCATCTGGACCCAAGACTCAGGAGCCACCCCAGGTCCTGTGAGTCTGTGGAGGGGGCCGAGGTGACCCAGGCCCACATGTGCCCACCTTCTGGGGCCAGGGTGCTGTCCTCTGGGCCCACGTCCAGCCGGAGCCAAGGCCCATCATGGTGGGGGGAGGGGCTCCACCGCCCCGTCCCCGCAGCAGCGGGAACGGCTCCAAGCTGAGGGCTCCCAGCCTGTCTGGACTCATCCCAGTGCTGGAACCCTCAGACCCTGCCCTGCCCATGGGGCCTGGGCGGGGCGGGGGGCACTGCCAGCAGCGGGAGGGCTCTGACCCTGGCGTGGGCTGAAACTGTGAGTTTCGGGCGCAGGCGGGGCGCAGGAGCTGGTCTCCCACCTCGGCGTTGGGTGGCCCCAATGATCTCCCTCTGAAGTCATCCCTCTCTCGGGGGACCAGGGAGCTGTCCGAGAGGCTGCTGTCTGCCTCAGCGTCCCCGTGTCTGCCCACGGCTCTGCTCCGTGCACCTTCACCCGAGGCAGGGGAGACCCATGCGGCCGGCTGGGGTGCCCGGGCCATGCCAGGCAGCATCCACAGTCTCTCCCAGCCTCTCTTTCCTCAGACCCAGGGTGGTTCCTGCAGCCTTGCTGGCGGGGACTGCATGAGGGCCTCCCAGCCTGGGCTGGCAGTGGGCAAGGACCCCAGGGGCTATGTGCGGCCCCACCAGGAGATGGGGTGTCCAGGGACACTTCCTGGCCCACACAGTTTGCCATACCTGCCTCTTCACTTGCAGGTTCAACAGCAGGTGTGCAGCTCCTGGGGCCTGGAGCTATGTCTGTGCTCCTCAAGGAAAGGGTGGTCTGCAGTGAGGCCTCGCTCGCTTGCTCTTGGGGGAGTTTTGGCCCAACAGTGCATGGTATGGGCTTCTGGACGCTCCACGGTGCTGCGCCCGCTGAGGCACCACCAGCTCTGTACTACCTGCTCTCTGCATCTCGGTGAGAAGCGGTGCCACCTACCCGTAGAATGGCTGCCTGGTGTGGGTGAGGGTTACAGAAAGCCTGGCGGCGAGAGCCCGTGGCTCCACGCACGGGGACCCACACTGTGCTCACATTGTGCCCAGGGTGAGTTGAGGGACCTGCTCATACTGACCCTAACCCTAACCCGGCCCAGGAGTGTTGGGCAGATGTGTGTGATCCATACCATCATATTCCCTCTGTTGGGGAAAGGGACGGCCTGTGTCGCCGGCACATGCTCCTGCGCTGGATGCCAGCTCCTTGGCAGACAACGGATTCAAACCCTTCTAAGCACAACACCACATCCAACTCTTGGCTGACTCTCCATTCCTGAGCTGTCTGCTGACCTGGGCATTTCCTGTTCTTGCCCGGGCTTTGGCCTTCCCTGGTGGAAAGGGCACTTTGCCTGCAGGAGTCCTGGGGGGCAGTAGGCCCCTCCCTCAGCCAGTCCCTTAGGGGGGAACTCTGGGTGTTAGACCCACAGACCCTGCCCGCAGGACTGGGCAGCTGGCAGAGCAGGAGGGCAGCGGAGAACGCCCAGGGCCCAGGGGAGGAGGGGGCGGCACCCCAGGCTGAGGGAGGCTAGCCCCTGGGGAGGGGAACTGGGTGTAAGGACAGAGACCCTCAGCTTTGGTGTGAAGCCCAGGAGGGTCTTTGTGTGTGTCTACTTCCTGGATTTGAGAGGCGAGAGGCAGGGAGGGGTATCTGAGCTGCGTCCTGCCCCAGTGGCCTGTGCGGGACATCAGGAAGCTGGGACTGCAGCCAGGCCTCCCAGGTGAGGAAACCTGGGGCCCCTGACCCACCTGGGGCCCAAACGGGATGGGGACATCCCTGTGGGGTGTGGACAGCCCAGGCAGCCCAACACCCCCACCCTCTCCTAAGATGTATTTGTTTGAAACACAGAGCGATTTTCCATCTGCCTGACCGCTCCCCCCCATGCTGCCAACAGGTGGGCAGGGGCTGGTCTGACGCCGAGAGCTCCATCTGGATTCCCTGTGTGGGTGCAGGGGCCAAGCTCTCAGCCCGGCTTCCCAGGTGCAGGGGGAGCTGGATGGGCGCCAGGACGGGATGCAGGCGCCCCGCCGCGGCACGCTGGCTCGAGTCCAGCATGATCTCACCTCGGCATCTTTAATTGCATCGAAAAAAGATCCCGTTTCCAAGTAAGGTCATGTTCCGAGGCTCTCAGGGGATGGGACTCTGGGGGAGCCCTCCCTCACCTGGCTGTGGGGCCCTAGGGCTCTGCCGGGCCTGGTACCCAGAAAGTCCTGGACCCCCCAATCTGTAGGGGCTGAGAACTCGCCCCAAGCCCTGCAGCCTCTCTCTGGCCCCGTCCAGACACCTGCAGTGTCAGATGGTGCTGGCAGAGCAGGGGGTGTGGCCCCTGGCGATGGGCAGACTGAGGCACAGGGGGCTGTGTGCTGGGGTCTCAGACGCCCACCCACCTCGAGCAGAGAGCTACCATGTCCTTTCCCAGCCCTCTGAGCTCCCAACATGCCCCTAATGAAGAGGGCTGCTGAGGTTCTGGGGAGTTTATCACCCAGCCACCACAGCCACTCCCAGTTGCCCTTACAAGTTCAAGGCTCAGAAATGAACTTGTGGCTCCTAGCTCTTGGGTCAGCTGCTCCCAACAGCCCCAGCCCTGGGAGCAGTGGCTCAGGACCCCACAGAGATGGGGGTCCCTGGAGCTGGGACCTTGCTGTCCCTGGAGCCATGTGCCGTCTGCTCCTGCCACTCCTTCAGGTGGCAGGAGGGGTCAGCATTGTGCCCACTGCCAGGGACCACAGGAGGAGCATTCCAGCAGCAAAGGGGCCCTCCGGCCAGTACCGGTACAGCCCTTCCAGGGCCTGCCTAGCCCTGGGTGCCCCAGGCGTCCTCTGGCCACCGGACAGAGACAGGAGCCCGGGGCACAGCTCCAGAGGCCACCATCCTATCCCACGGTGACCCCAAAACCACAGGAAACAACCAAGACCCACAGGAGACACTTGCGGGGACACCAGCGCCCATGGCAGGCCATGGGGCAGGGACCGGCCAGGGGAGCCTCCTGTTCCTGAGTGCCCGGCGTGGGCAGGTTGCAGGTGGGGGGTATGCGGCTGGCAGGGTGAGGGGACGCATCAGGCAGAGCAGGCAGGTCAGGAACTCGGTGTCCCCACTTCCCGGACACAGAGACCTGGGGCGGGCGGAAGCTTGCCATCGCTGACCTTGGCCTGGGCCCCTTCCGAGGGCTCACAGACTGTCCTCGCCTGGGCATTTCGCCCCAGGTGGCCAGCAGGTGATATGTCTGACGTGAGGGGCAGCAAGGCCAGGTGCACAGGAGGCCGTGACCCAGCCCCAGGGGGGCCGAGCCTGGCTTTACTGGGGGACCAAGGTGGACACGGGAGGAAGCAGCTCCTGGAGGCTGGCTGTAAGTGGAAGGTGGGAGGGGGCGTGCACCCCAGGGGCCCACGCCCCCTCCCAGGGTTCCAGGGGTCCTGGAGGTGGGGTCCAGACCCCGGAGGAAATCCTTGTATTTTTTTCTGAGTGAATGGAAACAAAGGCCTCTTGTTTACTTCCTGGTGCATTGTGGGGGGTGGGAAAGGGGTTGGGAGGGTGCTGCGTTAGCTCTCTCAGCTCGCTCGCCATTGAATTGTCCCCTTTCCGCTCAGCCCGGGCTCCCCGCGCTGCCTGTGGCGCCACGGACGCCTTCCTGAAGCTGCCCAGGGAGGGGGAGGAGGAGGGACCAAAATAAAGCACAACAAAAACAAAGGATCGGCAATAAATAAGCGCCGCGCGGGGCGTGGAGGAGTCTGAGAACCGGGAAGGGGTCTCCCGGGGCACACCTGCCCCGCGGGGGGCGACCCTGGGCGGGGCCAGGACAACCCCGATAAACTGCAGGCTGCCGGATGGGGGTCCCGGGCTGCGGGGCGGCGGGGCCCGGTCTTCCCATGATCTCAGCGGAAGGGCTGGGCCACGGGGGCTGAGGCCCCGGCCCGACGGCGGCGCTGGGGCGAGGGGCGCACGTGGAGCGGCTGCGCCGGGGCGAGGGGCGCACGCGGAGCCTCTGACGTGGGCGCGCTGCCCTGCCTGCCGCGGACAGGGCGCTGGGGACACCAGCCCGGGCAGGCTGCAGCCCCCGCGCCCTGGCCATCCCCGGGGTGGACCTGGCCAGGCTGGCTGCCTGCGCCCGGGTCCCCGCCCCCACCAGCCCCGGGCCCTGGGAACCGGGCGTCCGCCGGCGGCCCCGCCCCAGCGCCGGTTCTCACGGCTCCCACACTCTCCCGCAGACGGCTCCCGCCGGGCTCTCACCCCCAGCGCTGGAAACGCCGACCAGATGTTGGGACTGTCGCGGGGGCGGGGAGGCGCAGAGGAAGTGGCTTCTCCGGGAAGGGGGAGCCGGGCGCCGCTGGAGCGTCTCAGCCTGCGGTGTGGCCAGCGTCATGGAAGCTGAGCCGAGCCCAGGAGTGACCGCCTGGGTGGGCGGACCAAGGACCCTGGGCACCCCCCGAGCAGGGAGCACGTGGGGGCCAGGTCTGCTATCCCTGCACAGACACACAGAATGGCATGTATGTGCACACGGGCACGCTCACTGCAGAACGCACAGACGCAACATGCGACACGCATGCCTTGGCGTGCACACGTGTGCACATACCTGTGCGTGGAACCGCATAAGACAAACATGTGACCAGGGACCCCACACGGGCACACACAGGACACATGGACACTGGTGGACACACGTGTACCCAGACAGGCACACATGTTGGGCGCATGGGCCAGCTGTCCTGGGGGGCGGGGAGCCGCTGACAGGGAGAAGTGCCCTGGGCACCCCCTGCCTGCCCCCAGCTTTTCCAGGCCCCAAGCTGCAGCCCCAGTGGATGCCAGGGCTCCCCGAGGGCCCAGTGCAGGCCCGCTTGGAGGGCGGCGTCCATCCCGCACTGTGGGCCGCCCAGGCCCCACACAGGTGGACCCCGGGGACTTGTTGGGCTGTCTGCATGTGCGTCAGCCCCAGCCCCTGTGCGCTGTGGACCCGGGTCAGGGGTCTTGAGAACAGGCCCCCGGCCCTTGTCTCACATCAACAGCTGTTGCTTCCTGCCTGCCCACCTGCAGCCCCCAGGGTGTGGGGGCGGGGCCTGAGCACACAGCCCTGGCCTGCACTCTCTGGGTGGTGGGCCTCTGCAATGCCGCGACATGCCCCACCAACCACCCCATCCACGCAGCCCTGGGCCGTGGGCCGTGGCCTCAGGACCTGCAGAGCCCCCTTAGCACTTGGACCCCAGCCACCCAGGTCACGCCCCCTACCCTCCCGACCTCACCCCCCCTTCAGCAGAGCCTGGCTCACCAGCCTGCCCTGTCAGGAAGGCAGGAAGGACAGCAAAGAATTCCGAAGGAGATGGGGGAGGGGCTGGGGCCTCCCTGCTGCTCCTCCCCGCCCCCACGCATAGGTGGGGGGACACTCACTCCCAGTCACTGTTGGGGTGCTGGTGCTGCAGGAGGGAGCAGCCTCCATTCTTGTCTCACACGAAAGAAGAATTTTCATACAAACTCTAATTTCAAAGCAAGATTTATTTGAAGAGAAAAGTGACTCCTACCCTAAAGATGGGAGGGGTCTCCAAGGGAGGAGAGCCCCTAACACAACAGCCTCTGGCTGGGGGACAGGGTGCTGAGGGCTATTGGACCCTAGGGACGCCAATGGGGACCAGGCTGTCACTTTGAAAGCGTCCACTGCCCTGCTCTGGGCCCTACAACCTGCTGGCCTCAGGGTCCCACTGCCCTCAAGCTGTGACATCCTCCCACCAGGGCACTGGCCTGACATGGCACAGCTTGGTTCCTCCCCCAGCGCCCAACACCTGTGCCAGGGCCATCCCGGGCGCTGTGGCCGTGCTCAGGTGTCTCTAGTGGGTCAGCTGGGGAGGCGGTGGGATACTGTCCCAACCATGGCGTGGTTAGGCGGAAGCCGGAGTGCTGAGGGCCAGGGGCTGGCAGAAGGTGGCCAGAGTGTCTGCTGTGCTTGGGGAGGCTGGAGGGCCCAGAGCAGGCCAGTGGACAGCAGTGGCCATAGTCTGGCAGGCTGGTGCCCAGAAAGGAGACACCTCCCATGGGCCTGGGGCCTGGGAAGCCTGTGGCAGGTGCGTCCGCAGCCCAGAGGCCCAGCCAGCAACAGGCTAGGGTTTCCAAAGGGAGCCGATGCTAGCGCCAATGCCAGGCCCACCTGGTCCTGCTCCCAGGGTGCCACAAAAATGTCCTTTTGTTGGCAGAACAAAGCAGCTTTGAGGCAGGCCCTTATCTTGCCCGTGGTGAGGGGACACCAGAGAGCCAGTGGCCAGCCTGTGGGCTGTCCCCTCCCCAAGCCTACAGAGGCAGAGAAAGCTGTGGGTGCCTCTGCATGAGCTCCTGAGGGTGCTGCCGGCTCCTCATGGGGCCCAGGTGTGCACAAAGGTGGGCACGTGCCAACACAGCAGCCAGACATACAGGTGTGAGGCGGTGGACTTCCTGTGGTCAGGTGCCGTGTGGTTGAAGACTGTTAACCCTTATGCTAGGCTTGGGCTTTCTGCAGACCAAGGCCTCAGTGGGACAATACCTCGAGGTCAAAGCCTGAGCGGTGTGGCATAAGTGTGTGCCAGGGGCTCAGAGAGCCCTGTGCCCCCCTGCTTTAGCAGTGCCCCCTTAGGCCTCTGCAGCAGGGGATACCCTGAGGAGATTCTCCAGTGCAGAGGCACGGCTGTCCAGCAGGCCAGGCTCACCCCTGCAGGTGGAGGGACAAGGTGCAGGGAAGATTGGGGCTGAGGCTGGAGCCAAGGCCACAGGGACACGGCTGGAGCTAAGGCTGGAGCCAAGGCCACTGGGATGCTGGAGCCAAGTCCATGGGGACATGGCTGGAGCTAAGGCTGGAGCCAAGGCCATGGGGATGCAGCTGGGGTGGAGCCAAGGCCACGGGGATGTTGGAGCCAAGGCCATGGGGACACGGCTGGGGCTGGTCCTTGCGGGGCCCTGTGAGGGGGACCCCAAGTAGCCTGAGCCCAGCTGGAGACTGGCCGGGAGGTCGCTGGGCAAGAGATGGAAAACGCCCTGAGACCCTAGTCTACACCCCTGGGACCCCTGAGGGTCCCCACCCCAGCTTGCCCAGCACTCCTGGGTCCCTGCCCACAAGCCGCCCCTCATGGTGTGACCCTGTTGCAGGGAGCCGGTTTGGGTGCCCACTGCCCCGCTGCCTGCTCAGCTTACTGCTGATGTATCCGCAAGGGCAGTGGCGGCTCAGGTCCCCGGGCTCCTGCTGTTCAGGCAGAGCAGGACCGGCTCCTGCTGTTCAGGCAGAGCAGGACCGGCTCCTGCATGGCCCAGCCCGGCTGCTGCGCGTGTACACAGTGAGCAGCAGGTGGAAGATTCTCTCTCTCTCTCTCTCTGACTCTATCACTCTGCCTTTTAAGTAGATAAATTCTACACGATAAAAATATATCAGTCACAATGCCCAACTCTTCCTCCTCCTTAGCGAGAAAATTCTAGAAATGTTCCTGTCTGTCAAAGACAGCAAGGGACCTGGTGTCCTCCAGGGCCTGGTAACACAAACAGGTAAGCCACAGGAAGGCAGGGCCAGAGCGGTCCTTCCTGGCAGGTGACGGCAGCCGGAGCTGAGGAAAGCCAGGGGCAGGTGGGGGCAGGCGGGAAGGCAGGACCACGGTCACGCTGTGTGTGCAAAGACGGTCGCCGTTGGTGCTGGCGAAGCAGATAGGAACCAACAAAACAGTACAGCAGCCAGAGGCAGAACCGGGCAGGAGCGCCGGTGCAGGTGCCCAGGCAGCCGGAGAGCGTGAGGCCCCACCCGCTGCTCACCCCTGGAGGCTGCACTGCCCACCGGGGCAGGACTTGGCCGGGCTGGGCAGGAGGCTCACACCTGCCGCCTGCAACCCTGCAGCCATGGTGAGGCTCTGAGGCCTGTGGGTGTGTTGCTGCCAGGGCTGCCCTGGGGTGGGGCCTGCAGAAGCTCTCCTGGGCCATTCTCAGAGGCCTTGCTGGGAGACCAGCAGGAAGGGGAGTAGATATGTGGGGTGGGCAGCCTCCCACTTGCTCAGGCTGAAGGGGGGGTGAGAACGGGTCACTTCTCAGCTCCTGCAACCCTGTTGTGTTGGCAGGCTGTAGTCAGCCTCGAGCCAGGGACCCTCCAGCTGGGCAGGTGGGCCATGCTGGCTGGACCAGGCTCAGACTCACAGGCCCAGTGCGAGGCCCCGGAGCCCGCCCCCTCCCCCACAGAGGAAGTTCCCAGGATCTGAGCTTGGACGGGGTCGGGCCAGGCAGCCCCTCGGTCCCTCTGGGGAAAGCCTGGGCCCCTCATCAGCATCTCATTTGCATGGCAGGCAGCAGGAGCTGAGGCCTGGCTGGGGTCCCTGCTGCCCCCCCCAAGCAGAAGACAATGTGGAGGGGAGGCTGGGGGACATTGTGAAGGAGGCCCCAGAGTGTGAGCGGGGCTCAGACATTCCAGGAATGCCACAGCCAGGCTCCCAGCGCCTGTCACTCAGGCCTGTCAGGGGCCACTGTGGGCAGGAGGAGGGGCCTGCACTGTACCTCTTGGGCAAGCTGGGCAGGCCTGATACCCCAAGTGGGATGAGGGGGCCCACCCAGGAGCCAGGGAGGCTTCCAGTCCACCCCCAGGGGCTGTGGAGGAGACCGTGGCATGGATAGGCCAAGCAGGCACTGTGCCCTGCCAGCCCCGGGAGGCCTGGGTGGTCCTGCTGGCTCCCCTGACCAGCAGGCAGAGAGGGGCTCCCTGGTGGAGGTGAGTGAGAGCCGGCCAAGGGGAGAAGGTGCAGTGCTAGGAAGGCCAAGATATCACAGTGAGGATGGGGCAACTGAGGCACCAAGCTGGCAGGGTTGCCAATAAGGGGGTGGGGCTTATCCAGGGCAAGATTGAGAAGGAGATGCCAGGCCCCTGGTCCAGCTGGGCTGAGGGCAAGGGGCAGGGGCCCCGAGCTGATGGCAGGCAGCTGAGGAGCCTGCCAGCCTGGCCACGGGGGGCTTGGGAAGAACGCAGTCATGAGACCCAAATGGCCATGAGCCCATGCAGGGTGGAAGAGCTGGCCTCTGCAGCCCAGCACCCCTTACCTTCCGAATCCCTCTTCTGCGCACCAAAGCCAGGGCCACTCCTCTCAATCCCTGGTCAGGTTAGAGGCCCCCGGAGGCCTGGACAGCTGTGCTGGAGCCCCTCAGGCAGCGGGAGAGCGTGAGGCCCCATCAATTGCTCACTCCTGGAAACTGCACTGCCCAGCTCTGAGAGCCAGCTGAGCCCAGAGGGGTAGGCTCTGTGTCACTCCCACGGGAGGGGGCAGCTTAGAAGGTGGTCAACAGTCCTGCAGTGAACCTGGCCTGCAGGGTGCGGTGCCAGGTCTCCCGGGGCCTTGGACTGGGACCTCAGGGCAGCCTTGTGGGCACCTGCACCTGCTGGGAGGGGGAGGCAGGGTCTGAGTGCTGGAGAGGGGCCCAGAGCAGTCCGGGCTCCCACCCCACCTTCTGCTGGGCACAGGCTCGGCTCCCCAGCCCCGGCTGGATTCTGGGCAGCCAGAAGGGTGACCAGGAGGAAGAGGTGGCCAGGACCACAGAGGTGAGTAGCTGCAGGCTGCCAGCCACCCGGATATGGGATGCCCGAGTGAAGCCCTTTCCCGCAGACCTGGGCTGTAGAGGTGCCACAGCTGTCTGGCAGCCAGAGACCCCTGGGCCAGGGGAGTCCTGCCCCTGGGAGTGTCTGCTCAGCTGGCTGCCCCTGGCGTGGAGGGCCCAGGCCCAGCAGTGCTGCAGGTCCCTATCTGCCCCTGTCCAGCAGGCCACTGCTCCCAGGCTGTGTCACAGCGCTGCCACGCTCTAGTCCCTTGCTCTCTGCTTGGCCACCCGTGCCCAGCGGAGGTCTGCTGGCCTCAGCCGGCCCACACCAGCCCTGGGGAGAAGCAGCAGCTACTGCAGACTGAGCCAGCGTTTGGGGGGGACTGGAGCCCATGCTGCGGGTGTGGCTGAGGGTGCACCTGCAGGCATGGGAGTCCCGGGCACGGGGAGGGGACACAGTGGGTTTCTTGGGCCCATGGCAGCGTGGGCTAGGGGCCAGGGTGGAGGGCTCTCGCTCCCCTGGGGGCTGGCCGAGGGTTCAAGCCTGCTGCCTCCTGCGAGTCCTCAGCCGAAAGGCCAGCAGGGACACTGTTGTCCCCCGTCTGCGTAGCCGTGGTCCTACCCTGAGCCCAGCTGCCTGCCAAGGGAAGGTGGCGTGTGGGAGCATGGCCCTGTCACCTGCAACGGACACCTGGTTGCCTCCTAGGCCGGCCGCTTCAGGTAAAGCGAAGCAACTGGCATGAGTCTGTCTGCCTCACAGATAAACAAAAATAAACTAAAACTTTAAAAAAGTGTCACTTCCAGCGATGGTTAGCAGGCATTTCCACCCCCACCCCCAGGACTCTGGGCAGGCAGAGCCCTGTAGAAACCAGCCCTGGGGTGTGGGGCAGCTGAGGGCCCAGCCCTGCAAGGTCCCTGGGGCCTCTCGGATCTGACAGCGGCGGCCAGGCTGCTGCAGCCGGGCAGGGCTGGGGTCTGGGCCGGTTCCACTTGGTCCTGCTGCACCTTGTGCCTCAGCTTCCCGGCCTCTTAGCTGGGTGATGCCCTCCCCAAATCCCAAAGATCTGCCACAGCCAGGACTGTGGCACAGCCATTCAGCCCCCCATACTGGTGGCAGGGCCTTGCCAGGCACTTGGGCCATCAGCTGCTGCCCATGGCATGTCTAAAGGAAGCCAGGTGGGGGCCGGGGCAGCACCACACGCAGACACGGTGGCGTGCGACCCCCACATCTCCACCAGGCCAACTGTACCGCCTTGAAAACAGACTGCTTTGAGATGCGCTCAGGCCAGAGCAGTACGGGGTGCTGAGTCATGCTTTGCCCACACAGCTCCCACCTCCAGATTACCCCCTCCCCAGGGGCAGGAGGGGCAAGAGGAGGTGGCAGCGTGGTGGGCACTGGCCACATGTGCCTGCTGCCCCAGCAGGGGTCTTGTCCCTTGTCCCCCATGGAGGCCTGGGTCTCGCCGTGGGATTGGCTAGTGGCTTGCTGGGGGCAGCAGGCTCTGCACTGCGGACGGACAGCCCCGTCCAGCCCTGAGCCAGACCGCACAACCTTCCTGGGTCCCTGTGTCGGCCTGTGTGGAGGGCAGGGCAGAATGGACGGGCCTGTGAGTGGCCCTGGGGCCGCAATGCAGCTGGCTGGGTCCCTGGGGACTTCTGCTGGGCCGGGTGTGGGAACCGCCAGACCCTGGGTAGGGGAGGGGGCGTCTGCAAGGCGAAGCGTCTCCAACCGAGCCCCCACCTCATGGGGGAGGGCAGGTTTCCTGTCAGATCCTCAGCGGGTTCTGCCTCTGGCTGTCCGTGGGGGGACCTCTGTCTGTGAGAGACGAGGGGTCCGGATGTCCATGCTGTGGGGCGTGGGGCAGGGAGGGCTGTCCCCCCCACCCCGTCTGTTTCCCAGGCCTAGCTCTGGGTGGGCTGGAGCCGTGGCAGAGGCTGAAGGGACCGGCCAGCGGCTGGGAGCCAGTGGACAGGGACCTGCAGAAACCACTTCCTGCCTTCCCTGCTGCTGGAGCCCCAGGCCGGCCCCTCAGCTGTCCTCTTTGCTGCAGTCCAGGGTCCAGCCTTGACCTGGTCAGACTCCACTTCCGGCCTCAGCCCCGGGCCTGGTAGGGGAGGCAGTCAGGCTATGGGTCTCCCCCTGCCTCCTCAGGTCCCCGCCTCTCCAGCCGCCCACCAGACCCGTGGAGGAAGGCCCAGTTGTGGGGTCAGCCCTCCGGGTGGCCTGCCATGAGGGAGGTTGTGGGGCCGGGGCTGGTGGCTGGCCCTGGGAGAGCCCGATTCAGGTGCTCACAGCTCTGGTGCTAGGCGGGTGTGGTGTGGGGCAGGGACCCCGGCGACTAAGGCCCTGTGGGCTGGCAGCCTGGCTGGCACCAGCCCCATCTTCCCATCCAAATCCAGAGGGTGAGTGGCATGAGAAGAGGGGAAGAATAAGGTTGGAGGAGGTGAGCAAGTGGCCTGCTGGGGACACAGTGGGGACAGTAGCTGGCCCACTCCCCAGCCCTGGCTTTCCCACTGGGCTTGGCATCCAGCCAAGACCGTTACCGCACCATCTGTCCAGGGGCGGGGCGGGGGAGGAGCCAGGCAAGCTCCTCCCACTCAGAAGGCCTCCATGGTCACCCCGCCTCCTCCACAGCTCTGGCCAGCAGCTGATCCCTGCCCAGGCCAGGCCAGGGTTGGACACCTCCCACAGCCCTGAACCCCGAGTCTGTCAGCCTCTGTGTGTCCTGGGCCTTGGCCATGGCGGGGAGGGGGCCAGGCAGAGGGAGGCATGCCGGGAGTAGACCCTCACCCTGCAGAAGGAACCGTCTTCTCTCTTCTTCCCAAACCAGCAGAAGCTGGGACAGGGGGCTGGCCCTGGGCCCCCCTGCTTTTTCTGAGGTTGCTTCGGGCACCTGGGTGCGGAAACACCTGCTGGCTGGGGCACGTGGGACACAGCACCCACCAGGCCACCTCCCTGCAGAGCCTGCCCCACCTCCTGCGGTGGCTAGGCCGCCCCAGCTGGCTCTGGTGGAAGGAGGTATGCTCAGGGACGGGGGCTCGGGGTCCTGCCGTGGTGGCCTGGAGAGGAAGGGGTGGACACAGCATCTGCTGTGACCGGCTTGGGGCCAAGGCTGACCACATACGTGACCAGGATGGCTCCTGTCTCCCAGCTCACAGGCTCAGCATACCAGTCTCCCGCCTGGGCCCAGGAAAGCCAAGAGGTGGTCAGGACAGGCACCAGAGATGCCCAAACCATGGCTGGCCACCGGAAGTGCTGACTACAAGCCAGGCCCCAGTGATCCCCAGGCCTGTGCCACCCCCAGAATGCCTGAGCTGCGAGTGGCCCTGCCTAGGGCTGCCACCCATGACCCTGACATCGGACAGGCCCTGGTCCCAGATGTGCCTTTGTTTAGGTGATCTTATCTGGGAGCGAAGAGGACTTTTATGTGAAACCAACTCAGCCCACCACTCTGTTACCCAGGACTTGGGCGCCTCCTCTCGCCGCTCCTCCCACACGGCACTAGTTCAAGTCCCGGCTGCTCCACTTGCCGTCCAGCTCCCTGCTGGTGCCCCTGGGAAGGCAGTGGAGGATGGGCTGGGCCCCTGCACCCACGTGGGAGGCCTGGAGGAAGCTCCAAGCTTCAGCCTGGCCCAGCTCTGGCTACTACGATCATTTGGGGAGTGAGCCAGTGGATAGGAGATCCATCTTTCTCTCTATAGATATTACTCTGGATTTCAACTAAATTACATCTTAACAAAGAGAGCGCAAGAAAGAGATCTACCTGCTGACTCGTTCCCCCAGATACTAAGAAGCACCAGGTGGCCCAGATGGGAGCCAGGAGCCCCCCTCATCTCCACTGCTGAGCAAAGAGCTGGCCCCTGCCACGGAGCTGCCTCTGGGACCCCTGCAAGCAAAGCAGAGACGTATCCCAAGCCCGATGTGGCGCTCCAAGCCTGAGGTGGCGCCCTAAGCCTGAGGTGGCGCCCCAAGCCTGAGGTGACCCTGTGGTGGATGCCATCTGGGAGTCAGCTCAGTGACTCTTCAGTGCTGCAGAAACCACGCCATCAGCCCCCGGCCACGCCGGCAGCCCCTGGCCATCCCGGCAGCCCCGGCCACGCCATCAGCCCCTGGCCACGCCGGCAGCACCAGCCACGCCAGCAGCCCCTGGCCATGCCAGCAGCCCCTGGCCATCCCGGCAGCCCCGGCCACGCCATCAGCCCCTGGCCACGCCGGCAGCACCTGGCCATCCCGGCAGCCCCGGCCACGCCATCAGCCCCTGGCCACGCCGGCAGCACCTGGCCATCCCGGCAGCCCCGGCCACGCCATCAGCCCCTGGCCACGCCATCAGCCCCAGCCACACCGACCGCCAAGGAGTAGAGTCTGAAAGCCCAGGGAGGCCATAGCCGCCCACCTGCTCCACAGACAGCAGTCTGAGGAGGGGTCAGGCAAGCTGGGCCGGCTTTGCTCCCAAAGTCACCTCGAGGTGACGGGACCCAAGGGAAGGCTCTTGGCCAGGCCTGGCCTCTGCCAGGATGGGCGGAGTTGGCAGGCTGGGGCAGACAGCTGTGCTCAGGGGCCCCTGCCTGCTGGGCTCTGAGACACGGTCGGCTCTGGGGGTCCCAGCTGCCTCTAGCCACAGCATGGCCACACCAAACAAGCATGGTGTCTCAGGCAGAGGCTGGGAAGGGAGCCGGTCCCTCATGTCCTTCAGGAATGTGATTGAGCCAGGCTGTGAGCAGTGTGGGTAGGCACCGTGCTGCCAGTCACAGGCTAGAGGTACCTGGGGGTCCTCGCTGGGCCCCAGGCGTGCTGTTAGAGAAGCAGGGCAGCTGTCCTGGGAGGCTCCTCCACAGACTGCGTCAGGGTCCCTGTCACTCCCTGCCCGGCCCCACCCACGGGAGCCCAGCTCTGTTCTCAGCTGCGCTCCACGCACCTGCAGTGCCCCCACCCGCAACATTCCACCGGGAGGCCTGGGGTGGTCACACCCCCCAGAGCCCAGCACACAGGGAAGGGGCTCATGGAGAGGTTGGGCCTTTCTAGACGGCACCGCTCCACACCCCTGCCAGGCACTGTCCCTGCTGCTGTCCATTGCCTGGCCCCGTCACCCAGCCCACAGGCCACCTGCCAGCAGCGTCCCCCTGCCCCGCCCAGGGATTGGGCAGGCCCCAGTGCCTACGCTCCCATGAACAGACGGCTGGGCCAGCGGCATCGACGTGACAGAGCGGGCAGATGGGCGGGTGAGTGGAGAGAAAGATGTGTGGACCTGCTGAGCTGCCAACCCGCACTCCCTGCAGGTCCCTGGGGCCAGCTGGCCCACTGCAGCCCCACCCCCTCCAGCCACACACAGCTCCCGGGCTGGGGGTGGGGTACACGGGGGGGCTCAGGACAGAAGATGCTGTCACAGCTCCGCTTGGAACCCAGCCCTGGGGACAGGACAGACCCCTGGGAGATGCCAGGCTGGGGAACCCTGCCCATCCCAGAGTCCCAAGACCCCAAGGAGAGGCCAGGGCAGGACCCTCTGCGCAGCCCCTGCCCCCCACCCCCACCAGCGCTGGGCAGGCGTCCGTCCCTCCCCCTGCTGCCCCGGGATGGTGGTGGTGTCAGGCGACCCCGCCCGGGCCCAGCGGCCACTGGCAGCGCCTTCCTGCGATGTTCCCACGTTCCCTCCGACACTCACAGGCGCCTCTGGGTTTTGGCAAATTTTTTCCGTAGCTGTCAAGGCAAAAAATGGAGAATTCTGGAAGGAGGGCTGGGAGTTCCCCTGCCCCCGGAGACCCGCAAATAACTCGCAGATGTGTGTACCTGCCCTGGGGCCACCCCCATTTCTGGTTTGGGGGGAGCCTGAAGCGCTGGGATGTGTCTGGGGCAAAGTGTCAGGCCCCCAGTGGGGGGAGGGGATCCCAATCTGGGGGTCGGGGGTCTGGCTCCTGGGGGATTCCTGCTGGGGCCCAGGGCTCTGCTTGTGTTCTAGGAAACCCGGTTAGAGTGAAAACGGACCTTAAGATTAAAATGAGTTTTCCAGGTATTCTCAGCCACGGAGAGGAAGGGAGGAAGGGAGAAGGGGAAGGGAAGGAAGGGGGGGAGGACACGAAGGAGGGGCGGGCCTGCCCCCTCCCCCCTCCCCCCTCCCCGTGACTCAGCCCTAAGCAGGCTGAACCCGCCCGCAGCGCAGGGGGCGGGGCCTGGCAGTTTCGTCCCCTGAGGCCCTTTCTTTTTGGAGAAAGTTCTGAGCAGCCGGCAGGGGGCCAGGCTGGAGGGAGGTGTGCCCTCCCACAGGCTCTTTCAGGTGGGTGGGCAGAGCCCCCCACTGCAGCCCGAGCCCACCCAGGGCCCAGCGTCTCCTCCCAGGTGGTGGTGTGGGCTCACTCCCCAGGTTCCCACCTGATCTTGAGTGGAGGTCCTGCACCAGCCTGCCCTGTGCCCACCCTCCCACTGGCACAGCCCCACCCTCACGCCCCTGGTTCCTGGGGATCCTGCTGGCCCACGCGGTAGACCACTGACTCAGACAGCTGCAGGGACTGGGGCTGGAGGGGGCTGCAAAGACCCTTCCTCCACGACCACGCCTGTGTCACCTGCAGCTGGGCTCCCAGGAAAGGCCAGGCGGTGGTCTCCAGCTGGGCCTGCACTGCCCCCGCTCCCCAGCAGCCTCAAAGCCTGCAGGCCCACGGCCGCTCACCTGCTTGGGAGCTGGTACCTGTCTGGGGACTTGCCCGGGCAGCACCCACTCCATCTGTGTGCTGAGAGTACAGGCCCTGCCTTGGACCACTCACCACCCCACCCATGTCCTTCCCTGCCGGAAGTGGACAGACGGAGTCCTGCGCAGGTCCCCACCACACCTGGTGCCGCTGTACCTATGGCCAGGCCCCAGAGGACAGTGGACACCTGGGACACTCACTTTAGCAGAGGACAAAGGCGTGGGGGACAGGGCAGCACGGGCATTCACCTGCCGGGACGTGGCAGGGCCGGCCTTTGGGTGATGTCCAGCAGCTGCAGGTGGCGGCAGACGGGGCTAGGTGTGTGCTGAGGAGGCACAGCGTGCAGGCTCTGGTCCTGCCCTGACTCTGCCTGCGTGTGAGTGCACGTGTGTGGGGCAGGCTCTCTGAGGTCAGCCTGAACCTGTCCTGAGAGGACAGTAGGATGTCAGTCCATGCTCCGCACAGCCCCGGCCACACACCCACCCACTGTGACCTGAGTGTCCCACCGGCTGTGTGCAGCAAGCTCCCAGCAGCCACCCAAGCCACCCCGGACCAACGGCCAGCCCTGGGGCCGCTCGTGGCTGCTTTAGGAGGAAAACAGACAGGAGTTAAAGCCACCAGGTGCCTGGGAATCCGTGGCCTTGGCTCGGGAGACCTGGAGGGCCTGGGCCTGGCTGGGCTGGACGTGGAGGCTGGTGGTCAGGCCCCCGCTGAGTCCTGGCAGCTCTGACTTCCCTGGAGGCTGAGCCCTGCTGCTCAGATTCTGCTAGGGAGCTTGGGCCCTGCTCTCCCTGCACACATGGACACAGGTGGACACACACACATACATGCCACCTGCATATACGATTACATACATCGTCATGTACACACATATACACACATGCACCTGTCTACACAACCCCTGGGTGCACACACACGCTCCGTGGACACCCGTGGGCTGCTGCGCTGTGCTTGGTGGGGGGTCAGCTCTTCCAAGCACGGGCCCCACCCCGGAAGTCACCCCACTGTGTCTGGAACTGATAGGAACTGATAGGAAACGCTCTGCCTCACCCCTCTGCCAGCTAGGGCAGCCTCCCCCAGCAGGGTCAAGGCTCCCAGCCAGTCCGGGGGGCAGGAACTGTCTGCCCTGGCCTCCGAGGAGGAGGCCTTGTCCCTGGACACCTCCTGCTCGAGTTCTGGGCCCCCGTCCCTGCTCTGCACTCAGTATCTCCTGTCCTGGGGGAGCCAAGTAGCCTGCACTCAGGAGGGGCTCTAGGTCCTTGGCGCGATGGAGGCTTGGCCCTGGTTGGTCCTCCCCGCCATCCCCTGGCTCCACGGAGGAGGAGGTGGTGCGGAGACCTCAGGGCCTCAGACCTATAGCTGAGGGTCCAGGCCCTGCTGACCACTGCCTGGTGCTGGGGGCAGGGGCAGACAGGAAAACCTATGCATACCTCCTCCCCTCTGTAACACCTATAGTGCCCCCTGGCACGTGGCTGGGGAGCCACGGTCCCCTGCTGGCTGAGAACGGAGGCTTAGAGGCTTAGTGGACACTGGGAGAGGCTCCTGGCTGTGGCTTCTGGCAGGGCACCCTGCAGGGGAGCAGGCGGGGGGGGGGGCGAGGCTGCGGTCCCCCTCCCCAGGCTGCACGAGCTGTGTGCTGCAGCTCTTCCTTGTATGGAAGCTGCCGGTCCCGGCTGCAGGGTTCTATTACATAAACATGGAGGCTCAGGCGCCTCCTCTCTCGGGCACTGACCCCTAGACGCTGCCCCAGGCTCTGGCTCCCAGAAAGGAGACAAGCCTCCCCCCTTCTCCGGGTACTGCACGCCCTAGGGCCCCTCCCCCGCGCAGCCGCTGCTCCAGCAGGTGCCAGAAGCTCCACTCCGCTGGCCCCCGCAGGACGCAGGTGTGCCAGGAAAGGCAGCAGGTTCAGGTGTGCAGAGCGCCCCCTCCCCACGCCCCCTCAGCCTCCCACACCCGGGACCAGGCGGCGAGTGAAGGCAGCTGGTTCCGGGTCTGCCTTGAACTCTGCTTGCAGAGGGACTCTGGCAGACAACTTAGAGGCCCAGAGCCCCAGAGCGCATAACCCAGCTTGGCACAGGATGCCAACGTCTGGCGCTGCGGGGGAGAAAAGAAATCACCCGGAAGGAGCACGTGGGAGCGGCTGTGCCCGCGGAGCAGGGGGTCTCCCCAGGGCGGGAGGGGTCCCTAGGGCGTGCGGTACTCGGAGATAGGAAGGGAGAGGGCAGCGGGATGCCCCTGGGGTGGGGGCACCAACTACGCCTCACGCGACTCCCTGGCTTTGAGCCCTCCCCGCCCCCGCCGCGCCCCCGTCCCTCAAGGTCAAGTGCTCCGGAAGCCATGGCCGGGGGGTGTCTGGCCTCGACCCTGCGGACGGGTAAACCCGCGGCCACAAGGCTCCCGGGAGCGAAGCACCCGCGCCTGTCCCGGCTACGACTTGCCCCCAGCTCCGCCTCCGGGGGTCACCCAAACTTGGCCTTGGCCGATCCCTCTCCCCACCTCCAAGGGTCCAGAGCCCGGCCCGACAGGGCTAACCCCGCGGTCTCGCGTTCCCCACTACGCCCGCGCTTCCCCAGCTATTGACATGCAAATCGTCCCCAAATGTCGCCCAGCGCGGGGCGAGGGACTGGGCGGATCCTTCCGCAAACTTTTAGGCCGCTGAAAACTTTGGGGCGACAAGCTGTCCCCCAGCGCGGCGCTCCGACGCCCCGCCACGGCCCCCCAGCCCCGCGGGGTCCCCGGCTCCGGGCGCGCGCGCGCCCCCCCGGGCTGCGGAGGCGGAGGCGCGCGCGGGGCGCGCGGGGCTGGGGGCG
Organism: Ochotona princeps; assembly: GCF_030435755.1. Lineage (NCBI taxonomy): Eukaryota > Metazoa > Chordata > Mammalia > Lagomorpha > Ochotonidae > Ochotona > Ochotona princeps. The sequence continues at coordinate 580,319 of NC_080845.1, read as the reverse complement.
CGCGCGGGCGGGGCCGGGGCGGGGCGGCCGGCGGGCCGGCGGGGGCGGAGCGCAGCGCGGCCCGGCGCCTCACTCGTGCCTCGGCCGCGGGCGGGAGAGCAGGGGCGCGGGCGCAGCCGAGGGGCGAGCGGCCCGGACACCGCGGGAGCGAAGGAGCGGGCAGCCGCCGGAGCCGCCCGCTGGACCGTCGTGCGCGCGTGGACGCCCGAGCGCGCAGGAGCCGCCGCCCGGGGCAGCGGGCAGCCGACGGGCAGGCATGCGGCCGCTGCTGGCACCCCTGCTCTGCCTGGCGCTGCTGCCCGGGCTGGCCGCAAGAGGTAGGCGTCCGCGCGTCCCAGCCCGCAGCTACCCGCGCGCTTCGCAAACTTGGCGGTTCGCGAGGCCGAGAGTGGGGATGGACCTGGGCCGTGGCGGGGGTGGGAGAGGGCGGCCCGGACTCTCCTCCTCGCTGCCCGTCGGGGCGTCGCTTCGCCTTCGGAGCCGGGTTCCGGGCCCGGGCGTGGGACACCGGGGGCCCCGTGGGGCTCGTCTCCGGGGCGCGCGGGCGGGCGGCTGCCTACGGCTTTTCGGTTTGAATCGCGTCCCTTTGGCTTCCTGTATGTTTTTTCTCCTTTGCCTGTCGGTCGGCGCCGGGGCGGATGTCAGGGCGCGCGGGACGTGGGGGGTCCGGGGCTGCGCGCCCGCCTCCGCTGCGCCCTCCACCCACGGGGCAGCGCGGGAGAGGGGCCCCCCAACCCGGCCCACGGGCAGTCTGAGGAGGGAGAAGCTGCGATGCCCGGCGGGGCTGGTTCTTGTGGTTCGCTCTTGGGAGTTTGAAGTTTTGGAAACGCGGGGGCGGGAGAGAGGACCGCGGCGCGGGGGGCACTGCTTCCCGCCCGCTCCCGTCGGGGAGCCGCGGGGAATCCGGGGCTGATTAATTCCGGGCGTGAGAATGACCTGTGGGCTCCACGGCCCTGGGTGCCCGGTCCGGCGCAGGGGGTGGGGGCCCGGCTCGTGGATCGCCGCAGCAGCAGGCGCTCGGGGTGGGGGACACACGGGGCTGCCCCTGGAGACGGCCGCCGCCGGCTGAGGTGTTGAGTGTCCGCGGAGGCGGGGCGGTCCCGGGCGCTGTCCCCTGGCCACAATGGGCCGCTCTGATTCCGCGCCCGGCGCTTTGGTCGGCGGGCGGGGCGGCGGGCCAGCAGCTGTTGCATTTTCCCACGAGCGGAGACCCAGTGTTAGCTGCCCCCCCTCCCTGGCCCGCCGTGCCCTCGCAGACAACGCCGGGGCTGGACAGGAGCCCCAGGGCTCCCCGGAATCCCCCGCCCCCGGCTGCGGAAGCGGGAGTGGGAGGGTGCAGAGTTTGGGAGAATAGCTCAGCGGGCCCCTCCCCACCGGAGCGGGAGGGTTCGCCTGCCACCTTGTCCACCTGCTGCCCTGTCCCCATCCCCCGCCCCACTCCTGACTGCAGAACCTGCTCAGGGCACTGAGGCGCCTGGCCGGGGCGGCGAGGGAATGCGTGCCCCCCGTTCGTGCCGCGGAGGGCCATGTAACCCCCTCTCTGATTCCCTCCCAGGCCTGAGATGCTCGCAGCCAGCCGAGAGCTGCTTGAACGGCGGCAGGTGTGAAGTGGCCAATGGCACGGAGGCCTGTGTGTGAGTACGCTGCTGCCCATGGCTGGTGGGACCTGTTGCTTCCGTGGGGAGGGGGCTCCCGCCCCGAGGACTGAACACTGGGCCATTGTCTCCTGGGGCTGGCCCTGGAGGCCGGCGGGCTGGGTCACGTGCTGAGTTTTATTGGACCCCGTCTGGCAATTACTTAATCACCAGCAATTATGCCGCGTGGCCGCTGGAGGTCTGGGTGTTCCTTCGTGGGCAGGGAGAAGGCTCCGCCCCCACCTGGGCAGAGTCACCTGCTGTGGGGTGCAGGGCCTATGCCGGGGAGGGGTTCGCACCCTGGCATTGCAGTCCCTGTCTTCCAGGCCTTGAGGGGGTGGACTGGGCGTTAGTCCTGGAATCCACTGGCCTGCCTGCCAGCCAGCCGGACGGCCTGCCTGCCCAGGGGCCTCGGCCGGCCGGGCGTCCTCCCGTCATGGCTGGCCGGCTGCTGCCCTTCAACTTCAGCTCGTTTCTGATGTGACTCAGGAGGAGGCGTCTGGGCTGCAGGGAGTCCCCTGCCGGGGGCGCCCTCATTCCAACAGCCGGAGGACCCATTGCCTTGGCAACCCCGGGCGCCTCTGGCCTCCCCAGTGCCCGGCCGGTGGGCAGGCCGCCCCGCCCTCTCCACGCTGAAGCCAATTAGACGGCTCTCGAGCGGTCCAGTGGACAAAGCCGGTTGTGTCTTTGTGGGGGCTAATGAATGCACGCTGCTGCTACTTTTTCTCTGCTTTTTGGGGGCCGCCTCTGCTGGTGGTGAGGCCTCGGACGCTTGTTGCCCTAAATCTTGTTTCCTCTCATTCAGAGGCCGACAGCTGGGGTGCAGTGGCAGCGCAGCCACTATTGTTGGAGAGGCGGATTAATGCCGTGCGATTAATTATGCCCTTCCCTGCCTCCCCGCGCCCCGCCACTCACGCGGGCCGCTCTGGGCTGGGAACCTCGGCAGAAGGGGGCCGGGCCGGGAAAGGAGCCCCCGGGCTGTAAGGGTCGGGCTGCAGCGTGCCCACTGGCCCCCTCCTCCCGTCCACACCTGCCGTCGGGTGGTGGGCGCCTTCCGTGCCTCCTTCCCAGAGCTTGCGGCACCTTTGCTGCCCAGCGGGAAGCCTGGCCCGCGGCCCAGTGCGCCCACAGAGGCCTCATTGTGCCCACCCAAGAGCCAATCGGAAGCCAGGACGGAAGTGCTGGCCACAGAGGCTCTCACCCTGGGCAGCCTGGCCTCGGAGGATGTATGTCCAGGACTCACGCTGCCTGCTCCCAAGGCCTGGGATGGTCAGAGAAACCCACCCTGGTCTGGGGTGCTTCTGAGCCCTGCCCATCCCCGTTCTCAGGGTCCCAGCAGGGCAGGTGGGCAGCTGCAGACTGCTGGTCCAGGGTGTGGGAAGCGTGGCTGATGTGGGCCCTCCAGCGCTGAATCATCTCCCCCATCCTGGAGGGAGGGAGGCTTCCCTTGACCACCGCACGGTCAGGCGGCCTCAGGGCTCAGAGGTGGAGAGCGCTGTGGCCGGGAGTGGCTGCATCCTTGGGGTGGGCACGGGCCCGGACAGTGGCAAAACCTGGCAGTCATGGCAGCTGCAGGTGGGGACAGAGGGAGCAGGGTGACCCCCTTGGTTTGGCCATGTTGTCTGGGGCTGGTCATGTGGCGGCGGTGACAGCTAGAAGGGGAGTCGCAGACATGGGGTGACTCCTTGGACCAGCGTCCCAGGCTTGGCTCTTGGTGGGAGAGTGGCTTGTTCAGTGCGTGGTGGCCGCCGGCAGCGAGGCCCTTCTTACCCCGCCTGCAGGGAGCTGTGGCCAGTCGGGGACCTCGGGAGCTGACCCAGAGGATCCTGCAGGATGGGCCCAGGTCAGGGCCAGCTTTAGTCACATGGGCTATGTTACCTGGACGGCTTCTTGCACCCTGCAGTACTGTCATGGCACTGATGCCAAGGCAGCAGAAAGAGAGGTTTTCGTCTGCTGGTTCACTCCACAGCGGCCGGGGCTGAACCAGGCTGAAGCCAGGGGCTCCATGCGTGGCGGGGCCCCCAGCAGCCAGGACTGGGCTGGACCAGGCGCAAGCCAGGGGCTCCATGCGTGGCGGGGCCCCCAGCAGCCAGGACTGGGCTGGTGGGAACGTGTCGTCACTGGTATCCTGCACTCGGACGACTTCGGGGCTAGAGGGGGCTCTAGTGCCTGTCTGACAGGCACCAGCCCTGGGGTGGCACAGCCCCCACCCCCTCACACCGTCACTTCCCGGCTACTGCCGGGCGAGGAAGCGGGGCTGGAGGTGTGGCTTCCCTTTGCAGGCCAGGCGGGAAGTGACGGCCCAAGCGAGGCCCTGTGTCACCTGCCCCGGCAGTTTCCACCGAGTCACCTGCCCGTCCCGTGGGGGCCCCGGGCAGGCACAGTTCCTGTGAGAGGTCGGTGGCAGGCCACCCCCTGTACACTGCACCTGGGCTTGGAGCTGGTGAGAGGCGGGACCCGCTGCCTGGGGCCGGCTCGGGTTCCTCGAAGGAGGGTGCCTCCCAGGGCAGGCCCTGCCTGTTCGCATGGCCTGAGGTTTTCCTGCTGCAAAGTGGCCCTAAGAGGAGGGGTGGGGTGGGAGGTGGCGAGAGGCGGGGGCGGGCTGGGGGGGACTCCAGCTGGTCCTGGCTGGGCCCCTCACCCCGGCAGCCCTGTGGTGGGGGGAGGGGTCTTTCCTGTTTCTTGTCTTGTCTAAAAATAGCTGAAGGATGTGGCTTGGGCGTCTTGAGGGAGACAGCAGCACTGGCCAACGTGGCCTGCCTCCTGGGAGTTCGGCCGGTGCTGCTGGGAGCCAGCTGGGGCTGGTGGGCGTGGTCCATTTTATTCCCAGTTTACAGGTGGGAACGCCGAGGCGTGGGCAGTACCAGCCTCCAGGGTGGGCGGGTCCTTCTGGAGGGTGGGCACACGCAGGCCCAGGTTTAATGAGCAGCTGGCCCTGGGCCCAGTGGGGGTGGAGAGACACCCTGGGCCTCCGGCCCCTTCCAGCTGGGCCTGGCGGGCCCCAGGATGGTCTGCTGGTGACTGGCCTGCCCAGCTGGGCTGGCTGCATCCTGAGCTGCCTGGGGGTTGCAGAGGGGACATCTGTTTCCAGAAAGGCCTGGTCTTCCAGGACCCCCCTGCGCCCAGCGGCTCCCTGAGGACCGAGGATGAGGTGTCAGTCATACCAGGAGACTTGGTGTGTGCACTGCTGAGGGCACCTCAGGTAGGGCTTGGTAACACTGGGCCCACCTTGGCAGCGCTCGGGTCCCCACGTCAGCAGCACTCGGGTCCCCACCTCGGCGGCACTTGGGCGTCCAAGTCCCTGGGGACAGGCTCTTTGGATGTGAGTGTCTGAGGTTCGTCTGGCTGCAGTGTGGAACACACCCTGATTGGGCTGATGTTGGGGTCACCTGAAGCCCTGGGGTGGGCCAGCACGTGTGCAGGTCCCAGGCAGCCAGTGGACATGGGCCCAGGGTGAGGGGTGCTGCACTCCGTGCCCGAGAGGCCACTTTGGGTGTGGGGGACACCTCTGAGGCCCCAACCTCCTGGGTGGATGGGAGGAGCCTTGTTTGTCTCTCGAGCTGGAGGACCCCTAGGTAGCACAGGGGCTGGGGGCCAGCGGGCGCCGCCGGGTCTTGAGGTGTGAGAGCCTGGGCCCGGGGCAGCCCTGCTGTGGGGCTGCCACCTCCCCTCCCCCCCAGCTTCAGGTGCCACTGCCAAAGCCCATGGTCGCTGGAAGCGGGCCGTGGAACCCAGCAGAGAGGGGGCTCGGGTCCTCATTTTCCCTGGTAGCTTTCTGCTTGGCCGATGTTGCCCAGCGGGGACTCGATGCCCACTGCCCCACACTGCCCACTCCCACCCCCATTCCAGCCTTTGGGCCTCCCTCTGCCTCACTTCCTCCTCCAGTGGTGGCGGGGAGGGCTGTGTGTTAGGGCGGCTGGGCCTGACCACGGTAGCGCCCTTCCCCTGACACTGGGGTTCAGCTGTGGGGGCAGCCATGCTGGGGCCAGATGGGCAGCTCTGGGCTTCGGGTCAGACCAGCCCCTAGCCCAGTCCTGCCTCTGGGTGCTGCCGTGTGCTGCCATTTTAACTCCGTCAGGGCTCAGTGTGGACATGCTCATGGCCCAGGTGACCCGTCCCTGTACTAGACCTTGCCTGGGGGCTTGTCCGAGCACCCCCACTTGGCACAGCCCTGGGGCCCGCCTGTGAGGTTCTATGCTGCAGCCCCACCCCCTCGAGGGCTAGGAGCCTCTGGCAGGTGCACAGTGTGAGCTGGGCTGGGGTTGAAGGGGGCCATTCCCTACCTTATCTAGCCAGAGAGAAAGAGGGTCTCTGCTAGGATGGGGGTGGGCTTCCAGGAGCTGCAGTGAAACCCCCGCCCCAACACTGCCCAGAGCTGACCTCGTGGCAGCTGTTGGCTGAGGCAGGGAGTGGGTTTCTCCTTGGTCCATCAGTGCCCCCAGTGGCCAGGGTGTGACCATCTGGGGGTGTGTGGGAGGCACTGACTGGTGACCGCAGGTTCCCAGGCCTCCCACCTGGAGCGCTGCCTCCACCCCAGGGTTTCACGTTTCAGCTGATCCTGGGTTAGATCAGATGGTCAGTGCAAACTGCAAGCTTTTCCCATGGACCTGCTGCCCTGCAGGGCCCCCGTGCAGGTGCTGGGTGCTGGGTACCCTGGCCCCGTTTCAGCGAGGGGGACTGAGCTGGAGCTGGCATCCCCGAGTGTCCCCCTCCCAGGGGCGCCGGCCGCTCCCGTGTGTGGAGCGGTGGGGGGGTGGCGGTTGCTGACTGCATTTGTCAGGGTTAAGCACGTCCCATGGTGTGTGCCCTGGGTGCCCATGGGTAGCTGGGGTGCAGGACCCCTCACCACCTTCCAGCCTGCTTGGGGACAGCTGGTTCTGGGGTGCCTCCGACCACGCTGGGCAGGGCTGCCCCCACGCTGCATTCTCCCCTCCACTCCCCACGAGCACTACTGCATTCTCCAGCTGGGCCATTTCCGGGAAGCTACTGGAGCCTGCCCTGCTCCAGGGGCCTCTCAGAGGGGGGTTCCTCGCGTCCCACGGGTGGGGGTGCTGCAGGCATTGTTTCCCTGCGGTGGGAAAGGGGGCTCCCAGTCGGACGAGGACAGGGTCCCCAGCCACCTCCCACACAAAGGGCTTCCCCCAACAGGGAAGGAAGCTGGGCCTTCCTGTCCGTCCTCTTTCCAGCACTTTCTGAGCCACCGAGGATGCAACTGAGGGCAGAGATTGGAGGACAAAGAACAGAGTTCTAAACAAAAAGAGTCATGCCCTGCAGCTCTGGGAAGCCCTGCCCCCTCCCCTCTGCTGCCTCCACATCTGGCTGGCCCCTGCCTCCCGGCCAGCCCTCACCAACGGCCAAGCGAAGCACCAGCCCGGTGGGGGGCAGGCCCAGCAGCGCCTGGCCTTGTGGGCACTCCGGCTGTGTGTACACCTGTCTTCTGTCCCAGGTGGGGAGGCAGCTGGGGGCAGAGAGGGGATACCCGCAGGGGCTTTGCGACTGAACCTCCATCCTCTGCTTCTTCTGGAGAGCCTTTCCTGGGCTCTACCCCGCTGCCCAGTTGCCCTGCCTGTCCTTACGTGGAAGGACCTCAGGTCGTGCAGGGGGTGGCGGGGCCTGGCACCCCTCCCCCATCCCTGCACGTGGCGTGGATTCAGGTGCCGTGGTGGCAGGGGAGGCTTTTAGGAGCAGGAGCCCAAGACCCCCCGACAGCCTGGGGGGGACCCTCCTGGGAGCGGGTGAAGATAACCTGCTTCAGGTTATAGTGTCTACCAGGAAGCTTTGGACCCGTGTGTTGGGGAGATGGACTGGGAGCTGGCAGAGATGGGAGGCCTGGGGAGGGGCCGGCAGGGCAGACATACCTGGACTAGTCGGGGAGGACAGGTGCAGCCGGCTAAGGGCTCATTAAAGCGGGGGCTGCTCCCTCTGGGATGCCGGCTGCCCGGGGTGTGCCCAGCTTCAGTGCTGGGAGCAGCCTGTACCCCCTCCCGAGGTGCCTGTGCTGCGGTTGCGCCGGGTGATGCCCACTGTGCCGTACGGCCTCATGTCCTCGGGGGCTTGCTCCACAGTGATGCCCACCGTGCCATACGGCCTCATGTCCTGGGTGCTTTCTCCACAGTGATGCCCACTGTGCCATAGGGCCTCATGTCCTCGGGGGCTTTCTGCACGGCAGACCTTGGCTCCAGAGCAGGGTGGCACCTGTGTGCCAGGGGTGTCCTACGGCTGCCCCTAAGCAGGTATGCCCCACTTGTGTAGTGCCAGTGCCCCAGGCACACTCGCCAGCCCAGCCCGGCCAGAGCCGGACTCCCATTCTGCTGGGCTGGTGGATTGCCTTGCCCGCCTACCTGCCATGCACCCACAGGAGATGGAGACCAGCAAGTGCCCAGGGGTCCTGCCTTCATCCCCTCAGGATCCCCCAGAGTTCCCTGGGGCCCCTGGGTCCTCCAACTAGAGGTGAACTCCTTGAGGGCAGGTCCTGCCCGCCAGGCGGAGGGGGGGTGAGGGCGTGTCATCTGCCCCCTGGGGATGGCAGATGGCTCTTCTTGGAAAAGAAAACAGAGCAATTTGGAATTAGTCCCGGGTGGAAGGTCAGGCCAGCATCTGCCTCCAGGGCCTTTAGAAATCGCATTTCTGTGGACGCTGGCGGGTGGGGGTGGGGGGACGGCAGTGGGAATGTTGCTGCTGGGACCAGTGGTGAGCAGGCGGAAGAGGCCAGGGCTGTGGACAGCAGACCTGGCGGTCCAAGCACCCTCTGCCACCTGCTGCTCACCTGAGAGGCCGGGCCACCAAGGGCACTGGAAAGGCACAGTGGGTGAGCAGGTGCCCATGGACCCTGAGGAGGGACAGGGGGGCTGGTTGCATGGGGGACTGGGCAGTTCTTGTCGTCTGTCTCGGAGGGAAGTGGTTACTCAGCGCCACCTGGCCAAGGACTTGGTGCAGAGACCCCTGCGGGTCCCTCGGTGCACCTTCCCCAACTGTGTTCAGGGGTCTGTTGAGGCTGTTGAGGCTGCAGTGGGCACTGCCAGGGCAGTGCTGGACTTGGGCCCAGGTGGGAGGGAGATGCGACAGGTGTCTATCCCTGGGCAGTCCCAGCTGTGGAGCCAGGTAGACACTGGCTGGGACTGGAGCAGACTATGGGGGCAGGAATACCCTTCCCGACAGGCCCTGATTTCCTGTGACACATGCGGTTGGCGTCGGTCGCCCTGTGGCAGGCCCTGCTGGGCAGCGTGCCTTCAGTGCGGCATCCCAGAGCCCAGGGTGGCAGTGGAGGACAACAGACCCTCTCAGCCGCCACATTCCCCCATGGAGGAGCGAGCTGCCTCAGCAGGCCGGCTGCCCAGTGCCTGCCCCTCTCGCCGGCATTGGCTGCCGGCCGCCCCAGTGGGAGCAGCTGTCCCACGTCCATCCCCTGGCACACCTGCCCCCGCCGCCTTTGTCTAGGCTGCCGAGTCCTGATTTATGCCCCCTGCCCCCCGGAGTGGTGCAGCCTCTGTGATGGGAAGGCTGCAGGTCCAGGCAGGTCTGGGCAGGGTGTGGGGGGGCAGGGGCTCTGTGTCCCACCACCCTGGGACACCCGGGGAGCACTGTGAGTGGGGCTCTGGGACCTCCTGCTGACCGGTAATGGAGTGGCCCTGGCTGTATGCGGCAGGGTGGGCCTTCCCCCCCTCCCTGGGGCCCCAGCGTGTGTGCCGGGAGCCCTGTGTCCTGCCTCCGCCCCCTGCCAACCGCGTCAGCGGCTGGAAAGAGAGAAAGGGCTCTTTCTCCAAGCGGGAACTGTGGCCAGCTCCTGTGCGCGACAATGAGCCATTGATGCGGGCTCCCTGTAACTGGACCTCATGCGCACGGACCCTGTGGGAGAGGCAGGTGGAGGCATGCAGTTCCTGGGGCTGGCCATGCCCGGCGTTCCTTGGGGCTGGGCCCTGTGGGGCATGGGGGTGGGGTGGCGCATTTTTCCAAGCCTGGTTGGTTTGGGACTTTTGGCTTCTCACAGCAGATGGTCAGGCCGAGTGGCCATTTTGTGTCCTCCCTGCCCACCCCACAGCCGTGTGTGCATTTATACACAAAAAACGCCCTCAGTGAAGACAGAAGCCTCCCGGGCTGTGGGCGGAGTCCTGGGGTGCCCTTGGGGAGGGCCAGAGCAAGGGGCACCCAGCAAACCCGGCAGGTTCTCAGGCAGGCAGAGGGGTGGGGGCGGCGTGCCCAGCGCGGGGGCTGCGGGCGCGGCTGGCCGTTCCACCTCATCAGGGTCTCTGCCGTTGGGAAAGTGTCCCTTGCGCCGAGCAGGCCACAGTTTATGGCCCATCCCGTAGACGCAGGGCCAGCAGGTGGCTAAGGGGGCAGCATGGAGGAGCCCGTGAACCCAGGCCTGGACCAGCTTCCCCTCAGTTTCCCCAGCTGTGAAGAGGGCGTGAGCTGTGGCGTCGAGGCCAGACCAGACTGGTAGCCCGGCCGCCCATGGGCTGTGTGGCCACCCTGCCTCACAGCTCCTGGCACACGTGGGATGGTCTCCATTACTCAGTGGTAATCAGGGACTCCGGCAGGAGGTGCTTGGCCCCGGCCTAGCAGGCCCTTCTTCCGGGCTTACCCAGGGGTGAGGACCAAACACCTTCCAGAACCTTCCAGCCCCCAGCCTGACACCCCCAGACGGCAGTCGGCCACTTCACAGGGACAGGATGGGGAGCCTGTGGGCTGCAGGAGCCCTTAGCACCCCCAGGGAGCCCTGCGCGGGGGTCTTGGCCACAGCAGGTGCTGTGCTGGGCTTCACTCACCGCCATGCCTGTCTGCCCACAGCTGCAGCGGGGCCTTCGTGGGCCCTCGGTGCCAGGACCCCAGTCCATGCCTCAGCAGCCCCTGCCGGAATTCAGGCACATGCCACGTGGTGGAGCACGTGGGTGCCGTGGATTACACCTGTACCTGCCCCCTGGGCTTCTCGGGACCCCTGTGCCTGACGCCCCTGGACCATGCCTGCGTCACCAATCCCTGCCGCAACGGGGGTACTTGTGACCTCCTCACGCTGTCTGAATACAAGTGCCGCTGCCCCCCGGGCTGGTCAGGTGAGGGGGTGCGGTGGGGCGGCTCAGTCTGCAGGGCTAGGACAGGTGGGGTGTCCCCAGGCCTGATGCCTGCTGGGAGAGCTGGAGGCAGGGGGTCCCCCAGGTCTGATGCCTGCTGGGAGAGCGTCCCCAGGCCTGGTGCCTGCTGGGAGAGCTGGGGAAGACCTGGGACATGTGTGTCGGCTATGTGTTGCAGGACCCCAGCCTCAGGGTCCCTGCCTCTGCATGTAGACCTGTCCCCGACCCTGGCTTAGGAACAGTTGTAAAGCATGCACTGTTGGGAGTGGGGGAGGGGCCAGGGGCCCAGTCTGCAGCTGCCCCATCCACCTGCTGCTCTGTCCGCCGTGGCTGGGAGGGGTCAGTTCGGCGGTATGACATCTCCCCAGAGCAGGTGCTGGAGGTCACGCCTCGGGTCAGTCCTGAGCTGGCGTCTCCCCAGCGCCCTGGGCTGCCTCTGGGCTCCCCAGGGAGGCCTGAGTCAAAGAGCTGACCCCTGCCCGTCCTCTGTCCACCAGGGAAGTCGTGCCAGCAGGCAGACCCGTGTGCCTCCAACCCTTGTGCCAATGGCGGCCAGTGCTTGCCCTTTGAGGCGTCGTACATCTGCCGCTGCCTGTCCGGCTTCCACGGCCCCACGTGCCGACAGGATGTCAATGAATGTACTCAGACCCCTGGGCTCTGCCGCCATGGGGGCACCTGCCACAACCTGGTTGGCTCCTTCCGCTGTGCCTGCCGCCCCACCCACACCGGCCGCCGCTGCGAGCTGCCCTTTGTGCCCTGCAGCCCCTCACCCTGCCAGAATGGAGGCACCTGTCACCCCACGGGGGATACCACGTATGAATGTGCCTGTCTCCCAGGTAAGCCCACCACCAGGCACACAGCTGGGTGGGTCTATGGGAGTGTGGGGGCACATGCCATGGGGTGCCCGTTGGGAGGAGCCGAGCAGTGGACACCGCTGACGCCCAGCTCCCCCAGCCCGTGCCCACTCAAGGTCAGGGAATGCGGCTGTGACAGTGCCTGTGTCTGAGTAGCCTCTGCCCCATCCACCTGCCCGGGCTTTGCATCTGTGCCCTTCCTGGTGTCATGGGGAGTGCCTGCTGGCCTTGGCAGGCCAAGTGCCCCTCTTTTTGACATAAGTCAGTTTACTGTGGCCCGAAAACTGATGCCAAGGACGGTGACGTGATGGAGGTGTCAGACCCGAGGCTGCCGCAGCGGACTCCCCTCCTCCGGGCAATGGCCATGGATAGCCCCTCTCAGGTTCTGGCTGGCCCTGTCTTAGGGCAGGCCTGTGTAGGCAGAGAGCTGGCCAGGGGCCCTGTAGGCTGTCACATGCTCTCCCCCTCCATTGCCCTGGCCAAGCTTGGGCCACAGGCCAGGGCTAGGCATTACAGTCCCACGCCCCCAGGCTGGAGCGGCAGGGCTGCGTCACACCACCGTCCAGCTTGTGTGTGAGCAGTAGGGCAGCGGGAGGGGCTGAGCAGGTGGGTTCTACGGGGGACAGGTGGGGTTCAAAGGCATTTGGGAAGGGCGTTAATTAGTAACTGGCTGCAGCTTCGGCTGTTGCCAGACGCACCTTGCCTGGTTGATGATTGAACTGGCGAGGGCCGGGGGATTAATGCCTCGCCTTGCGCTGAGAGCTGTGCCGCGGGCCGCGCCCCACAGCTCTGCCGCCAGCAGCCCAAGGCTGCGCCTGGCCCTCCGTGGTCATGCTGGCCAGGGGCCCAGCTTGGGGGGCCCTGGAAGTCCTCCATGTCAGCCCCGGGAAACGGGGTGCCCTATGCCGGCAGCACCCCCTTAGCAGGTGCCCTGGGGAACTTGTAGGGGGAGGTGCCGTGTCTTGGTGGGCTGAGGCTGACGGGGCCCTGGCCCCCGTGCCACAGGCTTCACTGGCCAGAACTGTGAGGGGAATGTGGACGACTGCCCAGCGCACAGCTGCAAGAATGGGGGCGCCTGTGTGGACGGCGTGAACACCTACAACTGCCGCTGCCCGCCCGAATGGACAGGTGGGCCTGGGCACTGGCCTGCTTGGCATGGAGCGGGCGTCTGCTGGTTCCCAGGGCAGCCCGTTCAGCCCAGCTCTGAGGCCAAGCCTGCACAGCTAGACCTCGGGCCCCTCCCAGGGCCCCTCCCTGGAGAGATAATGGGCTGGGGTGGCTCAGACGCCAGACAAGGGCTCTGCTGTGTGTGCGCGCAGAGGAAGGCCTGATGGGGCTCCTGCTGTGGGTGGAGTCAGCCTGGGGGGCTTCCTGGAGGGGCCCTGCGCTCGGTGGGCGTGGAGCTGAGGCTGAGGCAGCGGCGTGTCCCCCGCGGGACTCTCACAGGCCAGTACTGCACGGAGGACGTGGATGAGTGCCAGCTCATGCCCAACGCCTGTCAGAACGGCGGCACCTGCCATAACACCCACGGCGGCTACAGCTGTGTGTGCGTCAACGGCTGGACGGGCGAGGACTGTAGTGAGAACATTGATGACTGTGCCAGCGCCGCCTGCTTCCACGGCGCCACCTGCCACGACCGTGTGGCCTCCTTCTACTGCGAGTGCCCGCACGGCCGCACCGGTGAGCACCCGGTGCGGGCGGCGTGGCCCCAGCTGGGCCTTTTGGGGCCATGGGGGGAGACTCCTCCCAGGTGCGGGTCCCAGGTGCGCCAATCGCCGCCTCTGCCCCCAGGTCTGCTTTGCCACCTGAACGATGCCTGTATCAGTAACCCCTGCAATGAGGGTTCCAACTGCGACACGAACCCTGTCAACGGCAAAGCCATCTGCACCTGCCCCTCGGGGTACACGGGGCCGGCCTGCAGCCAGGACGTGGACGAGTGTGCCCTGGGTAGGTGCTGGCGCAGCCCTGGGGCCCGGTGCGGGCGGCAAGGGATGTGAGCCCCAGGCGGCCCCTGACCTGTGTCATCGTCGCCCTGTCCTCCAGGCGCCAACCCCTGTGAGCACGCGGGCAGGTGCATCAATACCCTGGGCTCGTTCGAATGCCAGTGCCTGCAGGGCTACACGGGCCCCCGCTGCGAGCTGGACGTCAATGAGTGTGTGTCCAACCCCTGTCAGAACGATGCCACCTGCCTGGACCAGATCGGGGAGTTCCAGTGTATCTGCATGCCAGGTGCGCTGCCTGGGGCGGGGCAGTTCTGGGAGCCCCTTCCCGCCTCTGCATGCCAGGGGCTGCTGGGGCCAGGGGCAGGGCCGGGGCAGGGTGCCGGGGCCAGACGGGCTGGGGCACTGCTGGGGCAGGGGCGGGGCTGTGCTGCAGCCCCCTCCCTGCCCTGCCTCCAGGCTGACCACCTGGCTGTCCCCACTGCAGGCTACGAGGGCGTGTACTGTGAGGTCAACACGGACGAGTGTGCCAGCAGCCCCTGCTTACACAACGGCCGCTGCCTGGACAAGACCAACGAGTTCCTGTGCGAGTGTCCTACAGGTGAGCCTCCGCTGGGGGCCGATGGGGGCTTTACCTGCCCTGTGCCCAAGGGGCAGGGCCGGGCCTGACAGGAGCAGTGGGCCCAGGCCTCGCTGCATGTGCTGGCAGGGGGAGCCTGGGGGGCGGGCGGCCCTGTGTCCCCCAAGCCTAGCAGCCAGGGGAGGCAAGGATCAAGTTGGCACTGAACCTGTGTGGGCATGAAGGCAGCCAGGGAGGCCTGGGAAGGGGGTCGGGGGCCTGAGGTAGCCGTGGCCACGAGCAGCTGCTTTGGGAGCAGGGCCCAAGGCAGCAGTAACGAGACCCTCTCCAATCACAGGTTTCAACGGGCACCTATGCCAGTATGATGTGGATGAGTGTGCCAGCACGCCCTGCAGGAACGGCGCCAAGTGCCTGGATGGGCCCAACACCTACACCTGCGTGTGTGCCGAAGGTGCGGGCTGGGTGGGTGGCATGCGGGCCTCCCTCTGCGTCCACCCTGGCTGGGGTGCCCTTCCCATCCCCTGCAGTGGGCAGGTGTTACCTGGGCCCAGCCAGCAGTCCCCGACCGCTCCTGTGTCCACCCAGGCTACACAGGGACCCACTGCGAGGTGGACATCGACGAGTGTGTCCCTGACCCCTGTCACTATGGCACCTGCAAGGATGGTGTGGCCACCTTCACCTGCCTGTGCCAGCCCGGCTACACTGGCCACCACTGTGAAACCAACATCAATGAGTGCTACAGCCAGCCCTGCCGCCACGGAGGCACCTGCCAGGACCGAGACAATGCCTACTTCTGCTTCTGCCTCAAGGGGACCACAGGTGTTGGGCAGGGCAGGGCAGGACCTGGCTGGCAGGGGCGGGGCCTGGATGGCAGGAGGTGGAGCCTTGCTGGCAGGGGGCAGGGCCTAGGCAGGAGAGGGCCTGGTTGGTGGGGTGGGTAGGGGTGGGGCCTCACTGGCAGGGGGCGGGGCCTGGATGGCAGGAGGTGCACCCTTACATTGGGCAGGAGAGGGCCTGGCTGGGGGCGGGGCCTGGATGACATGAGGTGGAGCCTTGCTTTCATGGGCGGGGCCTGGCTGGCAGGGGGCGGGCCTCGCTGGCAGGGGCGGGACTTGGGCAGGGGTCCGGGTGGCCCTGTGAGGCTCAGGAGCTGATGGTTTCACCTCCCCTCCCCAGGTCCCAACTGTGAGATCAACCTAGATGACTGTGCCAGCAATCCCTGTGACTCGGGCACCTGCCTGGACAAGATTGATGGCTACGAGTGTGCTTGTGAGCCGGGCTACACAGGTGAGCTGGGCAGCAGGAGGCCATGCTGCCCGCTGGGACCACCTGCATGCAGCAGAGTCCCAGGCAGGGTGGTCCCCGTCCCTGGCCATCCCTCCAGCTCGGGCCAGGCTCCTGTATCCGGGCTGTCACTGGGCAGACAGCTGCGGGGGGGAGGGTTGGCCGTCATGGGTGAGGGCAGTGCCAGGCCAGGGGAGTGGGCAGGGGGCTGCGGGTGGCCACATGTGGTGCTGAGTCCCCAGCCCTGCCCACCTGCCCACAGGCAGCCTGTGCAACATCAACATTGACGAGTGTGCCAGCAGCCCGTGCCGTAACGGTGGTACCTGTGAGGATGGCATCAATGCCTTCACCTGCCGTTGCCCCGAGGGCTACCACGACCCCACCTGCCTGTCCGAGGTTAATGAGTGCAACAGCAGCCCCTGTGTCCACGGGGTTTGCAAGGACAGCCTGAACGGGTATGGTGTGGGGAGGGCAGGCGCTCCCTGGCAGGGTGGCCCCCCAGCCCCGCCCCTCGCAGTGGCCCTGGGTGCCCGAGGGTCCTGGCACAGACCACCCCCCGGGTCCAGGGTCCATGTTGGGGATGGGTGGAGCTACCTGGCTCTGGACCTCATGTCACTGCCCTGCACCGCTGGCATCCCAGTGTGGGTACAGTTGCCGGTGTGAGCCCGTAGACGCCGCTGGTTGTGGCCAGGGCTGCCCAGGCCCCAGGCTGCGTCTGACCTGCAGTGTGACCATCCTCCCAGATACATGTGTGACTGTGCCCCCGGCTGGAGTGGGACCAACTGTGATGTCAACAACAACGAGTGTGAATCCAACCCCTGTGTCAACGGTGGCACCTGCAGGGACATGACCAGTGGCTACGTGTGCACCTGCCGGGAGGGCTTCAGTGGTGAGTGCCAGGGCGAGCTTAGGGGCAGCTGGTGGCCTTGCGACTCCCAAGTACCTGCTGACCGCCAGCCCTCTCTGTCCAGGCTCCAACTGCCAGACCAATATCAACGAGTGTGCGTCCAACCCCTGCCTGAACCAGGGCACGTGCATTGACGACGTGGCTGGCTACAAGTGCAACTGCCCGCTGCCTTACACGGGTGAGGCCTTGGGCTGCTGCGGGGACTGTCCTCCCACTAGGCTCTGTGCTGACTCTAAGGCAGTTCTGGAAGGTTCTGTCCCTGAGAGGCAGCCCCCTCCCCGGAATCAGGGCTGTGGTCGGGATGGAGAAAGAGAAAGATGCGCAGCAGAAGGTCCTCCCAGGGTCCCCTGCGCCTTATCTGGCAAACCTGCCTGGGGCGGGCAGGCGGGCCTGAGGGATCCCTTTGACCAGCGGGTGGAGGGGCGCTCTTTGTGTGGGCAAACAAGGAGCTCTATGTTCCCAGGCGGCAGGGGCGGGGCCGTCTCCCTGGGCTCCACAGGGGTCGCGGGAAACGCTCTCTGAGATTTGCAAAGACAAAACCCCCAGGTCTGTGGTGCACGCCTGGGCTTGGGCCCAGGGTACCGCGGGGGCGGGGCTGGGGGCCCTGGCTCCCGTGTTGTCTGTGGCCGAGGGCAGGGGCCTGGATCTTGTCTCTGCCGGCCCTCCGCCGCCGCCCAGCACCCCCCCCCGCCTGTGCTGCCATCGGGGCCGGCGGGAGGAGCAGGCTGTGCTGACCGCTTCCTGGCTGCCCACTTCCCGCTTCCCTTGCACAATTGTCGGAAATGCTGGCGGGGTTCCTGCCTGCCCTGGTCGCCGTGGAAACCAGTGGAAAGAAAGGGCCTGGGAAGCCGCCCCAGCAGGGCCAGGGGAGATAGTGGGGCCGGGCCGATAATGGGACCTTGTGCCCTGTAAACAGGAAGGCGGCCGGCAGGGCAGCTTGCAGAGCTGGCCCCTTGCGCAGCCAGCTACCTGGGGCGTCAGGTGCGCCTGGAACCCCTGGGGTCCGGCGGCCTGGGCTTATCCCCGTGAGGCTGGCTGGGGTCTCACTGGCTGTCCCATCCCCTCAGGAGCCACCTGTGAGGGTGTCCTGGCCCCATGCGCTCCCGGGCCCTGCAGGAATGCTGGCAAGTGCCAGGAGTCAGAGGACTATGAGAGCTTTTCCTGCGTCTGCCCCCAAGGCTGGCAGGGTGAGGCGGGACCCCTAGACGGCGGCGGGGGGCAGCGGGAGCCCCTGGGCACCTGACCAGCCAGTGCCATGGGCGGGGCGCAGGTGGCTGAGCGGTGTGTGTCTCGCCCGCCCACCACAGGGCAGACCTGTGAGGTGGACATCAATGAATGTGTGAAGAACCCGTGCCTGCACGGCGCCTCCTGCCAGAACACGCGTGGTGGCTACCACTGCCTCTGCCGGCCCGGGTACACAGGCCACAACTGTGAGACCAACGTGGACGACTGCCGGCCCAGTGAGTGGGCCCTCCGGGAGGACGGAGGACAGCGCTGCTGGAGCTCCCGGAGCAGCCGCTGCCTGGAGGCGGGAGGCCCGGAGCAGCCGTTGGAGGAGGGCAGCACTCCTGGGGAGTCAGCTGGGCCTGGAGTGGGCTGGCTGCAGGCCGTGGGGGCCGGCCTGGCGGCGCCCCCACCCCCTCTCAGGCCTGCCCTGTTCCCCCACCACAGACCCGTGTCACAATGGCGGCTCCTGCACCGACGGCATCAACATGGCCTTCTGCGACTGCCTGCCGGGCTTCCAGGGTACCTTCTGTGAGGAGGACATCAACGAATGTGCCAGCAACCCCTGCCGCCATGGCGCCAACTGTACCGACTGCGTGGACAGCTACACCTGCACCTGCCCGGCCGGCTTCAACGGCATTCACTGTGAGCACAACGTGCCGGACTGCACCGAGAGGTGGGTGGAGGCCCTCCGAGCCCGGCGCTCGCGCTGCTCAGAGCCTATCCAGCCTCTCAGAGCTGCACGTCTCGGTGGCAGCCGTGATGGGTCAGTGCTGGGGCCCCTGCCGCCCCCGTGGGAGGCCTGGCCCCACCTGCACCAGCCCCTGGTGCTGTGGGCATCCTCGAGTGACCCAGCAGGTAACAGAGCTCTCTCCGTTTGTCCCGTTTCTCACTTGCTCCGTGCTTCAAGTGAAAGTAAATAACCACAAATCTAGAAACTGCCTCTGTTTAAGATTTGTTTTTGTTATTGGAAAGCCAGATTTACAGAGAGGTTCTGCTTGTCCAATGGCCCCCGTGGCCAGGGCTAGTTCAGTTCAAAACCAGGAGCCAGGAGCTTTTTCTGGGTCTCCCGTGTGGGTGCAGGGGCCCCAGCACATGGGCCGTCCTCCCCAGCCCACAGGTATATCAGCAGGGAGCTGGGTGGGAAGTGGAGCAGCCGGGACTCGAACTGGCGGCCGTATGAAATGGCTAACAGACAACGGCTTAACATGACCCGCTATGGGCAGAGATCCCCAAAGAAATGTACTTTTTCAAGTTCCCGAAGTGAGCAGGTGTCTCCCCCAGCCGGCAGGAACTTGTCCTGTGCTCCTCACTGGCTGGCTGCTAAGGTCCATGCGTGGTCACTCAGATGACCCGAGCAGGCTCTGTTTTCCTGTGTTTTTGCCCACACCCCACGTCACTGGGTGTGTGGCAAAGCCCTCGGTGTCACCAGCCCCTGTTGGAGGTGAAGGGATGGGTGTGAGACGTGAGTGGCCGAGGCCAGGCCAGGCCTGGCGGACCCTCTGCACGCCTCCCACGCCCCCGACCCCGCTCACGGCAGCCCGCCTCCCGCAGCTCCTGCTTCAATGGCGGCACGTGTGTGGATGGCATCAACTCCTTCGCCTGCCTGTGTCCGGCCGGCTTCACGGGCAACTACTGCCAGTACAACATTAACGAGTGTGACTCGCGACCCTGCCTGCATGGCGGCACCTGCCAGGACAGCTATGGCACCTACAAGTGCACCTGCCCCCAGGGCTACACTGGCCCCAACTGCCAGGTGAGTGCCAGGCGGGGGCACGGCTGCCCGCCAGGCCCAGGCCCACTCCCCGGCCCTGGGACGGAGGGTGGCTCCTCGCAGGAGGGTGGGCAGGGGGTGATGGCTGCCCGTCTGTGTGTATGACATCAGCCGTAAGCGCCCCAGCTGGACCTCGTGGAGAAGCAGGCTGCCCTGGGCTGGCTGTGCAGACAGCCCACAGGCTGCTCCTTGGGCGGGGGTCTGTTGCCTCAGAGGGCCCCCCGTGGGCACACTGAGCCACTTGTCACCTGCAGAACCTCGTGCGCTGGTGTGACTCATCACCCTGCAAGAACGGTGGGCACTGCTGGCAGAGCAGCGCCCGCTACCACTGCGAGTGCCCCAGCGGCTGGACCGGCCTCCACTGTGACGTGCCCAGTGTTTCCTGCGAGGTGGCTGCCCACAAACGAGGTAGTCCCCGCTGTCTGTACCCCGACCAGCCCAGACTCCCCCTTCTCACCCCACTGGCCGGACTCACGCGCCCTGTGTCCCCCACAGGCATGGACGTCGCCCACCTGTGCCAGCACGGAGGCCTGTGCGTGGACGCAGATGACACGCACTATTGTCGCTGCCAGGCCGGCTACACGGGCAGCTACTGTGAGGCCGAGGTGGACGAGTGCTCGCCCAGCCCCTGCCAGAATGGGGCCACCTGCACCGACTACCTGGGTGGATACTCCTGCAAGGTGCGCTGTGTCCTGGCATGGGCAGCGGACTACCTGCGGGAGAGTGGCTGCTGAACTCTGCCTCCTGTTCTGCCCCCTGCAGTGTGTGCCTGGGTACCATGGGGCCAACTGCTCCGAGGAAGTCAATGAGTGCCTCTCCCTGCCGTGCCAGAACGGTGGCACCTGCATTGACCTCACCAACAGTTACAAGTGCTCCTGCCCCCGGGGCACGCAGGGTGAGTGCCCGCCTGGGATGCCCCTAGGATGCCCGCGAGTCCTCTGTGCCTCATGGGCCCAGGGCGGCTGCTGGGAAGCCAGGGCCTCCACCAAGGGCTGCTGGCTGCACGGGATGCGTGGTGAGGACTGGCCGAGGCGCGGCACGATGGCCCTGAGCCTGTCTGGGCCCCCCAGGTGTGCACTGTGAGATCAACGTGGATGATTGCAGCCCACCCGTGGACCCCACCACACGGAGCCCCAGGTGCTTCAACAATGGCTCCTGTGTGGACCAGGTGGGCGGGTACAGCTGCAGCTGCCCACCGGGCTTCGTGGGCGAGCGGTGCGAGGGCGATGTGAACGAGTGCCTGTCCAACCCCTGCGACCCCCGTGGCACCCAGGACTGCGTGCAGCGTGTCAACGGCTTTCATTGCGAGTGCCGCGCCGGCCACACTGGTGGGTGCTGCGGGCTGGGGGGGGCGGAGCTGCCCGACGGGGCAGCCCCTCACCTCCCCGTCCTGTGCCGTGCTGTCCCACAGGGCGCCGCTGTGAGTCCATCATCAATGGCTGCAGGGGCCGGCCCTGCAGGAATGGGGGCACCTGCGCCGTAGCAGCCAACACTGCCCGCGGCTTCATCTGCAAGTGCCCAGCGGTAGGCGGGGCCTGGAGGGGGGTCCGTGGTAGGCGGGGCCTGGAGGGGGCGGGGTCCGCGGTAGGTGGGGCCTGGAAGGGCGGGGTCTGCGGTGGACAGGGCCTGGGGCGGGGTCCATGGTGGGCGGGGCCTGGAAGGGGTCAGCGGTGGGCGGGGCCTGGAGGGGGCGGGGTCCGTGGTAGGCGGGCCCGGACGGGCGGGGTCCATGGTGGGCGGGGCCTGGAAGGGCGGAGTCGGTGGTGGGCGGGGCCTGGGGCCAGGAGGAGAGAGCCCTGGCTTCTGGCCAGTCTGTGGAGGCGTGTCAGGTCATACACCCTCCCCAGGGTTGGGACTGCTGGAGCTGGGAATTGAACCCCTTATGCTATGCACCCTCCCCACAGGGCTTTGAGGGCGCCACGTGTGAGAATGATGCACGTTCCTGCGGCAGCCTGCGCTGCCTGCATGGTGGCACCTGCGTCTCGGGCCCACGCAGCCCCACCTGCCTGTGCCTGGCCTCCTTCACCGGCCCCCAGTGCCAGTTCCCGGCCAGCAGCCCCTGCGTGGGCAGCAACCCTTGCTACAACCAGGGCAGCTGTGAGCCCACCGCCGAGAGCCCCTTCTTCCGTTGCCTGTGCCCCCCCAAGTTCAACGGGCTGCTGTGTCACATCCTGGACTACAGCTTTGCTGGCGGGGCGGGCCGCGACATACCGCCACCCGTCATCGAGGAGGCATGCGAGCTGCCCGAGTGCCGGGAGGATGCGGGCAACAAGGTGTGCAGCTTGCCGTGCAACAACCACGCGTGCGGCTGGGACGGCGGCGACTGCTCGCTCAACTTCAACGACCCCTGGAAGAACTGCACGCAGTCTTTGCAATGCTGGAAGTACTTCAGCGATGGCCGCTGTGATGCCCAGTGCAACACCCCCGGCTGTCTCTTCGACGGCTTTGACTGCCAGGGCGTGGAGGGCCACTGCAAGTAAGGCCGGGTGGGCGGGGCTGGTGGGGTGGGCGGGGCGCAGCAGGTGTCCTGAGCCCCGCCCCTCGCCTGCCTCCCACAGCCCCCTCTATGAGCAGTACTGCCAGGACCACTTCAGCGATGGACACTGTGACCAGGGCTGCAACAGTGCCGAGTGTGAGTGGGACGGGCTGGACTGCGCGGACCACGTGCCCGAGCGCCTGGCGGCCGGCACGCTCGTGGTGGTTGTCCTCCTGCCGCCCGAGCAGCTCCGGAACAGCTCATTCCACTTCCTGCGGGAGCTCAGCCGCCTGCTGCACACCAACGTGGTGTTCAAGCGCGACGCCCAGGGCCAGCGGATGATCTTCCCCTACTACGGCCGCGAGGAGGAGCTGCGCAAGCACCTGGTCAAGCGAGCCGCGGCCGAGGGCTGGGCCGCGCCTGGAAGCCTGCTGGGCCGCGTGCTGCCTGGGAGTGGGGCCGAGCGCCGGCGC
This sequence comes from Ochotona princeps, assembly GCF_030435755.1. Taxonomy (NCBI): domain Eukaryota; kingdom Metazoa; phylum Chordata; class Mammalia; order Lagomorpha; family Ochotonidae; genus Ochotona; species Ochotona princeps. The sequence continues at coordinate 558,105 of NC_080845.1, read as the reverse complement.
AGGGAGCTGGACCCCATGGACGTGCGCGGGTGAGCAGGCCGCCCGCGGCGGGACTCCCGAGCCCACCCCTCCAGCTCTGACTGAGAACTGCGGTGGTCCTGTCTGGTCTGGAAGGGATGTCCTGGGCCCGTGGAAGGCCGAGGGTGCTGACAGCCGTGTCTGCAGGTCCATCGTGTACCTGGAGATCGACAACCGGCAGTGCGTGCAGTCGTCCGTGCAGTGTTTCCAGAGCGCCACCGACGTGGCCGCCTTCCTGGGGGCGCTGGCCTCGCTGGGCAACCTCAACATCCCCTACAAGATCGAGGCTGTGCAGAGTGAGTGGCACCCCTGCCCGCAAGTGGGCGCTCCGAGCTCCCCGGGCCTGTCCCTCTGGTCGGGTGTTAGTTCAGAATCATTAGGGCCTGTTTTTTCCCCTCTCTCTTTTTTAAATAAATAAATAAGCAGGCGAGGGACGTATCGATCGGTGTCATGTGAAGTGTTGAAGTTTGTATCTGGAAAATCCCCCTAAATCCTTTGTCTTAACAGTTCGACGCCCGAGCCGAAGTCGGCTAATCCTCCCTTAAAGGGGAAGAAAGTGAGCCGTCTGGAGACCCAGGCGGCTGGTGCAGGAGAGAATTTAGCGATAGTTTGCAATTCTGATGAAGCGCCTGCAAAATGACCTCCTTTTGGGGGGCGGGCTGGAGGCGCGCGGGCGGGTGGGCGCGCCACCGCCAGTCGGCTCACGGCCGGGCGCCTGGCCGCCCCGTGCCTGCCTGCAGGTAAGACGGTGGAGCCGCCGCCGCCCTCGCAGCCGCACCTCATGTACGTGGCCGCTGCCGCCTTCCTGCTGCTTTTCTTCCTCGGCTGCGGGGTGCTCCTGTCACGCAAGCGCCGGCGGCAGCATGGCCAGCTGTGGTTCCCCGAGGGCTTCAAGGTGTCGGAGGCCAGCAAGAAGCGGCGTGAGCCCCTGGGCGAGGACTCGGTGGGCCTCAAGTGAGTCAGAGAGGGGCGGCAGTCCTGGTGGCGGGGATGGCAGGAGACCGGTCGGGCTCCCTGAGGCTTCCGGAAGCCGCAGCTGCAGGGGCTGCCTGGGGGTCTGGGCCCAGCTCAGTCCTGCTGCTCCGCCCACAGGCCCCTGAAGAATGCCTCGGACGGGGCCCTCATGGACGACAACCAGAACGAGTGGGGCGACGAGGACCTGGAGACCAAGAAGTTCCGGGTGAGTCCTGGGGCACCCGGCCTGCTCCGGGCGGTGTCTGACCGGGAGCCCTGCCTGACCCGACCCCTGCCCTTCTGTTTCTCCTGCAGTTCGAGGAGCCCGTGGTTCTGCCCGAGCTGGATGACCAGACGGACCACCGGCAGTGGACACAACAGCACCTGGACGCTGCCGACCTGCGTGTGTCGGCCATGGCCCCCACGCCGCCCCAGGGCGAGGTGGATGCCGACTGCATGGACGTGAATGTCCGTGGGCCTGGTAAGGGCAGCTGGCGCCTGGACCTGCCTGGCCCCGTCCAGTGCCGTTCCATAGTCGGGCTGCTGAGTTCCTCCGCCCCTGCACACTCAGGCTGCCTTGGGAGACACCAAGCTGCTATGTTCCAGCCTAGCCGGGGGCCTGGGGCAGGTGGGAAGTAGCCGGCAGTGTCTCTCTTGCCCACCCAAAGTTGGTAGCTGGACTAGAACTCTGACGTGTGAGCTTTGGGGTGAGGCGTGTGTGTGTGCATATGCGTGGGACATGGGGTCCACGCAGCCACTCCTGCCTCCCAGGACTGGCCCGCCTGCTTCCTGGAGCCCGACCAGGGCCGCCGCTCTGAGCTGCCCGTGTCTGTCCTTGCTGCCCAGAGCCCGGCCGGGGCCGCCCGCTCTGAACTGCCCGTGTCTGTCCTTGTTGCCCGGAGCCCGGCCGGGGCCGCCGCTCTGAGCTGCCCGTGTCTGTCCTTGCTGCAGATGGCTTCACCCCACTCATGATCGCCTCCTGCAGTGGAGGGGGCCTGGAGACGGGTAACAGCGAGGACGAGGATGACGCACCAGGTGTCATCTCGGACTTCATCTACCAGGGCGCCAGCCTGCACAACCAGACTGACCGCACCGGCGAGACGGCGCTGCACCTGGCTGCCCGCTACTCACGCTCCGACGCCGCCAAGCGCCTGCTGGAGGCCAGCGCCGACGCCAACATCCAGGACAACACGGGGCGCACCCCGCTGCACGCGGCTGTGTCTGCCGACGCTCAGGGCGTCTTCCAGGTGGGTGCTGCCTTCCGTGGCTCTGGCTCAGCTGCGGCCAGCTGCCTCCTGCTTCTTTGTCCTCTGAAAGAAGTTCCAGGGAAGGCTCCCAGCCTCCTCCGTTGTCCTCTTGGCAAGGCTGGCTGGAAGTGGCCCCCGCAGGGCCCCACCCCAGGCAGGCTGGAGGGTCCTGCTGGAGCTGCAGCCTGTGGCTGACGAGGCAGCGTCCTCACCAGACTTGGTCCCGTGGACCTGGGACTCAGCCTCGCCGGGGAGCCCTGGGAAGGGGGGACTGAGTGGGGACTTGGAGGCCTGGGTCTCAGGTATGTACCCCTGCATGCAGGGGCTTTGCATACTGCCAGCAGCCAGCTGGGGAGCCTGCAGCCCTGCAGCAGGGGCAGCAGGATCAGAAGCTGGGGTACTCCTGCACAAAGCCTGCCACGTGTAATATGACGAGCTGGCGTTCCAGGAAAGCAGCCCGTCCAGACAAGGCCCGCGGGCCAGCCAGGGGGATTTGCACAGGAGCAGCTCTCCGGGTAGTTGGGTAGGTCCAGCATGCGGGTGGGAGCAACCGGTGGTGCAGCTCACTCGGCTTGCACTGACCACCTCCTGGCAAAGGGCCACCGTCTCACCCTCGGGACACCTGGAGCTTGCCCACTCTGCCACGCAGCATTGCTCAGCTGTGGCACCATGAGCTGGGGTACAACAGGGCCTTCAGGTGAACCTGGAGCAGACAGGCCCACACGTGGTCCTGATGGAGCCCCACCGTCAAGGGGGGCCTTCCTGTAGCTGTTCAGATCTCGGGAGGGGCGTGGTCTGTAGCCGACCCCCAGCCTGACTCCTCCCCTGCGCCCAGATCCTGATCCGTAACCGAGCCACAGACCTGGACGCACGCATGCATGATGGTACCACGCCGCTGATCCTGGCCGCCCGCCTGGCGGTGGAGGGCATGCTGGAGGATCTCATCAACTCACACGCCGACGTCAACGCTGTGGACGACCTGGGTAAGCGTGGCACCCGTCCGCCAGGGCCTGGTGGAAGCAGGGAAGCCAGGCCAGGGCCACCACACAACCCGCCCTCTGTCACCCCTCCAGGCAAGTCGGCGCTGCACTGGGCAGCTGCCGTAAACAACGTGGACGCTGCCATCGTCCTGCTCAAGAACGGTGCCAACAAGGACATGCAGAACCACAAGGTGCCCAGGGTGCCAACCGGGCGTGGGGAGGCCGGCCAGCTGGGACCCGGGCGTGGGGAGGCCGGCCAGCTGTGCGGCCCTGCCTGGGGCTGGCAGCAGCCCGAGGGCTGAGGACTCAGGACTGGGGGTCCCTCCTGCAGTGCCCACCTGCCCCCTCCGCCCCATCAGGCGGGGAGCCGTCCGCCGGGCCGAGCTGGCCCCTTCTGTCTGTGCTGGCCTTTGCGGCCTGCCATGCTGCTCCAGCTACCCTGGTCCATGGCAGGCCGGGGAGGCCCTGTCCACGCGGGGAGACCGTCCTGATACTCCGTGGCGGCCTCAGAGCCTCATGCATCCAGACAGCAGCTTGGCCACCGAGCACTGGGCGAGACCCAGGGCTGAGACGCCAGGGCCGCCTGGTGGCCGGAGACTGGCCGGGGAGTTGTGCCCGTATCCTGACGACTTTGGATCTAGCTGGGGGTGGAGTTCTGGTTAACCACAGGCCCCATGGGGAATGGCTTTGGCTGCCAGGGTGGCATCTAGCTGGGCCTTCGCACCCCTCACCCCTGCCCATGCCTGCACCCCCAGGAGGAGACGCCCCTGTTCCTGGCCGCCCGCGAGGGCAGCTATGAGACTGCCAAGGTGCTGCTGGACCACTTCGCCAACCGGGACATCACAGACCACATGGACCGCCTGCCGCGTGACATCGCCCAGGAACGCATGCACCATGACATCGTCCGGCTGCTGGACGAGTACAACTTGATGCGCAGCCCCCCTCTGCATGGCCCTGCCCTGGGCGGCACGCCCACCCTGTCACCCCCGCTCTGCTCACCTGGTGGCTACCTGGGCAACCTCAAGCCGGCCGTGCCGGGCAAGAAGGCCCGCAAACCCAGCACCAAAGGCTTGGCCTGCGGCGGGAAAGACCCCAAGGACCTCAAGGCACGGCGGAAGAAGTCGCAGGATGGCAAGGGCTGCCTGCTGGACACCTCAAGCATGCTGTCGCCCGTGGACTCCCTTGAGTCACCTCACGGCTACCTGTCCGACGTGGCCTCACCGCCTCTGCTGCCCTCACCATTCCGGCAGTCCCCATCCGTGCCTCTCAACCACCTGCCCGGCATGCCTGACACCCACCTGGGCCTTAGCCACCTGAGCGTGGCCACCAAGCCAGAGATGGCGGCGCTGGGTGGCGGCGGTGGCCGGCTTCCCTTCGAGCCCGGCCCTCCGCGCCTGTCCCACCTTCCCGTGGCCTCTGGCAGTGGCACCGTGCTGGGTGCCAGCGGCGTCGGAGGGGCCGTGAATTTCGCGGTGGGCGGGGCGGCCGGCCTGAACGGCCAGTGCGAGTGGTTATCCCGGCTGCAGAACGGCATGGTACCGAACCAGTACAACCCTCTGCATGGCAGTGCGGCTGCCGGGGGCTTGAGCACGCAGGCGCCGGCCCTGCAGCACGGCGTGATGGGCCCGTTGCACAGCGGTGTGTCTGCCAACACCCTGTCCCAGATGGTGAGCTACCAGGCCCTGCCTGGCACGCGGCTGGCTGCCCAGCCTCCCCTGGTGCCAACACAGCAGGTTACACCACAGAACTTACAGCTGCAGCCACCACAGGGTCTGCAAACGGCACCGCAGGCGCACCTTGGCGTGGCCTCAGCGGCCTCCAGTCACCTGAGCCGGAGCTTCCTGGGCAGCGAGCAAAGTCAGGCGGACGCTCAGCCACTGGGCCCCAGCGGCCTGCCAGTGCACACCATCCTGTCCCCAGAGGGCCAGGCCCTGCCCACCTCCCTACCGTCCTCGCTGGCCCCGCCCATGACCACGGCACAGTTCCTCACACCGCCCTCCCAGCACAGCTGTTCCTCGTCACCCGTGGACAACACGCCCAGCCACCAGCTGCAGGTTCCCGAACACCCGTTCCTCACGCCGTCCCCCGAGTCCCCTGACCAGTGGTCCAGCTCCTCCCCGCACTCCAACATCTCCGACTGGTCCGAGGGCGTGTCCAGCCCGCCCACCAGCATGCAGCCCCCGCTCGCCCACATCCCTGACGCCTTCAAGTGATGGCCGTGCCCCAGGAGACGCACCAGCGGCCTCCCCGGGCGTGGCCCGGGGCCGACCAAAGGAGTCTCTTTTGGGACAAAAGCAATGTTTTTTATACAAAACCAGAGGACGGGGATTTCAACTTTTTTTTTTAGTATTTATTTATGTACTCTTACTTTACACAGGAACATTGCCTGTTTATGTTCTGTCTCCTGCAGCTCCAAGCAAAAACTGCTCCCTGCTGGAAAGAAACGCGGCGCTTCCCCTCAGGAGACCGGACAGACTCGCCATCCATAAATGCCATTTATTTATTAAGCTCTGTTTTTTTTAATTGTCAAAATCCTAAAAGGAACGGGTTGGGGAGACGCTGGAGCCCGGCCCACGCGTGCGAGGGCCACCCGCCCCGCCTTGCCCGACTCTTAGCAGCAGGTGTGTGTTGAGTGGCCCAAGGGCCAGTCCTGTCGGTCCTCCTCAGACGCGTGGATGCCTCCTCCGTGAAGGAGGACAGAAAGCAGACTGTGGGGTGTACCAGGACCCGAGTGGGGAATTGTTATTCTGAGCCCAGGATGGCGCTGGGCCCCAGTGATCTCGGCTCACCTGCCCGCTCCTGCTGGCTACGGCCCTGGCTGTTGGTGCCCCGTGGCCGTCTCGTGCACACCGCCGGCCAGGGCCCTGGGCAGCCCCATGAGGGGCTGGAACAGCAGTGTGGAGCCGGCCTGGCCTGGGAGGGCGTGGGAGACGTGTCGAGTATCGGCTTGTGGCAGAGCAAGTGTAAATAGATGTTCAAGGTGGATTTTGTTTAAAAAATCTGAGTGACCCAGTCCTCCCGCGTGCAGCCCCTGCGCCGTGGAGGGAACCACGCCTGCTGTTCTTGGGGGGCGTGGCCCAGGGCATTGTCTGTTTTATAAAATAGAGTGTAGTTTACAGACAAAGGAAGCTTTTTTTTAAAGTGGTCTACATGCAATACTGTAGATGCTAAGGATGATGTATTTTTTCCATCTTTTTGTTAACTGATTTGCAATAAAAACGATACTGAGGATTGGGCAGCTCTGCTCACCTTGGCGCTGGCCTTGGCTCGCTTCTCGAGCGGCTGGGGGGGAGGCCGTTGTGCTGTGAGCAGCTGAGCACCTTGGCCCTTGGGGGTTTCTGGCAGAAGAGTGGCGTGGCCGCTCCACAGGGCCCCAGAGCTGTGTCCACTTCAGTAGTGCAGGGTGGCTCTGCTGGCCAGGGGACCGTTGCATCTGGGGGTCCTGCCGCTCGGGGTTCTCCCAGCCCTCTCGGCCGCAGGGGCAAGGGGCTGCTGCCCAGAGGGACCCCCGAATATAGTGAGCCCTGGAAGGTTCTGTGAAAGCCCAGTGGAGCTGACGCAGAGCAGTCCCCGGCCAGCTCCGCCCCCTGGGCCAGGTCGGGGTTTCCACAGATGGCCAGAGCGACTGGTGTGAGCCGTATCTCCGGCCTGACCTGGCTCAGAACGAGTGAGGGGTGGCCCTGCCTGGCATCATGACAGTGGCCTGGTTGGACTGTGGCCCAGGAATCCCGGCTGCCTTAAGGCCCACTCCTGGAGCAGGGAGTGAGAGCCTTGACACGGCCACACTAGTCCATTTGTCCAGCAGCTGCTGGGCGGGCCACCAGGGGCCCTGGCCTGCCTCGCCTGTCTCGGCTGGGCCATTTGGCAAACATTGAGTGCCACTGAGGGCCCTTCTGGATGGGACCAGCTTTGGAATCTGAGCCGGGAAGCAGCTGGTCCCACCCCCACCCCGGGTACGAGGCCAGAGGCCTGAGGCCTGAGCGACAGGCCCCCGCCTGTGCCCCCAGGGACTCCTGGCCATTTATCAGATCCATTTGTCCCAGAAGCCCTTCTCCTTCAGGGAAGCTATCACAGGTGCCACAGTGCCCGGCGCCAGAGCTGGGCCAGGAGGAGTGGGCAGTGGCTGCAGAGGGGGAGGGGCTCTGCTTCAGACAGGACAGGTGGGGTGTTGTGGAACTGTACCGTAGATACAGCACTGCCCGGTGCCACGGGCACTCAAGTAACTGGGTACATGCTTCAAGATGGCTGACCGGGGCTGCCTTATGGCGTGGCCTGCTGAGCCACCACCTGTGACCTGCATGGCCCGCGTCACAGCACTGGCTGCTCCACGTCCCGTCCAGCTCCCTGCTCGAGGCCCGGGAGAGCAGTGGAGGACAGATGCCTTCACGCCCGTGGAGAGCTGGGTGGGGCTGCAGGCTCCTGGCTTCAGCCTGGCGCAGTCGCCGCGGCCGTTTGTCATTGCCTCTCACATAAACAAGTACATATTTCTTAAAAAGATGGTTCATTTCAGGCAGTTAACTGACCAGGGCTGTGTCCGCGAAGGGGTGGGGGAGTGGAGACAGTTCCAGAAGCTGGACAGCTGCATCCCTGCCCCCGGCAGGAACTTCCGGATGGAGTTCAGGGTTCCCCGCTGCAGCCTGGCCCACGCAGGTCCCTGGCCATGGTCACTCCCCTCCCCCTCCCCAAGCTGGGCTGCTGGCTGTGGTCCTCCAGGCCTGGACAGCATCCTCGGGGGATGTGAGGCCCCTCGCTGCAGGGCAGTCCCCACCCCGGCCCCCGCCTGCACCCCCTGCACGCTGCAGCCGTGGCCATCCTCAGGACCCAGACTCAGCCCTGCACGGGACTGGTCGGGGACCTCCACTGGCTCACTAAGGAAAACAGACTCCCACCCGGGACGCAGGACCCTCGCCGTGAGGGGAGGACTCCCACCCGGGGTGCGCGGCCTCACTATGAGGGGAGGACTCCCACCTGGGGCTCCCGGGGCCTCGCCGTGAGGAGAGGACTCCCACCCAGGGTGTGTGGAGCCTCAGAGAGGACGGTGAGTGCCAGGCCAGGAAAGGGGCCTCCCAGGACAAGCTCCCTCTGACACCAAGGCCTTGGGCGGCCAGTGTCCTAGAGGGCAGCACGGTCCTGCCATTCAAGCCCAGGGCTGCAGCCACCCCAGGTCACGCCCCTGGGGCTTCCTGCTTGCGAGTCTCGGGGTGCTCCCAGGCGCAGTCACTCTGGGAGCTGGCGGCACATCCTTACTCTTAATGCTTCGGACACCGACCCCCGCCCAGGGCTGAGCCAGAGCAGCCACAGCCGGAGGTGCAGTCAGAGCACCACGTGGCACCGCGGCCGTGAAGTCAGGGGGCCCCCGGGGCCAGGACTGACGCCCCCTGTGGAATGCTGCATCCCACAGGCTGTGCTGGCACGCCTCTGCTTCCCATCCAGCTCCCTGTTCACACCTTGGGAAAGAATCCAAGTGCCTAGGGCCCTGCACCCACCAGGGAGACTGGGATGAAGCTGCTGGCTCCTGGCTTCAGATCAGCTTAGCTCTGGTCATTGCAGCCATGTGGGGAGTGAACCAGCAAATGGAAGATCTTTCTTTCCTTGTCTCTGCAAGTCTGCCTTTCAAAACATATATATAAAATCTGTTTAAAAACTGTTTTTAAGTCTTTTTTAAAGATTTATTTTTATTGCAAAGTCAGATATACAGAGAGGAGAGACACAGAGGAAGATCTTGCGTCCATGATTCACTCCCCAAGTGACCGCAACAGCTGGTGCTGTGCCGATCCTAAGCCAGGAGCCAGGAACTTCCTCCAGATCTCCCATGAGGGTGCAGGGTCCCAAGGCTTTGGGCCGTCCTCGACTGCTTTCCCAGGCCACAAGCAGGGAGCTGGATGGGAAGCGGGGCCACTAGGACCAGATCCCGCATGGGATCCTAGTACGTTCAAGGTGAGGACTTTAGCCGCTAGGCCACGGCGCCGGGCCCTTAAAAAGTCTTTCAAGATGGCCCAAGTGGTCACACTTGTTCCCACAGTTCCGATGGGCGCTCTGAATGCCTTGTGTGGACGGACACTGCTCGGGGCCCCGCCGGGCAGACGAGCTGAGCGGACGGACACTGCTCGGGGCTCCGCCAGGCAGACGACAACGCTCAGGGAGGCCCCCCGCTGGATGGACGGATGCCACTCAGGGCCCCCACTGGATGGGCGGACGCCACTCGGGGCCCCCGCCGGATGGACAGATGCCGCCCAGGGCCCCCACTGGATGGTCAGACGCCGCTCAGGAGCCCCACTGGTGGGTGTGGCCTGACCCGCGGCCAGGACTCCGACTGGTCGTCACTGCCATTCACTGGCGTCCCTGGGCTCCAGCTGTGCCCGAGTGCAGCCTCTGCAGTGGACACTGCTCCTGCCACATGAGGGGGGACACAGGCTGCAGCCGCAGGTGCCTCCGCGACATGCACAGGGACCCGGGGTGCAAGGTGCCGCCCGCCACGGGGGACGGACCCGGACCCCACGGCTCAGCGGCATCTGACGGCGCCTGCTGCTCTCCTTGGTCTCACACTGCATGTTCTGCCTCTGCTCAGTCACTTATGACAGGAGTAGCCCACCCCCAGAGCGGGCAGCTGCACCATCAGGGCTGTCTTGTTTTGTTTTAAAGATTTATTGACTCATCTGGAAGGCAGAGAGAGAGAGACAGAAATCTTCAATCCTGTTCATTGCCCAAATGACTGCAACATCTGGGGTTGGGCCGGTCCAAAGCTAGGAGCTCCACGTGGGTGCAGGGACTCAAGCACTTGGGCGTCCTCCTCTGCTTTCCCAGGGGCATTAGCAGGGAGCTGGATGGGAAGTGGAGCAGCCGGAGCTTGGCCTGGCACTCACTATGCCACAACACCAGGGACGTCACTTCTTTATAGGTGGTGTTCTCTGGTGGTTTTCCAGGTGGTGTTCTCTGGCCAGGTGCCCTGCCGGCAGCAGGATGAAACCACGTGGGCTGAGCCTCAGATAGTGCAGAGCCCCTCCAGGGAGTCCAGAGCCGGAGCTGGGGGACTGGGGAGCAGGTGCTGCAGGCTGGGGTGACCTGCCTCCCAGGCGCTCAGCCTCCCCAGCTCCTCGCGTCCTGGCTGACCGGGCCGGCTCCTCGCTGCCCATCCCAGCTGACCAGGAGATGGCACTCTGCCTCCCCCTGGTGGCAGCACTCCATTACTGCTGTGTCAGCCGGCAGGTGCCAGGAGAGGGTTGCCAGGCAGGGGGGCTCCGTGCTCCTGGTACTTCAGGCCACCTGTGTGACTGTCCCCGCGGCAGCTCTGTCCACGGCCGAAGGGTGCCTCTCAGGTCCAGAGCGCTGACGGGACCTGTCAGGCACCTGGCAACCCACACACCCTGGAGGCCTTACTGCCTCCCCCAACGGCCCCGTGCCATGGGCCATCTGCTGTTCCCAGTTCACCCCATCCTATCTGTCAAACTTTTGACGGTCACGCTTGTCCACTGCACACACGTGTGCTGCTGATGCGTGCCAAGCTGCAGCAACAGGGCCTGTTCCCACCCCTGAGGGTTGTCCCAGGCCGGCCCCATCCACCACCCTGGGTGGAAGTCACCATTCACCCTGCCTGCCACAGCTGCCTCCTTGACATCCGCTGAGAGCCTCTGGGAGGCCAAATGGACTCCATCCTTGCTGGCTGAAAAGTTCTGGAAGTTTCGGCTGCTTCTGGGTCTCCCATGCAAAGCCCCACCCACCTTGCCCACTGGCCTTCATCATGCAGAAGCCCTGCCCACAGGGCCCAGGTGGGTCACCCCACACGCATCCCCCTCCGGGCCCGTCCCACTCCAAGCCCGGCCCCCAGCCGTGCCTGGCAAGCAGACCTGCCGGGGACATGGGGCTGATAAAGTCCCAGGGCAGCTTTCCTGTGGCCTTGTGCGGTGTGGGCACCTGCCTCATCCCAGGGCTCAATCCTGTGTCCAGTGCTTCGTCTGGGACCGGGTGGGGCTGGTATGGGCAAGGAGCAGTGGCTCGGAAGAGCTGGCCCCAGCTGCCCGACTGGGTGGTGGCCAGCGGTCTCCAGCTCCCAGAAGGTGGCAGAGCTAGAAACAGAAACAGTGGGACCTCAGGCCCCTTCTCACTCACCCGGGGGGCCTCCACATATGCCCTGCCTTCCAGAAACAGCCGAGACAGGAACTTGGCAGAGACTGGCAGACGCTGTGGGCAGGGCAGGGCACCGCCACCCAGTGTCATCTCCGTACGTCCTGGGAGCCCCAGGTCGTGCCCATGGTCCCTGTGAGATGGGGCCCAGTTGCTCAGGGAGGCTGAGGGGGTTGGCAGAGGGCACACAGCACCCAGGGGCAGGCTGGCAGCCATGCAACTCCAGGACCAGGACCCAGGAGCATCCCCCTGCCGCCCCACAGCGGGCAGTGAGCAGGGAAAACCACCCAGCTCTCAGGATGAAGGCACAGCTGGGGAGGGGACGGGCTGCCCATGGCCCATGGCCGGGCTGGTCTCTGCAGTGGCCGGCTGGCTTCACCCCGCCTCTCCTCCCTGGTGGACAGAACAGGATCCAGGAACCTGGGTCAAAGGCGCATGTGTGCAGGGGGGTGGCCAAAGCCACATCCTACCACGTGCCCTCGAACAGGTCGGGCGAATGTTAGCAGAGTGGCCCGCAGCGCCACGTCGCCGGCCCCGCCTTGCGCTGTCCGCGCCTGCCTCCCGGCGGGCCGTCCAGGGGCAGGTGCGCGAGGACGCCGGGCCGTCGAGGGGCAGGTGCGCGAGGACGCCGGGCCGTCCAGGGGCAGGTGCGCAGGGCAGTGGCCCGATCGCCCGCTCCGGGGACGCAGCCTGGCTCGGCGCCTGGGCGCGCCGGGGGTCACGCAGGTCCCCGGTCAGTGGCACGGTGAGTGGCGCGGACGCGCGGGGACGAGCGCCCCGGGCCTGGGGTCCCCTCCCGGTCCCGGCACCCACGCCAGCCGTAACCAGGCAACGGCGCGCAGGCGCAGTCGGGCACGGCGGCGCGGCGCATGCGCGGCCGCCCGGCTCCGAGGCCAACGGCAGGCCGGGCAGAGCGCGCGTGCGCAGGAGAGCGGCCGCTCTC